>NC_064809.1:44879494-44956050 GCF_023721935.1 Panthera uncia
AAAAAAAAAAAAAAAAAAGCTGAACATCACTTTTAAAGTAATGTAACTTTTTTAAAGTAACTTTTTTTTAAATGTAATCTCATCTGAGTTCTTAAGCAGACCTTTTAACGTTTTTTTGAAACTTAAGTAAGGGATAGGAAAAGCAAGAGTCTATTGATCATATAAACTTGAATTTTTTTTAACTGTGGTACACAATTTACCTACTCATTTTTCTTTTCACCTGTGAAAAAGTTAGTTTTAAGCTACTTTTGACCATCTTGTACATATCTACAGTTAAGGTTTTAGAATTTAGCAAGTGCACAGGATCGTTGTGAAGCTTATTGTATTATATAGCGTTCTAACTTAAAACTATAGACCTTTGTAGTATATACTTCGAAAAGATCACCTTTACTTTGAAAAGGAAGTTACATCAAGCATTTAGATATCTTCCATAGGATGACCCGCCTGTGCCAAACCAGCATCAGAGCTTATTTTGTCAGAAAAAAAAATGTTTTAAAGACTTTATTTTTAAGTAATCTCTACACCCAGTATTGGGCTCGAACCCACAACGCAAGATTAAGAGTCTGACGCTCTACCAAGTGAGCCATCCAGGCACCCCTATCAGGAAATTATCTGTAACAAAATTTTTGAAGCTATGGACTCCTGTTGGAGAAGGTGTCATTTATCAGAGCTCTTCTGCTTGCTGTCAAAATTTTTTTGAAAAAATATATATACATGCATGTACACCTGTATATTTTTAATTTACCATGTTGGGTGGCACCAAAGAGTGGTAGGAGTTACTCATTCTCACGGCTGAACATATAAATTAAAAGCACATGGAAGGGCTTGTAGGTAAATAATGATTTTAGCCGTTATGGAGTATGAAGTGTTTCTGTCAGGAAACTGAGATGAGGAATGTGACTCTGTTGTAAGCTTTTCAGTAGCAAAAGTTTGGAACAAAAATGACACATGTCAGCGAAAAACACAATGGTAAATTGTCATCTGGGTGACTGTGTAAGCCTTGAGGATAGTTAGTGTAACAGAGATGAGCCATAACAATAAACTCTCCTGCCTTTACAACAAAGATAGATTGTGTCTGTTTGGATACCTCAAAATGTCATTTTTTTCCTGCCCTGATTTACTAAATTTACCTCGTTTTCCATTCGTCATGTAAAAGGGGTCTCTAGACATAGTGTATTTCAGTTCACATATATGTTACAATTTGTGGCACTCTGTTTTTCTCGGGGCTCTCACACGCATTTTGTACATGTGACCTCATGACTCCTCACATCAGCCTTCTGAAATTGGGACTATCATTATGCCCAGTCTAAAGGTGAAGAAGCTGAGGCTCAAAGAGGTTCAGTGACTGGTTCAGAGTCACAAAGGTAGGGGTGCCTGGCTGGCTCAGGTAGAGCCTGTGACTCTGGATATCAGGGTGGTGAGTTCAAGCCCCATAGTGGGCAGGGAGCTTACTTTAAAAAAACGTCACGAAGATAACGAATCACATGCGGAACCAAGATTTTGACCCAGTTCTGACACCACTGTGTTTATCTCTATGCTATATATAGTTGGTTGTAAATCGGGAATGATTACTCAGCCTCACATTAATTTTTTTTTTTTTTTTTATGTGTTGCTTCCATCGAAGGCCACTCCTCACAGAGTGACTCAGTCACTCACTTTGAGCTTAGGAATGCCTTCAGATGTCCAATTAGGTCAATTGCAGTATCTGAACGGTCACTTCATACCTGAGGTAAAAGCTCTGGCTAAACCTTAGGAAGGGAACTACTGAGAATTTAAGCCAGTGGGTCTGAAAGCAACTGAGACCTGTTTTGCCACCCTAACTCAGTCAAGACAGGAGCTTCCATGAAACAGGCCTCCCTGAGGTTAGCCGAGTAGCCTCACGAATAGCCACTTCTCACTTGACAGCAGTAACTATGTAGAGAAGGGGTGGGGTTTAGGATAATCTTGGTCATGAGCCATAAGCCTCCAGAGTTCTCAGAGTGATTTCAGAACTGACTAGAGTGTTTTTCCTTCCACGCTACGTCAGAGCTTTGCAAGGGAGTTCTTCTGTTGAGACAACTGTTTGGTTAACATCTAGCCACTCCTCTTTCTCCTTTTTGATTTTTCTTTCTTTCTTTTCTTTTTTCTTTTTCAAGATTTTTAAGTAATCTCTGTACCCAATGTGGGGCTCAAACTCACTACCCCGGATCAAGAGTCACATGCTGTACCAGCTGAGCCAACGAGGCACCCCCTTTCTTTCCCCTGATCTGATCCCATTTCCAGATGATCTCCTGGAGGATTCTTCCCTGGCCCCCTCTCCCTTACCTTTCTTTTTAATAAATTCAGTTGATGTTCAGCTGATCAGTTGGAGGCTTACTTTCCTGGAAGAGGTCTTAATTCTCCTTTTGAAGATGTTAAAAGCTGATTCTTTTTTTCCCCTTAGAAATTCAGTCAGTGTTTCAGTGAGACAGAAGCCCCAGGGTAATATTCTTGGAAGGATCCCATATTTGGATTTTTTCTTAATATTACATTGTAGGAGTTCTTTATATACTCCAGATAGGTCTGTTATCAGATATGTGTAGTGTAAATATTTTCTCTTAGTCTCTGGCTTGCTTTTTCATTTTCTTAGTGGTGTCTTTCTAAGAAAATTTTAACTTTTGATGAAGATTAGTTTAACCTTTTTTTTTTTTTTTTCCTTTTATGATTAGTGCTTTTTGGACCTATCAAAGAAACCTTTGCTTACCCCAAGACAGCAAAGGCTTTTCTCCTGTTTTATGTATTCATTTTTTATTTATGTTTATTTACCTTTGAGAGAAAGAGAGACAGAGGCGTGAGCAGGTGAGGGGCAGAGAGAGAGGGAGACGCAGAATCCGAAGCAGGCTCCAGCCTCTGAGCTGTCAGCACAGAGAGCCCAATGCAGGGCTTGAACTCATAGACCGCAAAATCATGACCTGAGCTGAAGTTGGACGTTTAACCGAATGAGCCACCCAGGTGCCCCTCTCCTGTTTTCTTTGTAGAAGTTTTATAGATTTAGCTACTATGTTTTAGGTCTGTGATCTATTTCATGTTAACTTTTGTGTAGGGGGTAAACTGTAGCGGTCCAGATTTAGTTTTCTTTCCATGTAGATATCAAGTTGTTCTAGGACAAATTATTGAAAAACTTTACTTTCCCCACTGAATTACCTTGGAAACTGTTAAAACAAAAAATCAATCAACCACATATGTTTAGATCTATTTCTGTATTCCTTGTTCAGTTTCATTGCTCTGTCTCTATGCTAATATCACACCATCCTGATTATTGTAGCTTTATACTAAGTCTTGCAATCAAGTACTGTAAGTCTTCAAACTTAGGGTTTTTTTTTGTTTTTTTTTTTTGTTTTCAAAAATCTTTTGGCCATTTTGTATACTTAGAATCAGCTTATCAAATCCCTACCAAAAAAATCCCTTCTAGAATTTTGATTCAGATTGCAATTGATTCTATAGATCAGTTTGGCAGGAACTGACATCTTAATGATATTGAACCTTCCAATCCATGAACATGGTATACTTGTCTATTTTTTGAGATTTCTTTAATTTTTCACAGCAGAGTTTTGTATTATCAGTGTACAGGTCTTGTAGATATTTTGTTGAATTTTCCCTTGTGTAATTGTTGCTGCTGCAATTGTAAATACTGTTTTTAAATTTTATTGTCCAGTTGTTCATTGCAAGTATACAGAAATACAATCGATTTTTGTATATTGGCCATGCATCTTGCAACCATGCTAAACTCACTTGTTAGTTTTATTAGTTTTTTGGTAGATTCCTTAAGATTTTTCTAAGTACACTATCATGTCATCTAAAGATTAAGACCCTTTAGGTATTCCCATGCCTCTTATTTCCTTTTATTGACTTACTGCACTGGCTAAGACTGTTCAGTGTTGAGTAGAAGTGATGAGAGTGGACATCCTTGCCTTCTTCCTGATTGTAGAGAGAAAAGTATCCTTTAGCACTGTGATGTTAACTGTAGGTTTTTCATAGATGCCCTTTATCAGGTTGAGAAAGTTTCCTTCTGTTTCAAGTTAGTGAAACTTTTCATAATTGAATTTGTCAAATGCTTTTTTTGCATTTAGTGACATGTCATATAGTTTTTAACCTTTCTTCTGTTGAAATGGCAAATTACTTTGCTTTCAGATGCTGAAAAAGCTTATATCCTTGAGATAAACTTCACTTGGTTATGATGTGTTATCCTTTTTATATATTTCTGGGTTTGATTTGCTAATATTTGGGATGTTTCTGGCAGTGGACTGACCAGGTGGGCAGATAATCCAAATAAGGTATTTGGAACAAGGTTGAGCATATTGTACAGATAACTAATGCCTTAGTAAAGCCTGCAGTTATGCCCACAAATAATTTCACCTTCTTTTTTCACCTGTCCTTTGAAATGTACCACCATCAGAGACAGTCCATGCATGTGTAGGGCAGCATTTGAGGTATGAATGTAAGAGTAAACAGTGAGTCCCTTGAGGGTAGGGAGTTCACCTCATTCATTTCTGTCAGTATAAGTTAAGTTAAATTGGTGTTACAGAGATCCAAAATTACCGTGACTGACACAGAATGGACATTTCTTCTTTCCCAGGCCTGGGACTGTTCTCATCCACACAGTCCTCACAGGGCAAAACTTCTAAGTCACTGCTCTACCAACCCTAGGACGTGACCTTACTTATTCTCATGGTCTAAGGCGGCTGCATCTGCATTCCAGCAGGAGCAGAGTGAAGGAAAGGCTAAAGAGGGAGGAGCAAAGAGTACGTGGCAGCTAAGTTTTAAGGAAGATACCCAGAAGCTGCCACAAGAGGTTTCCACACATACATACCACTGACTGGAACTCAGTCATGGGTCACAGCAAGGCATGGGTTTTGAGGCAAGAGCTGTGGAAGATAAACAGCCATTCTCTGTTTATTGGAGACTCGAGTAGGGGTTTTTTTTGTTTGTTTGTTTTTTTTACTGAGATGGATTTTCTGGAATGGCAAAGTTACGTTAATAAAGATAGTACAAAAGAAGAGTCATGTTAGTGTGCACAATAAGCTTTGGTGTCAGTAGTTTGGTTCTCAGTGTCTATATCCTTAGGACCTCGCATGCTGTATGGCACTCTGTCATACTCAAGAATGTCTGTTGATTATATGCATTATATATATGCTTCCTTATTACAGTCTCTGCCCAAAAATAGAGGAAAGGTGAATAAGGATACGTTCCAGATTGTCAAAATGGTAAGGTGTGGAATTGCATTAGATACTGACTTCCAACCTAAAGTCTGGTCAGATGTGCTGGAATGAGTCTGTACCGGCGGTTCACGGGTGCCCACAAAGGTAGGGATTAGGGATCAGCAACATTGTTGCCTCGGGAGGGCAAAGGACAGGGACATGAGAAACAGGTATCACCAGTTCTGTTACACTTTTCCAGGTATTAAAGTCTTACTTTCACCAACGTGAGACTTTCCTTGCAGCGGTCAGAAAGAGTGGGAAAGGATTTAAAGGCAGTAACGCCTCCATCATGTTCTCTAATGCCATGCCACGCACCAGTTAGAATCTTATGCACAAGTCATGGCACGCTCTCTTGCGTAGACAGCGTGGGTGAAAGGAAGACGCTAGACTGAGGAGATCTGCGTTCTGGTTTTGGTTCCATCACAGTGAGACCTTGCGGGTCTCTCAGCCTCAAATTTCCTCTTCTGTGGTTTTTTTTCTTCCATGGACTGTCGTGGAATTGACTCGAGAGACATACTTACTGTCAGCCTGTATAAACAGCATGCTTGCACCGAGGCATTAAACATGGAATGGCTTTGGATACATCAGGCATGGGCCCCAGTCAGATGAGGAAATGTGTAGGCGAGGATATGTCATTTGAACAAATGCCACCGTCTGATCAGGTGTAACTCATGGGGGAAGTGGTTGATTGCCAGGGGCCTAAGACATGATAAGTTACAGTCTCGGAGGCCATTTCAGATAAACCTCCCGGGTGCCTGGTCTGGTAGAGTTGGGGGTGGTGAGGGCGGGAACACCACTGCCAAGTGAAATGTAAAAATGCACAATGGTTCTGAATGCCGGAGCGGGCAGTTCGGTGAGTGGGGCTGGTTCTCATGAGGATTTCAGCAAGCTCCCACGTTGCCCGGTGTCTGTTGGAAGGCGGAGTGTTTCTAGGTGCCGGATTGAACTACCATCCTGAAAAGGCCCACGGTTGACTCTTACGGACCTTGTAACTTACTGGCCCACTACCTTCAAAGTGCTAAATGACCGAACAGGGTTGCAGAGAACCACCTGAAGGTAGAAATTGTTTCCACAGTATTGGGAGGTTGATGTTTTGTCTCTCCCTCCCTCCCTCCTCTCCCGCTAGCTGGGTTTTTGTTGTGGTGGTGGTTTTTTTGTTTGTTTTGTTTTTGGTCCTCTGGGCATTTCAAAACAAGTGAGGAAAGAACCAACATAGAAAAAACAAGCACTAAGTTCTTCTAACACCCCCTTACTCGCCATCCCTTCTCCATCTCCTCTCCACTGCCACACACACACACACACACACACACACACACACACACAGTCTAAAAAATGGTTGTTTTTTCTTGGGGCTGGCTTTGGGCTCCTCTGCGTCTGCTTGTTTGTTTGGGTTTTTATCACACCATTTCCAGAGGCTCTGGTCATGTGTAGTAGATGCCAGTACTTTGCATGAGGCTGGGGCGCTGGGAAGGGGCATGTTCCTGGAATAGACGAAAACGAAGGGCTGAAGTAGCCTTTGAACTTAATTTAAGGGTAGAACTTGGAGTCTTAGTAGTTTGGCTGTTTCTTCCCTACACAGGAGGAGGTGGATACAGGCACCTGACATCCCGGAGGTTCCCTCCCCCACTTTTATCCAGATAATAGGTTCCAAAGAACTTCACCAGGGGAAGAAAATAGTCACAAAATGGTTGCCCAGAGCCTAACTGTCGTCCCACTGGTGGTGGGGGGGGGGGGGGGCATGAAGCAGTCTGCCTGGCGGCATTGTGGTCCGCGGTCCGGTCGTGAGCCTTGCTCGTCAAGGAACGCCACCCCTGCCCCTGTGTCCCCTGCCCCCAGCCTACTGGCTGCAAGGAAGAGAGGGAGGGCTGAGGAATGCATTTGGAGGCACCCCTGAACCCCGATAGTCCCGCGTTGGATGCACTCTCTCATTTCATCCTCGCGGCAACCCTGCATCTTGGGAATCCGTTCCCTGTTTTTTGCAGATACGGGCCCTGGGACAGAGGGAAGTATCACCTCCAGCGGCAGAGCCACATTCAAACCCTGGCCTTTATGTAGAGAGAGAGAAATCTGAGGGTCTCCCCAAGGTATAAGAGGCTCACGTGCCCACCACAGAGCCAGAAACCATCATCCCTTCGTCCCCGTCCAGGGGTGACTGTGGGGAAGCGGTCGTCAAGCTTCATCAGGAGGGGTTTTAAATCCCCCCAGCGCCGCCTCCTGACCTGTGGGGCTCACGCTGGACCCCGATCCTCTCGGGAGGATTTGGTTCATCTGGGTTTAACGTATTGCACTTCTCTCCCTCCGCAGATGGATTTGTCCGTAGAAACTCTCTTTAGCTTCATGCAAGAGCGCCAGAAAAGATACGCCAAATATGCGGAGCAGATCCAGAAGGTCAATGAAATGTCCGCCATCCTCCGCCGCATCCAGATGGGCATCGACCAGACCGTGCCCCTGATGGAGCGGCTCAACAGCATGCTGCCCGAGAGCGAGAGGCTGGAGCCATTCAGCATGAAACCCGACCGAGAGCTCAGGCTGTAGAGCTGCCCGCCCCCTCCTGCCAGGCTGGGCTGTCGTTCTGTGGGGACCCCGCCTGGCCCCACCCCAGCAGGGCCCCGAGGGCGAGGACGGCTGGAACCAGAGGACCCTGATGTGACTGGATCTCGAAGCTGGTTGGAGGCTTCGGTTCTCCCTGAAGGTCTGACGCTGCCCTCCCCACCCCTTTCCTTGAGGCATTTTTTTCCGTTTGCAAAACGAACCAAACCAAGTCTCGGTGCTAACCGAAACTGGAACATTTGAATTATTGGGAATCTGTTACAGGACTCTGCATTGGGAATTGTTTTTATTTCGTTTAGGGTTTCGTTGTGTTTTTAGTTGGAAGCACGTAGTGTCAGGTCTAGCTTGCGGAGTGAAAACACGGAGAGGAGGGGAGAAATGTTCAAAGCAGCTCTGTGTCCTCAGTGTCCTCAGGCCGTTCTCCTCCGCAGGCTTTCCGGGGTCTGAACTGCAAACATAAAGAACTAATTTGCTCCAGGTCTCGGTGTTGTTACTGTTCCTGCCCTGTTTACATCACGTCGGGTCTTTATCTGGGGCACCTCTTCCTGCGCTTGTGGTATTTGTTGGTGCGCTAGGTTACGGTGTCCCTCACATGTTGTCATCAGAAACTGAACACTTCCTCTCAGCATCCTCACAAGGTCCGCCTCCCCCCCCCCCCCCCCACGACTGGTTTCCTTGATGCACGCGTAGTTTAGGATTCTTTTTATCACATCAGCACTGGCGAGGCTCCGAGTTTTGTAACATGGCTTTAACCGGCATTTATTTTACTAGCCTGGAAAGCCTGTGGTGTGGTCGGGGTTTGACCTGCCTACAGCAGATATTTATTGAGCCCACTCGATGTGTCTGACGCTGTGCCCTGAATACAAAAATGTCTGGGTAGTCCCCGCCCTTCTTTTCTGAAGACACAAAACTTAGAACGCTACTGAATTTCTATGGGAGTTTGGGAACTGAACTTGAGTAACCACACAAGTTCTTAGAGCACGTCATAAATGTCCCCATGGAAGAAAAGACTGAAGACACAAAGAAATGGAATGTAGGAACATAACGAGGCGGGCAAGTGAGACCAAGCGCTGGGGGACACGGGGACGCCTCTGGGGCCAGCCTGTCATGCACCCGTGCTCCCTTTATTCCTTCAACCTTTACAAGGCGTTTCTTAGACGTCAACAACAGCCTTTGGTATATTTATAAGATTAAAACGGGTCCCACTTAATTTAGCGTATCTTGGGTAAACTTGATCTGACTCTAATCTCGGATTTTAATCAGATACTATTTTGTAAGGTTCTTAGAACCCAGAATAAAATGTGGGACATAAAACAACTGGATGACAGAAGATACATGAGCAAACTAAGCTAAGTAAAAATTTTTTTTTTTAATTCAGACACAGGAAAAAAATCAACTGCTTCTAGGATTTTTAAGAAACATCCCCAAAATATCAAGATTGTTCATTCCTCTGAGCTGGAAAGACAAGATGGGCCAAGAAAGAGGTCAAGGTGCATCCAGCTTTTCCAGAGGGCAACCTTCAGATCGCATTTCCGCCTCCATGGGACCCGATGCCCTTCCTTCCCCAGAAGGAAGATGGGGTAGAGATGTCCCGCCTGAGGCGATGAAGGGGTCGGAGGGAGTCGTGGGGGACTTGGAAGCCATGTGGTGGGGAGTGAGGACTTTGCTGGGCCGCACTGGTGGAAGAAGTTTGTGTTTCTAATGCCTTTTGATGGTCAGGTTTACTGGGTCTTAAACCATTTCTAGAACAATTTATTAGAAGGTACAAATCAAGAAAGACATTCTGTTTCTTAGAAACCTATTAATAGCTAAGGTTAACGGGAGGGCAACATTTAATGAATAATGTGTCTTCCCTCTGATGGGCAAATACACATGCACATGTGTATCATGTAGTGATTTCTATCATGTAGTGAATTTCCATATAATTGAGGATCTCGTTCTGAACTACATTCTAATCCATTGATCTTCCAATAGCATTTCGTGCTGTTTTTCATTTTTTCATACTGTGTTAATATAATTTCACAATACATTTTAATACCTGTTATAGCTACTAGACTCGGTGCCCCCTGCGCTCATTACGGTCTTCGAACTATTTGTTAGTTTCAAATTGGCAGAAATTGGTTTTTGCAAAAAAAAGGAGTGCAAGGAATACTTCTGTTCCTTTTGCCGAGACCTACAGGAAGTGGTGTTTGTAAGCCACGCTCATCATGGTCTTTTTCTGAGTTCCTGGCATGTGCAGAACCCAGCTCTGAACGCAGGGCCGTGCCTGCAGCTTTCAGAGAACGAAGAGCTCTGAAAACAGCTCAGGGGTCAGGTGCTCTTACCATCACCGCACTTAGTACAATTTACAAATACAAGGGCAGAACAAATAAAAGGAGACACAGACTAAGCCTCCTGAGGATGGAGCTTTCTCACTGCGTTTCAATAGTTCAAGGCATGAACATGGCAGAAAGGCAGACCTAACACGGCAGGAGAAAATTCTCAGCCAGCCAGCTCTCCATCCAACTCGTTTTCTTATGAAGAAGTTAGACAAGAGCACCTGGCTGGCCCAGTCGGTGCAGCATGTGACTCTTGATCGTGAGCTCAAGCCCCATGTTGGGTGTAGAGTTTACTGGGAAAAAAAAAAAAAAAATGCATAAAAAGACAAAACGATTTGGGTCCTGAGTACATAGGGGCTTATGTACCACAGGCAAATTTGGTATTTTCTTTTTTAAGAGAATTCCAGTTGATCTTTGTGGTGTGGGGTGTTTTGGCAACGTTGTCAACTTGGCGAAGCTGAACTGTTTTCCAGAATTCCCTTCCCTATTCATTTCTGGTTAGGTAGGGGGTGGCCACAAGAGAAATTTGCACGAATTTGGAAGCGGACGGAAAGCCGTAGCCGTGCTTACTTGCTGAAGGTCGCCGGACGCCGTGCCCTGTTGCACCTCGTGCACGTTTTCGCAGACCCGCTGCACCTTCGGTGGGCGCAGCGGCCGGGCTCTCGGCTCCTCCGGCCCCCACAGAACTCTGCCTTCAGTTCTTCCAGATCGGGGGTCAGGTATGAATCTAGCTTCTCCTTCAGGTCACTTGCAGCAGGAGGACGAAGGCTTAGAGGAGAGGCCAGCGCGGGTCCGGCCAGCAAGAGGCAGATGCGGGTTCCCGCGAGTGGCTTGCAGGCTCCAGCTGTCCCGGCGCTCCCAGACCGCACTGCCGCCTTCTTTCCGGACCACCCGCCCAGGGACTTCAGGTGAACAAGCAGCAGCTGAACTGGGGCTCTCTTACCAGCATCTGTAATTCAGTGCTGCAGGTCAGTCCTTTAACAACCCCCTGGTTCTCTATCACTCCTAGTGGCTCTTCTCAGATGGATGGACCCCTGACTGGTAATGTGCAATACCAGTCCTTTACCTCCTCGGGATTTGATCTTTTCTGAAGGATTCTGGGAATCTGATTTGCCAAAGAGTTCTGCTGGCTCTCTGTCCCTCAATGCCCAGTGACCCATCTGGACCCTACAGGATGCTTCGGGGATAAAAAGGCAACTGGTTGTCGTCAGAGAGCCGGGCTGTCCGTTTCCAGCCTTGAATCTTGACACATCACTTAATTTCCCTGAGTCTGTTTCCACCTCCCTACCGTGTGAGCTGGTCTGGGTGGGCTCGCAGGCCCCTGCCTGCTCCAGGATGCCACTTTTGTGACAGCGAGGGGCATCTTTAGCTGCTGTCTCTGAGCAGTGGCCCTTGGTTTTGGTAGTGACTTTAAATTACGAGCTCCCAACAGAGAGCGTCTTTCCTTCTCTTTATTAATTAGAAAGTGTCCAGCGGCCCCCCTCTTTTGAGAATCTGTTTTGCATACCGATCTATGCATCTCTACGAACACTGTCAAATAGGTCCCTAGACCGCAGGCTCCTTGCTTGACTCGCAGTAGGAGGCTGGTGAAAGCTGGCCTTCACCCCTTGTATTATGTGCATGGAAGTTTCTAGTAAATGAATTGTGGGCTTGGGGTGCCTGGGTGGCTCAGTCATTAGGCATCCAACTCTTGGTTTCGGCTCAGATCATGATCTCATGGTTTGTGAATTAGAGCCCCCGCATCGGGCTCTGCGCTGACAGAGTCAAGTCTGCTTGGGATTCTCTCTTTCTCTCTCTCTCTCTCTCTGCCCCTCTCCCTACTCAAAGTGAATAAGTATTTTTAAAAAATCAATTGTAGGGTTAAGAGCAAGTAATAGTGTAGGCTTCATGAGAGCCTATATAATTATACAGATGTCATGTCTTTGTTTCCCTTAAAATTCTGTCATTCTTTGGAACATAGTTTATATTCTTGGCCCAGAGTATTTGACGAAATGAATTTTGGGGACTCCGTATCCAGAGATACAGGAGTGCACTCAAGAAATTAGGTGGGTTACGGGGCGCCTGGGTGGCGCAGTCGGTTAAGCGTCCGACTTCAGCCAGGTCACGATCTCGCGGTCCGTGAGTTCGAGCCCCGCGTCAGGCTCTGGGCTGATGGCTCGGAGCCTGGAGCCTGTTTCCGGTTCTGTGTCTCCCTCTCTCTCTGCCCCTCCCCCGTTCATGCTCTGTCTCTCTCTGTCCCAAAAAAAATAAATTAAAAACTTTGAAAAAAAAAAAAATTAAAAAAAAAAAATTAGGTGGGTTTTTTATTAAAAAAATATCTTCTAGGTATTTCTTTGCTTCTTTCCACTGACCTAGGAAGCAGGTTCATTACGACTATTACCAAACATGCTGTTTCCAAGGTTACGTAAAGTAATGGCCCTGGGGGACTGACCTGTGCCACCGCTTTTGTGGATTTGTAGAACTCACTTAGCTTTGGCATTTCCCTCAGCAAGTCCCGGGACAAAACCAGGAATCTTCAGAAATGAGAGCCGTGAGCAAACACGTTTTAAGAGTTGAAATTGTCTTCCCAATTTGTTTATACCTCAGCTAAACCAAGACCTACACCACGCAGTAGGAAATTACTTAAAATGCTGATCCTGAAGACTGAAGGGTAGAGTGAAGTGACAGTTTTGCTTCTTGGGGGACGTTTTAGGTGAACTGTTCTACATCCCGAGAGAAGATGTCATTGCTGTAGGCTGATTTGTAATGAGGAACATTTGATTTTTTGCACACACACAGGGCATGTAGCTTCCATTCAGATGCCCCAACTACAGAGGGGAAGGGTGACCAGATAACTTATCCACAGGCCTCAGACCAAAAAATAAAAAAATTTGGCAGCCAGACCTAGTTGCTTACTAGGGGACCCAGTATCTCATGTGTCGTGCTGACGTGTGCCCATTGCTCTCAGGAATCTGTTCTGGGTTATCGGTGTCAGTGTGAGACCCGAGGGACCTTGCTAATGACCCATTTTCTTCACCAGTCGAGGCATATTCCTACTGCCACCTTTTATTTTTATTCTACAGCGAGGCAGGATTCATGCCAAAAGCTTTGGTGAACCAAGTACTTTAAATTCAGCCTTTGAAACTGTCCCAGTTCCTTTGAGCAGAGAGAACCCCGACCACAGCCGAACTGACCCTCTCCAAGCCGCCCTGTTTGCCTGTGACTCTGCTCCTGCGAGGTCCCATTCAGCATTTCCTGTGGGACCGCGTTTCCACTGACTTTTAATGTTTCGGCTAGAACCAGTGGAATGAAGCTTCTTTTTACATAAACCCGATTTGATGCCCCTGCACATAAACAACGTGATTGACTTGTGAACATCTTCCAAGGTAGTGACGTAATTTTCCAGTTGATTTCGCAATACTGTAGGATATAACCAAGTATAATTACGCTGCACAAGGATGAATGGGCCTCACGGAATGCTAGAAATAACTCCCTTCCCTCTTCCATTTATAGATGCGGAAGAGTAATATTCAGAGAAGAGCACCTCGACAAATTTTACTAGACCTAAAACATTTCTGCCTCGCGTCCGAGGACAAAACCAGACGGGATTTAAGAGAAAACGCCAGTGAAGGCTTTGAGGGTAAAGAGTTGCTGTCGTCTGGCCCCATAAGGTACACCCTCCCCTTCCCATCTAGACCTTCCCGGTTTCCCCTTAGCCCAAGCCCTGGTCTAATTTTTGTTGTCAGACCCAGACTAGTCTCCAGCACTAGCCTGCCCTTGATGGTCTCTCAAGAGGCCCCCGGTCAGTGCGTGTACGTACACCTTCTCATCCAAAGCCTGTCACTCGAACACCTGCTGCCTCAAGCCACCGTCTCTGGAGGCAGATTTATTCTACACCCCCTTTTCTCTCCGGTGCCCAACCCTGGTTCTTTGCAAGGTCCTGGCCAAGTCTCTGCCCACCCGGCACAATCCTTCTCACTTGTAAATTTTCTTAAATTTAGCTTCAGCTCAGAAGCCTGTCACAACCAACTTAAATGACATCACCTGTAGTTCTATTATTCCAAGATAATATGCTTTATTATGAAGCATATTGGTTTATAAATGTAAATGCTTTATTCCCTTGATGCATAATTATTGACACACTGATGGGACTAAGCTGCTAGTCTCACATATTGTCACGTGCAGTGTCATTTATAAGCAGAGGGGTCGTTGAGATGTACGTGGCAAGGATGCAGAACAGATCTTTAATAACTTCCTCAGTTTTCCCCACAAGAATTCTAAAACCACATATACATCCCATTAGAATGTACCACAGATGTGTATCTGGTCTTCTTCCTCCCCTGTACCTGTTCTTGATACAGTCAGCAAATATTCGCTGGGTGCCTGGGGTTCTGCACTGTCGTGGGCATGTGGTGTGCATGTTAGAGAACACGGGCCAGCATCGCGCCCTTAGCCAAGCGTCCCGTGTGAATGATGGCGCACGTACTACATCCGACGCCCCCACCACGTTGTCTTCAGCCAAGTCCTCTCTGCCGTGAGAGCAGGACAGGTTCCGCCAAGCCCTCCTTTTGCAACTTGGATGTTGCTCTTCCCACCGAGTATAGTTGCAAGGAAACAGTCCTTCTCTTATTTATGTATAAACAGGTACCAGTTTTGATTTTATTTCATATTAACATACATGAACATCAAAATGAGAAATGCACAATTTAACCATTCGGCGGCATCTTACTCCAGAAGAACACTATATTCATATTAAACATTTATACAGTCTTTCCACCTAACGTGACAAATGTTCTAAGCCATTGTCCAGCATTTCTCACACAGAAGTCTAGTTTTGCTCTTTAGAAATCACCATTCAGTATGACCCCGGTAGCCTCCGGGGCTTCCCCAAGATCACGGACTCGAAAGAGCCAGCCACCCCCGCCCCCAAGCAGCTCCAGGGCTTGCCCCTGAGGCATGGCAGTCTGGATCCCAAGAACTGATTATTTGACATTCGCAATCAAGGACTAAAGGTTTTAGTGTCTGACTACATCATCAGTCATAGGAAGGAAGGGAACCGTGGCCAAGAGAAATCCCAAATGACGGAAGGCAAATTTCTGCCCAGAGAGGTGTTAAAACCAAGCCCCCCCAACCCTCCCGGGACATACCTAAGATTGGAGCTCTTCCTTTCATTTCTCAGAAATGTTCCATGGTTGTGACCAGACCCTGGAAGAAGGGTGTGTGTATACGTAACACGTCAAAAATTACTCTGTGAAACCTGGAGAATGTCTGGTTACATCCCAAATTTAAATGTATGTGGAAAAACTCCGATCATTGAACAGAACTTTTTCAATGTAATGACAGTGACTTCCCTGTGCGGTGTCCTCTCTTCCTGCCTTCTTTCTACACCCAGATCACAGCGCGTTATTTGCGCACAACCAGTTAGGTTACGCGAAGCTCAGCATCATCATGAACAAGTCAGCTTTGAGTCACGCCATTCATTCTGTGCTGGTTTCAGCAGTCATCACAGGAAACACAAAGTCACATACTAGTCAAAGGACTATCCATTTCTCGAACACAGAAAAACCTGAGATATGAGTCAGCAACTAGCTACACTTACAGTAAAGGACAACCCCCCCCCCCCCAACACACACACAAAAGCTGCTGACGTGAATTAAGGCTTCAAAAGAGGGCCATACTATAGTTGACAAGACTCAAGCCAGGGAGTTTAAAAGCAGGTATGTACTAACACTTGTATCCTTGTTCCAATCACCTATTTTCAGCTGCCAGGATTGATTCCATACAGTGATTGTAGGTCAAAGGCTGAGAGACCACGTTGGTCCTGCTCCATTTTGATGTGTCCCTTCTACTGAAAGAATACTGGGGATAGTTTCTGAGAATAGCTTGGCTGTAGCTTTCCACTCTGCTCACAACGAATCAAATCCAACCACCTTCCCCTCACCTTCCCATACTGTGTTATTCTGAACACTCCTTACGTCACCAGCCTCTCAGCCCTATTAGTAAATCAGAAAGGGAATCACAGAACTACCACCCTCGTCACGTGCTGAGGAGAAAACCATCGAGAAAAAATTGAGTTTCCTGCTTCTCCTCAGCAACGTTAGTTCTTTAATATTTCCATAGTTTCTCCCTCTTGGTAGTTTCCTATAACATCCTACCGGTTAGATTTTTACAAAACTTATATGTGCAGTGAGACCGAAATGGAAAAAACTGTACTCTGGCTGAGAACTCGAAAGTTCTGCTGCTCTGCTACCCACCCAAGTACATCCCCATCTGGCTGAAACCAAGGTAACAACACCGTTCTGAACAATTCTCGGATTTACAGGGAGGGAGGTAGACTTGTTTAGCCTCCCGACCTTAGCTTCAGTCATTATGCTGCCAGATCCCTGGCCGTTAAGTGGAATCCTAGATGGTTTCCCTTCTCTTCATAAAGCTGAGAAGAAGAAAACAAGGTACCACCTCCAACCAGGCCCTACTGGAAATTTGTGCAGAGATAGTCTGAACTGGTCTGCAAAGTGTGCCTAGCTACCTACCTACCCACAAGGCCTAGGACACAGGCTACCAGACTTGGTAGTGGTGAGAGCCCCGACTTGCAGTCTGAGGTACTGGGTGTGCTCCGAAGGAGACCACGGCAAGGCCCCTAACGGTCTGTCCGGCAGAGTGATGCGCGCATCGGCTGCCGGGTGAGCGTGGACGCGTGAATCCGCTTTGGATGCGATCGTTTCTCTTGCGTTTACCATGAGGTTCTGTCCCTAATGGGGTCTACCCGCCCGACCCACGAGCTGGCTCAGTCTCAGCGCTAAGGTACACTACGGAAGGGACGGGACAGAGACTAGTGCTTGAGATCTCCTGTGGCACGACACGAAAATTAAATGGTAGGGGATTCTGTCCTCCAACACCAAATACAACCGGATTTAGGAAGAACGAGAGGATGTGCAATTCGCTGCAAAGTTTCTCATCTGTCTAGGAGGAAATCTAGCATTTGCCCTTCCACTTTCGTTGAGAGATGTGTCAGCTGATCTCTCAAGTGCAGGTGTGGAGAGACACCTGTGTTGATCCATCTTTTGCTTTTACACCATAGCTCCGTTTTCCAAAAATATATATGTATGTACATATATATACTTCAGATTTACAGGGAATATTTTTTTGTGAACAAGACAAACATTGTCAACAGAAGTCACGAGTGTCTGTCTCCTCAGGAGACCTCAATGATCTCCATGCTGCCTGAAAAGCTAGACTGGCTGCCCACCTTCCCCAGCTCTTCCCGCGACCTGTTCTCGGACATGATGCTCTCGCCAAACTCCATCTGGCAGCTTCTGCGTTTAAACTGCTTTTCAAAGGGGCTCTCTTCGTGCCAGCTCCGCCGCGAGTCGGGCCTGTCGCCTGGCTTGTGCCGCCTGCGCACGGAGTTCGCTTGGTCGCTGCCGGTGGGCAGCTGGCTGCAGCTGTAGGCCGAGTAGCCGGCGCTGCCCCCGTACACGGCGGAGGCTGAGTAGAAGCGCGAGGGCTCCGTGGCAAAATACCAGCTGTTGGCCAGGGAAGGGGCGGAGGTCTGGGGAGCCAAGATATCTGAGTGCCAGCCCTTGAGGCCCAGCCCGGCGGCAGACTTGGCGAGGTGCTGCTGGCTGGCGGACAGGCCCAAGAGGAAGCTGGTGTGGCAGTTGTCCTCCACGCTCCCGCTTCGGTGCAGCGGGGAGAAGAGGGACCGCTGGGCGGCGCCACCGCCCGTCGCTCGCACCGAATGCAGCCGCTTGCCCTGGCTCTCTGCGGGCCTGGCGGGCTGAGGCTTCTTGGGGAAGTTGGCTTCCTCCTTGTCGGGGCTGGTTTCTGGAGTCTGCTCCGACACCTCCTCGACCGGAGAGAACTGGCAGAGCTTGCCGGTCCCATCCAGAGCCGCGGAGGGTTTGTAGTATTCCAGAGCATCCTCTGACGAGGGGAAACCGTGCAAGGATGCGGCCACGCTGGCCGAGTACGAGACGGACTTGATGTCCAGAGAGAAGGAGCGCTTGAGCTTCCTGCTGTCCTCCAGCTTGCCGGACGGCAGGTGCAGTCCGCTCAGCGCCTGGACCAGCGGGCCGTCCTCCGGCAGCGGCGGCTGCGAGCCGGGCGCGCCGGCAGGGTGCGCGGGCCTTTGCCCTGCCGCCTCTGAGGTAGCGGAGTTGGCACAGGGTGGACCGAGGCACATCTCACTCTTCTGTCCGCCCTCGGAGACCGCGGGCACAGGTTCATTTGGCTTCTCCAGGTGCAGCAGCTTGAGTTTGCTCTTTGGCCCTGATGTGCCGGTCTGGTTCTTAATCTTCTTCTCGTAGTCCAGGAGTTGGCCCAGAAAATTGAAGTTTGGAGATATGGTAGGTCTTTTTTCTTTCACAAATCTATGAAGAAACAAAACCCTCAAATTTTACAACTACACTTTATCTTAAGAACAGTGTTAAATTCAGAGTACTAAGTGAATAAATAAGATAGGAAAATATTAGAGCCTCCCAAATACCTATGGAAGATGACTAGCTTAAAAGTTCAAGGTGGAGAATAAAAGGGCCTTTGCACTGGGAGAGCTTTATACCACGTCCTTGGAGCATGCTAGAGAGAGAGGGCCCAGGGCCCAGAAGCTCTAGTTTTAGCCAGCTTGTTTCCAAGGACCCAAGGTTTCCAATGCAACAGATAAGAGAGGATTCCGTCCTCCCCACCAACTCAGGCTGGTGCTGCCCTCAGAAGTACGGTGTGACAGCCACTCTCCCACTTCAGTTTCCCAATATCAGGCCTTCTCAAAGTCCTCATAGTCACTTCCTCAGGACATTTCATATGTTTACGAAAAGCAAGTATCAGATGGCCACAGCCTCAAAGCACACACCTGAGCTCCTTCTCTTTGTATCCAGCACGACAGCCAGCATGACAGAATCATCAGCCGTCAGCTGGCCTCTGTGTGCTAAGCACTAGGCCAGTACATTAAACAGAGTATTATATTCGGTTCCCCAAACTCACACAGCTGGAATTCAAAACCAGGTCTCATGTCTGCATCCATTTTTGTAACCACTGTGTTAAAAAAGAATCTTCAAGGGGTAAAAACTAGTAATAAATAGCTTTTCTATTTAATTGTGGAAACATAGACTCCTAGAGATAGTGGACAAATCCTTCGATGGTTTCTAACCTTCATGGACACACCTCAGAAGATGCAGGAGTGAAACTACATTGAAAATTTGTATTTGAATATGGTGAAAAATCAAACTCCTTGGAGATCAAGTAAACCTAAAGCAAATTAACAAAGCCAGAGACAACTGGCTCAACTGTAACAAGTACAAATGCAGGGTCCTCATAGTAAGACTTCGTAACATGACATAAAAGTGCTTTTGCTTCTGGTTTCTACACGGTACCAGAAGACTTTTAGGGAGAAAAGCCTGAATTGAGGACAAGGGAATTAATGCAGACAAAGGGAGGGTCCTTCTCCTCCAGTCTCATTCCTCAAATGAGAAGCTCTTCGGGTAGCTCATTTCTTCTTTCCAAATTTTCCAATTTGAGAAAAAGTCCAGTTGTCACAATAGGCCTGCTTCCCGCATCTATATTTATGGCCGTTTATCGCATGAAAACCAATCCCCGCTATCCACACAGGGGATCCAGATTCACCCATCCAGATTCAACGGTCCTCACGCCCATGTCACTTGCCTGCCTTCCATCTGACCAAGGGTGGGGGGAGCAACCCAGGCCAAATGCAGAATCTGGGCTACTCTAGAATGAATGGAGGAAATCCCACTCAGTGAGTGGATTTTGACAATAACTTGGTCTTGTATGTAGGGTTTTTCCTCACAGTGATAAAAGCACAAAGTTTGAAGCAGAAGTAGGAGTTCTATAATGGGTATCCTGCTGGAGCATTTTTCTCCTATGTACTTCCCCAATTAGGAAAAGATACAAACTCACTTAACAGGGTAGAGATCTGTTTAGATTTGTTGTTCCTTAAAATTAAAAAGTAGCTGCGGATGAATCTGACACATGTTCAGGTGGAACTCATGCTGACTTATATTCTTCTCTAATCTTTGAAAAACCATTTAAAAATGCAGTCACCTGTAAAGAATGTAACTAAAATAGTCCTGTTTTGCTGTAATTTGGCTACCCACCCTCCTCTCTCTTCATGTCTCAGGTCCAGTGAAAACCCAATCCACAAGGCATATCCCTGTCCTCACCTGTAAGCTTCGTCTAAGGACATGTTCATCCTCTTCATGATGTAGGCGATGGCGATGGTGGCTGAGCGAGAGACGCCAGCTAAGCAGTGTACCAGGACACATCCGTTGCAGGCTTTTGCTTTCTCTGCAGGAGTCAAATTCGAGAAGGGTCACCGTGAACAACTTTGTTCAACAGTGAGATCTTGTTGCCATTTGCTTACTTGCATCTGATAACTCAAAGTAAATCTCCTGTATTCATAATATTCTTCCTTTCAATAGTTTTTAAGGAGGTAAGGGAAGATAATTTCCCCCACCATTTACATACAGGACCAAATGGAGGTTGGTCCCAATATGTTAATAAGCAATGAGTCCCCTACTCAAGATCGCCTCTTACTTGGTACATTTCCCAATGTGTTTTTTACATTATTGTTTTTAATTTTAATAATTTTCCCTGAGTATAAATCCTACATTGTGATGACATGATTCCATTTGTTTAGTGTAGAGAATTTCATAATTACAGAAGTATAAAGAAAGTAACACCCCAAATCTTAAGATTTAGCTAATATTTTGTTTACCCATATTGTCTGACACTCCCAACTTTTTTCTAGTTATGTAAGAGACACTAATTTTTTTTCCAGTTTTGAGATATAATTTTCGGTTTTGAGATACAACTGACATATAACATTGTATTTTAGGTGTACGGTAAAATGATCTGCTACGTATAAGAGGTATTACATTTTTAAAAATATTTTCTCTTTTCAAACATATGTGCCATACCTTACTAACTTAAAAAGCAGGAGGGAGAAAGACTTCATCACGATAGCGCATCAGAAAGCAAAAAGATACCAGGTCAAGCTACTTTTAAAATGCTGACTCATAGAATCTTTCTTCCTATTGTTTCCTATTTTTGTTTAGGAGAATTTTCTGTAGGTCATAAAGTGGCTCAACATAATTCATTTGCTGAGTTTAAGAAGAAAACTGTGTATATACTAGGAATCAGGTTTAGCAGGTCACTTTAATGAGGACCAAGGGAACTTGTACCTTTCCTGGATATGGAGATGTTACTGATTGCATCATGTATATTCTGTACAACAGGGTAGGACTTTTGGACACTTTGTGAGAACCAAGAACATTCAAGCAAACAGTGCTGCCATCTCACTGTTGTGGGGCTTTAAAAGGCTACTTGTAGGAATGGGCAAAGTTATCCCACACAGCCTGGAAGCTACTCATATTTTAGCCAATATTATGACTGCCTCGATGGTAAACAACTACACACGTGCTCA
Organism: Panthera uncia; assembly: GCF_023721935.1. Taxonomy (NCBI): domain Eukaryota; kingdom Metazoa; phylum Chordata; class Mammalia; order Carnivora; family Felidae; genus Panthera; species Panthera uncia. The sequence continues at coordinate 44,900,989 of NC_064809.1, forward strand.
CCATGAACTGCTGCCATGGAGCTAAATTCTTCCCTTTTCCTTCTTGTTTTAGCTGACAGCACCAAAAGTTTACCAAACCTTATGTTAAAGCTCTTACAATTAACATATCCAGGGAATCTGCTCTGGCTCTGGCAACTGAATAGTAATACAAGGCCATTCCAATCTCACCACCTCTGTTACAAATATTACAAATTCCAGGGTATGTGATTTATTATGTACAAAACACATAGGGCTTTTGGATAGTATATGAAAAATCAAACAGCCTTCCTTAGATAAACAAATCAAACACAGTGGAATAGTAACAAATGAATACGAATACTTCTTGAAATTAAGAAATATGTATATACAACATAATACTACATAAACCCATGTACATAAAGTCCATTACCTTCCTGGGCCTACAGAATACTCTTCCTTATCTCAACTATACAGGACTTAGCCTGTACTGATCTTAGTATTTCCCCTTTTGCCTTGGCTGCTAAGAAGCTCAGAGCTAAGATTTTCACGCAATTTCAATAGGTAACTGTAATTCAGATTATACTTCTTCTACCCCCATATTACTTGATTCTTGCCCTTTTTTCCATTTTAATGTGTATGTGTGTCAATGCATCTTTTGATCCCAGTCTCAGACTGTAAGCTGCCTTAAATTCTTATTGGAAGTAGGCTCGGTTTCAATTTTTTTTAAATGTTGACAATATTCTCTCAATTATTTAAAATAATTATCTCAAAACAAGTCTGTAAGGATCTATAAGGATCTTGCTCCTAACTACCTCAAAGGGTTTAACATTGGGCACATATTATGCAGTAAACACAGTAAATGGGATATGCACCCACACTTCCTTTAAAAACAATGTTTATTGACTTGGATGAATGTGGCAGAGAAGTAGGGAGGCATGAAGTTCCTTAATCCTTCAAACACAGCAGTACCAAGGCCAGAAGACTTGGAATTCCAGGAATCTGGGCTACAGAGTGACAGAAACATCTTCAGGGGCCTACAGGGACAGTTTGGCAGGACAGGGATGCATGATTGCAAATTGGGAGAGATAAAACAGACAGCATAGGCACTGACTGAAGGAGGATCTCCTTCAGTGGAGAGACAAAAGAAAGAAAAAGAGAGGCTGTGGAAGCATGGTATTGTATTTGGACAAGAGAAAAGCCTCTCTGGACCATGGACCAGGGAACGGAAAAAAGCAGTTAGTCTCTAACTTGCAAACAGCCTTAGGAGTGACAATCCAGGGTTGTGCAACTTTCTCTGGACCAGGACTGGAGCCGGCTGCCAGTCTGTGCACCTGGCCCTGGCGGGGAGGGGGAGCTGGCCCCAGGCTCGGTAGTGAGCTCAGAGGTGATTTGGGAGAAAGCTGTCCCCCTCCCTCAAGTGCCGTGGCAGGGGGTATATTGGCGTTCCAAGGACAAAAGACCCTGCAGGCACCTGCCAGCCGGTGGTCCTCTATCAGCTGGTTGGGCAGAGTGACACTACCCTGGAACCAGGGTGCCCAGGGCAGGATCCTTTAAAACAACGGGGTCTGAATCCCAGCCGAGTGCCTGGGAGGCATGGGAGACTGCAGCAGGACAAACCAGCCCACTCTCACCCACACGGCACTGTGAGGACAGCCTGAACATTGTGGTTTGGAACACCCGGTCCAGGGAGGAGAGACTGGGGTGTCGCCATTTTTCTCCCCATCACCAAAAAGGTGGGGCTTCAGAGAGGACAGTGGGCCCCCAGTGGAGGTGGGACCCGCCTACACCAAACCACACCCTCTGCACCCGGTAACTGCATATCTGCCAGAACAAAACTGACACTGACCAAACCAGATGGCCCCTCCTCCAGACCAGCACAGCCCCCATTCCAAGGCATCATCAGACAAGTCTGATGATTTTGCATTTCTGATTTGATTCTTGGTCAAGTCTTATTTTATACACACATACACACTTTTCTTCTTCTTTCTTCCCTTCTCTATTCTGGTTGTTGGTTTGCTTAAACAGACATTTTTAATGTATTATTTTTACACCTCTTCTGTATCTCCTTCTTTATTTTCCTCTCTTTCTCTCAGGATTAAGCCATATAGTTTCTCTGAATCTCTGCTTGGTCATTTTTCCCCCCACCCCTGTCATTTCTCTCTTTGTATGAGATAAGGCTTCTTCCACTCTACTCCTTTTTAAATTTTTTCCAGGGTCACTTCAATGAACAAATCAAAGCACACCTGGTGGAGGGTCCAAACCACCACGAGTAGGGAGATAAAGCAACCAGAGTCACAACAACAGAGAGTACACAACACACTCCAAAAACACCTCCTGAAGGGACAGGCCCTGGACAATGTATGACCCCTTTTTAATATAGTACTGCTCGCAGGTGCAGGACACATAACAAGCTATTAAAGCATGTAAAAGACAAAAAAGTAGCCAAAATGATGAAAGGGAAGAATTCTCCCCAAAAGAAATTCCAGGAAGGAATGACAGCCAGAGAATTGGTCAAAACAGATATAAACAATATATCTGAGCAAGAATTTAAAATAATAGTCGTAAGACTAATAGCTGGGCTTGAAAAAAGCATAGAAGACAAGAGAATCTATTGCTGCAGAGATCAAGGACCTAAGAAATAGGCACAATGAATTAAGAAATGTTGTAAATGAGGTGCAAAATAAAGTAGGTGCAATGACAGCAAGGATGGAGGAAGCAGACAGGAGAATAAGTGAAACAGAAGATAAAATTATGGAAAATGATAAAGCTGAAAAAAAAAGGTAGGAAAATACTAGACCATGAGGGGAAAATTAGAGCCCTAAGTGATTCAATGAAACTGGCATAGTGAAACCGGCAAAACACAAAGATAAAGAGAGAATTCTGAAATCAGCTAGGTACACATGGGCCTTAACCTACAAGGGAAGACACATAAGGGTAGTAGCAGACCTGTCCTCTGAAACATGGCAGGCCAGAGGGAGTGGCAGGAAATAGTCAATGTGCTGAATAGGAAAAATATGCAGCCAAGAATCCTTTATCCAGCAAGGCCATCATTCAGAATAGAAGGAGAGACAAAGGCTTTCCCAGACAAACAAAAACTGAAAGAGTTCATGATCACTAAACCAGCACTGCAGGAGATCCTAAGGGGGACTCTGTGAGTGGAAACCACACTGAGATACCACCTTACACTGGTAAGAGGGGCTAAAATTAACTCAGGAAACAACAGATGTTAGTGAGGCTGTGGAGAAACAGGAACCCTCTTGCACTGTTGGTGGGAATGCAAACGGGTGCAGCTGCTCTGGAAAGCAGTGTGGAGGTTCCGCAATAAATTAAAATAGAACTACCCTGTGACCCAGCATTAGCACTACTAGGAATTTATCCAAAGGATACAGGTACCCCAATGGGTATAGGACCACTATCAACAATAGCGAAAGTATGGAAAGAGCCCAAATGTCCATCAACTGATGAATGGATACAGAAGATGTGGTTTATGTATACAATGGAATACTACTTGGCAATGAGAAAGAATGAAATCTTGCCATTTGCATCAACATGGATGGAACTGGAGAGTGTTATGTTAAGTGAAATAAGCCATACAGAGACAGACAGATACCATATGTGTTCACTCTTATGTGGATCCTGAGAAACTTAACAGGAACCCATGAGGGAGGGGAACAAAAAAAAAAAGGAGGTTAGAGTGGGAGAGAGCCAAAGCATAAGAGACTCTCTTAAAAACTGAGAACAGGGGCGCCTGGGTGGCTCAGTCGGTTAAGTGTCCGACTTCAGCTCAGGTCACGATCTTGCGGTCCGCGAGTTTGAGCCCCGCGTCAGGCTCTGGGCTGATGGCTCAGAGCCTGGAGCCTGCTTCCGATTCTGTGCCTCCCTCTCTCTCTGCCCCTACCCCGTTCATGCTCTCTCTCTGTCTCAAAAATAAATAAACGTTAAAAAAAAAAAAAAAAAGAGAACAAACGGGGTGTTAAGGGGGGGGGGGGGGGGGGGGGGGGGGTGGGGTATGAGGAGGGCACCTGTTGGGATGAGCACTGGGTGTTGTATGGAAACCAATTTGACAATAAATTTCATATATTTTTAAAAAAAAATGAAAAAGGCTGGAAGGAAATAAAACGATGATAACAGATGTGTTAGGATGCTGAAGTTACAGGTTTCCTTTTCTCTGTTTTACGGATTTTCTCCATTGTATTTACATTGCTTTTACAGTCACAACACCTTTGAGGATGTATTTTAAAAATCTGATTGAAAAGTGATTTAACTGGATTGGGTTCATTAGAACACATTTCTTGGCAGCAATGTGTGTGTGCCAGGCAGCTACACACTGGGAGTAATGAGGCTGCACAGACAACAGTCTGCCGTGTGGGGCAGGGAGGGAACAGAAAGGTTGTAAAGGTGGGGAGCAGGTGCTGGAGGGTCTGGGAATGTTAGGCTAAGGACAGCAGGTTCCTGAACAGGGGGCAACAAAAATACTGATGGTGAAAACTGGAGAGAAGAAAAACAAGCTGCCACCACAGCTATTTGGGAATAAAAATCTTTTAACAAAGGGCAGAGAGGATAACAAAAGGGTAAGGGGAAGCCAGTGAAGATGTGAAGTTACAAAGGCTAAAAATAAAGAAGTAATAATTGAGCTTCTAGAGGACAGCTCAAAGAAAAAGAAAACCAAAGAACTTCTCAGATGTTAATTTTTACAACCACTACTACTTACTAAGAGCCAATTATAAGTTAGGCGAGTGGCAAGGTATTCTAGGTACGTTATCTATTTTAATCCTCACAATATCCCTATAAAGTGATACATTATCTTCAGTTCCAGATCAGGAAACGGAGGAACTTACCCAAAATCACTTAACTAGTACCCAAGGAAGACAGGACTCAAATACAGTTTGGCTCCAAAGTACATGCCCTTAGTCACCTCCCTGTATGGCCTACATTTAAACTCAAGAGGCGAGGCAGGAGCCTGGAGCAGCAGCAACTGGGACTGGGGCCACCTGGGGCGTGTCCTGTAGTGCAAACAGGCAACCCGAGCTCACTACTGCCTGTGTGAACTAAAAACGAAGACAAAACTCCATGAACACTTGAGTCCTTCCAACAAACCCAGAAACTTACTGGAATTTACCTAAATAATACAAAGAAAAAACACCCGCAAGCCTGGAAGTTTCTAAGCCCTGGTATGAGGGTGCATCTTCACAGCGTGCACTCTGCCATGACCCACCCTCACGTAAAGCACCCTAGAGACCAGCAACTACCGTGACTGTGCACTGGATTCCAAAACGTGGCTGGACACTCTGCCCTCAATGACCTGGGTGGGATAAGGACAGTGGCCCTAGGAAATAGGCACAAGCAGGTGAAATACTGAGGAGTATGAGGAGTATAAATATTTTCAGATGTTACAAATAAATGACAATATGTGTACTTGGGTGTGTTTAACCAAGTTGGAACACAGTAAATTCTTTTTGTCTGGATTAAAAGTGGCAGGATGACCCCAATATCTCCCATGAAAGAAGAAAGTAAGTTGGGGCAAAGTTATTCATATTCTCTCTTTTCTGCTAACCCTCCTAAAAGCTTAGACATTGTGATGAGTTAAGAGAATCAGGTTCTCTTCTAAATAGATTCTGAAACTGCACTTTTAGCTGAAATTAGAGCCAAATGTCTTTGGATTGATGTGACATGGAATGGGAACATTAACCATAACGTTAAAAAAAGAGAACGTTTGTTCTCTTTTAAAGAGGCAAAAACTGAATGATATACTGAATATTTCCTAGAAGTACAATGGTGGGGGTGATTAATTTGGGGAGTTTTGTTTGTGAATACTGTAATGTGAATTATCTAAGCCATTTATCTTCTGGCATTTCAAAGGCTGCATTCTAATTAAAGATGAAAAGTTTTAGCAATCTGGAATCTTGAAGAAAAAAAGAAGGCAGAACTGTTTTGGAATTACTCAATGTTCCAAAAGCATTATCTAGAAAAAAAAAAAATTCCTCTCACAGATGAAAGGGTATAGTTGAGGGGCTCAATTTACAGCGTTTCACATCTTAAAAGGAACTAGTTCTTTTTTTTAATTACAGTAACCAATTCAGAGTATTTAATTGTGGACTACGGTGCTCAAGCTTCTGTGACTGGGGGAAGAAAAACTTCTCACATGGAACATCAAGAGTGAACCGTGCCACGCTGCTCAAAAGCAAACAGCGTACCTCCTCTGTTCAGCTACTCTCCAGTAAAACCCCATTTCAAATACACATCACCAATTTACCACCACCAAAAGACCTCATCCTGCGGCACCAAAATGTCACAAAGCACCTGAAGCTAGGAGTCGGGAGGCTCCAGGACTAACAGGCCCAGGCCCAGCAAACAACACAGCACAGGACAGATCAGAGCCTATCACAATCAACCCCAAGGAAACGACCGTGTGTGTGTGTGTGTGTGTGTGTGTGTGTGTGTGAATTCTATTAGAGCCGGTACTACTTGAAATTACTGGCACATGGATTGAAGCTTACAAATCTCATGACATAAAGACTTTAGATGTAATGGGATTTGTTTTCACAGGATTTGACTTTTCTCTGGGGAAAACATAGCAGCAAGGCAAAAACAGTTTAAGGAATGCCACCAAACTTTCCGAAAGTCTTTTATAGGATTTGAGGAAATGGCTACAAAATTTAATCCCAGAAGTTTAACTGATTTCAAGTGCTTGCAAATATGTAATGACAGATGCCATCAGGCTTAACCCTGGCAGTGGTTTAGTTAGCTATAATGTCACAAGGCCAGTCTCTTAGAGACAGCATGGCACGTCACCTTGGCCACTGAGTGAGATAAGCAGCATCATGTGTCGTTTTCAGACTTTTGAAATCTCTGCAATAGCGTCCTTTTCTCTAAAGAGAGAAAAAGGGAGAGAGGGGAGGGGTGCACCTGCACATGAGACTATAACCCTTAAAGGGCCTGTAATACTACCCTGAACTACTTACCGATGAAATCGACTGATTTGTCCAACCACGGCAAAATTTTCTCACAGAAACTATCATTCACAGGCACGCGCAGGAAATGAGACTCGGGGATAAAGTCGGGCTTAGGACAGGTATTGCTGGCATTTAACACATAACCAATCCCATTCTGTTGCATCAGCTCCTGTGGAGGGAAAGAGCAATTAAAATGTGAGCGCCACACTGAGGAGTGTGAAAGCTTTCCACACTGAAGAGGAAAGCTTAATATCATGATCAAAATTACTACTTTCCTTGAAATCAGAGTTAATTCAATCGGTGAAATCCAAAAACCTAGCGCAATGACATTTAGAGACTTCAGTTTCAAGCAGAATTGTTTTTAAGGGCAAAAAACTGTTTCCAATGGCATGCTTGAAGAACACACATCATGAATACAACCAATTCTCTATTACCTTCACTGCTGAGAGAGAAGTCGAAGAATACAAAATAAAACCATGACAGTTCGCTCTGACTTTAGAATACAGGTGCACACAACACCTGTATTTTCTTCCCAAACCGAACATGTTGATTGTTCTCAAAGACACAGTCCTAGGTAGTCTTTGAGCTCAGAACACTCTTGTGAAAGATTGAATCTACTGCCAGAGCTTTATCAGCTCTACATGCTGACAACTGACTCGTAAATACAGATCCTCTTCCATTTCCGGCCCCTCCTTCCAACCACCTACTGATGTCTCTATTTGTATGCTCCTCTGGCCCTTCAAACTCAAAATGTCAGAAACTCAAACACAGTGTCATTCTGTGCCCCAAATACTGGTTTCCTCTTTGGAATCCAAAATTGGTTTGTGGTAATACCATTTACTCAGACACTTGAGCTGGAAAACAGGATCCTTTCATTTCGCTTCCTTCACGACCCCCATCCAAATGGCTGCCACAGCCTTTTGGTAGAACCTACCCTCCCCCTCTCCACCATTTGTCCTCTCCTCTCTGTTCCCTCTGGTTGCTGCTCAGTCAGTGGTCAGCCCTCACCACCACCAGCATCACACAGAGCCGCCAGGGAGTTCTTAAAGCTTGCGGGGTTTCATCTCTAAACCATATACTGAACAAGAACCGAAGTGATCTTTCTTACAGTCAAACACGGGCTAAGTGCTTTGTTCACACTTTAATGTCATCATCGTCTCGCTGCCTGCTCTTGTCCAAATCCCCCAACAAGACATGTACGCCCACGCTTCCATTCTGGCGTTCACACCATTCCTGTGCTTGTTCCTCCTCCTGGTGACTCTCTTCCACTTTGCTGGCTTTGTGGAAATCAGCCTTACTATGTACTCCTTCCACTGACGCATAATTAACCATTCCATTCCCTGCCCTTCCAAAGTACTTTGTTCACTGAGCACACGGTTATAATTAGCAGATAATTTTTGTCTCTCCTATTAAAATAGCGAGGTAGATCTTGGACTGATTCTCACTTGTTTTTCTACCTTTGGCACCGGCTACGTAGTTACACTCAATACGTGTTTGTTCGACTGATAACGCCGTCTACCGTTCTCCAGACAAGCCTACACAACCCCCCTTCATTTAGTTCTATGTGTTCTAAGCCTAAAATAATTCCCTTGTAAGCAACGCTGGTCATTTATTCCCTTTCTTGGAATGGCACCTCCTCTCCAAATCTTTTCCAACTACCTGAAAGACAGTTGATGATCTTCCTGTTTTCCCTCCTGAGACATGCCAATTCCCTGAGTCTCTTCATTTACATCTGGCACAAGAAATACATCTTACATAAAAGGCAGACTTAATAAACCCTCTTTCACCTGTGAGATGATGTCAAGGAACGGCTTTGAGAACCAGGTGAGCTTCCTGGAGTGACTGACGCCTCTGTGGTGCCAGAGCCCCAGTCTGCTGATGCTCTCACGTGCTTCTGCTAGGTTAATAACTAGGCTGTGAAGATCTCCATGGTGTTCACTACAACTTTTAAACTTGTGTACATGTAGCAAAGGTCACGTTTGTTTTTCTGCACTGAGATTACTACCATTTGATCAACTGCAGTATCTCCCATGTAAGAACAGCAGCAGGTCACTGGAGTTAAGAGCCTTTCAAGCCTTTCTTGCCAATGGTCCTTAAAGAAATGAACCATCTTATGTGTCTTTCTCCTATCCACCAGCAGTACTACAAAGGTTTATTAAATTAAAAGTAAAGGGAAGTAGTAATGTCGCTTTCCACCCAATTCAGTAATGAGGACCTAGAAGTTTCAGAAGACAAAAGGCAGTTCCAAGAACAAAACATGTTACAAGTGTATAGTGACTGTCAAATTTGATTTTCCCACAGAAAGAACATAACAATGTATACTTCTGACAAGTAGCCTCATAACCTACAGTTTATAGAAATGGCCACTTAACCGAAATTCAGTCAAAAAATATTTGCTGAGCACCTTTGCTAGAGGTTTATTAATAATATTATGGTACATGGCACATATTAATAAAATAATATCTAACAGTTAATGAATGCCTACTTTTTCCAGGCACTGTGCTAAGCATTTAAATAGACTGTCTCTCTGGGGTGCCTGGGTGGCTCAGTCGGTTAAGCGTCCGACTTCAGCTCAGGTCACGATCTCGCGGTCCGCGAGTTCGAGCCCCGCATCGGGCTATGGGCTGATGGCTCAGAGCCTGGAGCCTGCTTCCAATTCTGTGTCTCCCTCTCTCTCTGCCCCTCCCCCGTTCATGCTCTGTCTCTCTCTGTCTCAAAAATAAATAAATGTAAAAAAAAAAAAATTAAAAAAAAAATAAATAAATAGACTGTCTCTCAAGGATGTGAAGAGAAAGAAACCTTCTTGCACTGTTGGCAGGAATGCTAACTGGGGCAACCACTCTGGAGAACAGTATGGAAGTTCCTCAAAAAGTTAAAAAATAGAACTACTCTATGATCCATTAACTGCACTACTGGGTATCTATCCAAAGAATACAAAAACACTAATTCAAAGGGATACATGTGTCCCTATGTTTACAGCAGTATTATTTACAATAACCAAATTATGGAAGCAGTCCAAGTGTCCATGGATAGATGAATGCATAAAGAAGATGTGGCATATGTGTGTGTGTGTGTGTGTGTGTGTGTGTGTGTGTGTGTATTGGAATATTATTCAGCCATTAAAAAAGAATGAAATGTTGCCATTTGCAATGATGTGGCTAGAGCTAGAGAGTATAATGCCAAGTGAAATAAGTCCAGGAAAGACAAATATCATATGATTTTACTCATATGTGGAATCTAAGAAACAAAATAAGCAAAGGGAAAAAAAGGGAGACAAAGCAAGAAGCAGACTCTTAACTATAGAGGATAAATTGATGGTGATCAGGAGAGGTGGGGGGTGGGGAGGGATGGCTGACTAGGTGATGGGGATTAAGGAGGGCACCTGTCATGATGAGCACCAGGTCATGTACGGACATGCTGAGTCGCTATACTATACACTGAAAGTAATACGATACTGCATGCTAACTATACTAGAATAAAAATAAAAAACTTAAATAGACTGTCTTATTTAATCCTCACAACCACCCTCTGGTATGGATACTATTATGATCCCCATTTTAAAAATGAGAAAACTGAGGCTTAGAAAGTTACACAATGTTTGCAGTCACACAGCTAGTGGGATAGAGTCAAAGTTCAAATCAAGAATATCCACCTCCAAAACCTGTCCTTAGTGGCCATGCTTTGCTGAAGTTCTGCTTAAAGCAAATTAGGGGTGGTGTCTGGGTGGCTCAGTCAGTTAAGCATCCAACTTCGGCTCAGGTCATGATCTCACAGTTCACGAGTTCGAGCCCCGCGTCGGGCTCTGTGCTGACAGCTCAGAGCCTGGAGCCTGCTTCGGGTTCTGTGTCTCCCTCTCTCTCTGCCCCTCCCCTGATAACATTCTGTCTCTCTCAAAAATAAAAATAAGCATTCAAAAAAAAAAGCAAATTAGATGGAGCAACAAGGGAATTAGCCTACATATACACATCCTTTGTAACTAATTCAAGTATTAGAATATAAAGTTTAATTTCATTCTTTATGCCCATTTCAACTATCATTAACAAATTAGAAAGTAGAGGGACCACTCTGGCCTGCACTTCTTTGAGGAGACTTTCAGAGCAACTCAGGACACATTTGAGGACACTTACACAAAGTGTTGATTTTGCTCTGTTTCCCCTTATTGTCACCTCAGCTGTTGCCACAGGCATTACAGTGCTGGCCTCTGCCATGTTTGCACAGGTATCTACTGCTGCAGGGGGAGAACTGGCTCCCTGCGTGCAGGTCCACTGCCCTGTGCTGACTGCTGCCACGCACCAACCTTCAGCAACACCGCCATGCTGGACAGACGGAAATGTGCAAAGGGCACCATTCTGACCTGACATATTTAAGATACATCAATAATCCAACCTTACAATGCTGTTTATATCTCAAAAGCATTTTTCACTTATAAAACAGTGTACCATAAAAGATGCATTTAAGTAGTAAAGGTTTTTTTTGAGTATTTATTTATAATTTCTACACCCAACGTGGGGCTTGAACTCACAACCCTGACATCAAGAGTCACACACTCTTTTGTGACTGAGCCAGCCAGGTGCCCCAGCAGTTTTTTAATTTTAAATAACTGGCAAAAGGGGAAGGGTGAAAAAGACTAATATATTAAAACTGAGTGATGATAAAATAATTTAAACACAGGGGTGCCTGGAGGGTTCAGTTAAGCATCTGACTCTCGGGTTTCAACTCAGGTCATGATCTCACAGTTCACAGGATCAACCCCCCGCATAGGGCTCTGTGGTGACAGTGTGGAGCCTGCTTGGGATTTTTCTCTCTCCCCTCTCTCTCTGCCCCTACCCAGCTCGTGCTCTCTATCAAAATAAATAACCTAAAAAATACATATGAAAAAATAATAATTTAAACATGAAATGAGAAAAAGGAAATGATCTTAATGGTAAATATAACTTGCTTTATAAAAATTTTACTGTAAAAATATTTATTAAGTCAATTATTCAACTATTCCCTGAAATTCTTTTTGCCATAAGATGGGACTTGATAAATAAAACATGGCTAATTTTAAAAACAAAGAGGCAAACAAAAATCCAAAGATGTTACCATGTAAAATTTAAATATAACATGGTTACTAAATTGAACACAATATGTAATCTGGTGGCAGTAACTACATCAATGCAAAAGTCAGTAAAATAATACATATACACTTGAACCACTTTAATTTAAAACAAATAAATGTACATTCATTCACTAATTTCTGATGCTGGACCATGGCTGCTGCTTTTTTTTTTTGTATGGTTTAGCTGATGGGAGTTCTTAAGCAAATCACAACCAAGTGCATATACTACTTAAGAGCTTTCATTTCTCAGAAGAGCAAAAACCTGTGAAACAACATCAGTACAGAATCCTGGTTTATGACTGCCCCTCAGGTATTTTACAGTTGCCTTACTGCTTCCTAGTTTAGACAGAAAAAAGACGTAAAGCAATTTGGTTTTCCTGGATCGTCCCAAAACATTTAACCTAAATCATAGAAAAACAACACTCTTCCCTCATTCATATTTCATGGGCGTATGTAATATTTTAATTAATGTGCACAATTATAATAACAAGTACGCTGGCCTAAACAGGTTTGAGAACAAACACGATACCTCCTGGTAAGCACACTGTTCCAGCAGTGGAGGCACAGGAGCCTACTGCTAGCCTAGCCGTAAAGCGGGCGGCACCTGCTGGGCCTCAGGGTTGAGAGGTGGGTGAATCGCTGAGTTTTGAAGGTTCATGTAGCCATACATTCTATTAACTTGCTCTCCGGATTGTTTTTACAAATGTACATATAAGTGGCTCGAGGGCATCTTAAGGCAATGTTTCTGATGATGGTGCTGGGCTGGAACTACTATTAGGAAGAATGGGTCTGTTTTATAGAATGATTGCTTTCATTTGCACATGAATGTCAAGGACTTCTTACTACACTATAAAGAGATATTTATGGAATTTGCTCAGTTTTGTTTTACACAACTGAAAATTTCTCTGCCCCGTTATTAAGCATCACAGTTTGTAAGATTCCAGAGGCACTCCCATTATGCCATTTAATATGTAGCTCAACTTTGTGCTAAGTCTCTGAACAAATGTTTTCTACTGGCAAAATAATCTTCTCTGGCTTCAAATATCCTTCTGATACCTTGGTCTCTCAGTTCTTTGAACTTCTCACCTTCACCATTCACGAATGTGACCCGGTCAGTCCCGGTCATTACCAACAACCTTGGCCTGTCCCTCATCTTGACCTCACACCACCCCCCCCAACCCTTCCTCCTCTCCTTCCAGCTCGCTCTCTCTCACACCACCACTCTTGGAATCCTTTCGTTCCCCTGGATCTACACTTCTCTGACTCTACCCCCTTTTCGGTCCTTCATCTTCATGGTATCTGTCTGCCTTCCTTGCCCAAGTGAAATTCTGTGGTCCGTCATTATAAATTACTCCCTTGCCTCCACCCTCAACTCCTGTGTCCCACTATGGCTTCTTCACACTCACCCAGCAAGATTACAGCCCTGGGTCAATCTAACTCTCCATCTGGTTTGCCTCTGCACCCACGCAGCCGCACCCACACCCGCCTGGTCTGTGTCTGCGCCCATGCAGCTGAACACAGCCAGAGAAAACCACTCAGCAACGCTGCTCCATCTCAATTCCAATTCATGCTCCTCAGCAATCGTTTTATTTCCCTAGGTTCCCTCTCTCCTACATGCCGTTCCACCCATTTCCCCTTTTCTTCAAATTCCTTCTCCTCACTCTCAGCTGACAGAGGATCTTGTTTCCTGGGGTACTGAAAAATGTACACAGTCAGAAGCAAATTTTTGTAAATTTCCTCTAACCACATTTACCCTTCTAACAGCACATGCACCTACCTGTGTGCTCTACCTTCCCTCCTGCTGCATGGATGAACGCCGTGTGGCAGGAATAATGAGAAGCGTGTGGGTACTGGACCCAGAAAAACCAAAGCACAACCTAGCATGTTACCGCTTGTTACCTGAATGATCTTGAGTAGGTCGTCTAACCTCTCTCAGCTTCAGTTTCCTCACCTGTAAAGTAAGGCTAATGACGTACATTTTATAAAGCTATTATAAGGACAAAATAACTGGCACATAATATAAGAGTCTCATTAAATGTTAGTTCCCTTACATTTTATCTTATTTTAAAAATAGCTTGTGGGAAGGTAAATTGGCACAGATACTATGGAAAATGATATGGAGGTTCCTCAAAAAAATCAGAAATAAAATTACCATATGATCCAAAAATTCTCCTTCTGGGTATGTATCTGAAAGAAATGAAAACACTAACTCGAAGAGACATCTGCACTCCCATGTTCACTGCAGCATTATTTACAACACTCTAGATATACAGAAGTGTTCTATCAATCGATGAATGGATAATGATGTAGTACAGGTATACAATGAAGTGTTATTCAGCCATAAAAAAAGAATGAAATCTTGCCAATCTTGCCATTTGCGACATTATGAGGACATTATGCTAAGTGAAATAAGTCAGAGAAAAATACTATACAGTCTCACTTACATATGTGGAATCTAAAGGAATCTACTCAGAGATACAGAGAACATATGCGGGGTGTAGGTGACAATGGTCAGAAGGGACAAACTTCCAGTAATAAGTCATGGGGATGTAATGTACAGCACTTAAAAGTTCTCATCAGAAGAAAAAAAATTGTAACCGTGTGGGTGATGGATGGATTCTTGCTTCAATATACAATTAAGAAAACTTTCAAAAATAACATTTTTGAGTCAAAAATAATCTTTATTTCATTATTTTATTATTATGATTTCCATTCACAATTTTTTCCCTCTCAAAGCTTCTCTCTCCTAAATAATGAAATAAACTTTGCCCTGTAGTTGGGACTAATTTGTAAGTAAGGGTCCTATAATCTGTTGTTGCAGACTATGAAGTAATAAATGGAACACAGATTGATATACAAGCCTTAATAAAACTGCTCTACTTGGCCAAGTTTCCCATGTTCAGCTAGACTGAGGAGAGAGATCACATTAAATCACCAGGGGCACTGCAATTTTAGACAATGGAATTGTCACTTTTTTTTCTGAAGTCCATTCAAATAAATATTTTTGCATTTGCCACTCCTTTTGCCTTCAAAACTGACCTTACGTCCTACTTCCTCCATCCAGCCTTCCTCAGTCAACCACACCCACTGTATCCACCACTCACGAAAGCCTCTGGTATACCCCACCTCTTGAGGACATTGACCAAGGGCCCTGTGAACCAGGAACTGTCCTTGGTGCTAGGGATACGTGATTTCATTTGAACCTCACGTGAATGCTAGAAGGCAGGAATCATGAGTTTGTAGGTGACGAAACTGAGATTCAGCAACTTAGCTAAAGTGATATGGCTGGTAAGGTAAGACCTGGGAAGCAAAACTGCCCACCTCCAAGGCCAGCTGTCAACCATCACGCCAGGCTGCGTTGGTAGTGGGAGTTCTACAGTCACTCACCTCGTCTTGTACATCATTGTGGAATGAACTGGTCTTGTCTACTCAACTTGAGCACCATGTGGTGTATTTTTACTGATAATTTTGACCTTTGCCTTCCTGGATCTTATGGAAACCCTGAAGGCAGTATTCTGTGTCTAGGCTACTAGTTCTGGTAAGAAAACAACAGAGAAAGTGGCAGTCATCCCAGTGGCAGGCAACACAACCTGGCAGCACAAGAAAACCAACCTTGCTGATTCCAAGAGTGAAATGAGCAACACCAAGAGTGCCAACAGCACACTGTCTGGATGGGGGGCAAGGGGGCAGGAGAACTGCTAACTTACTGCAGATATAGCTCTGGCTTTGTGACTACTGACAACAGGTGATTCCATCATACATTTCATGCATTTAAGTGTGAAACTAAAGTCTCTACTGGAAATGTTAAGCGATAAGGCAGAAAATCAAGAACTTTGGTCTTTCAACAGTAACTAGAGATTCTTGCGCAAATCCCACTCAGTTCAGATGTGAACTGGGCACTGGCAAACTACTTTTAGTACAGTAAGCTATTCCTGTTCCAATTCTTGTATAAAGACTAGAGAATAAAAGAACAGACTGTGAGAAACAAAAGTACAGTTGTGAGGGGAAAAGAAATTGAAGGTATTCTTTTTGCTACCAATGACTTCTTACGGTCTTTTACAGAAGAGCTATGCCTTGGAAACCTGAGTAAAATTAAAATATGTTGAAAGTATTGACCTACACTGTCCTCTGTGGTAGCCACAAGCCACATGAGGCCACTGAGCACCTGAACTGTGCCACACTGAGATGGGTAGTAATTATGAAATATACACCATATTTTAAAGACTTAGTACAAAAAATACATAAAATAGCAATAGTTTTTCTACATTGATTGCACATTGAAATAATATTCTAGATATACTGTGATAAAGTTATCAAAATTAATTTCACTTGTTTTTTTTTACTTTTTTAATAAAGCTATTGAAACATTTTAAGTATATGGGTTGTATTACCTTTCTAGTGGACAGTGCTGGTACAGAATGTGCTGTAGGAAAACTAGGGAAAGAAAATCTCAGCAGTGACTCAAGAAACAGTTTAGATCGTCAGTCCTTCGTAACAGCCTGTTCTAGAGAGTTCTAGCTTCTAGAAGATGGGTATGTCTGGTGTTATATGAACACAAGCCTTAAAGCCAGAACAGTAGCTTGAGTGAGGATGATCTCTGCCACTAACCAGCTTTGAAGTCCATGACTTCCCAGCCACAAAATCTTGGGTAAGTGACAACTCAGAGCCAACCTATGTCTTAATCCTATTATGAGGGTTAAATGCAATAATATAAAGAGCCTAGCATTTTAAGTGGTAAATATGATTTTAATAAAGTTTCTATGATATGCTTTTAAAATATATTGGTGTCACTTGATTTAAAAGAAAACTAGGGGGGCGCCTGGGTGGCTCAGTCGGCTAAGCGTCCGACTTCGGCTCAGGTCATGATCTCACGGTCCGTGAGTTCGAGCCCCGCGTCGGGCTCTGTGCTGACAGCTCAGAGCCTGGAGCCTGTTTCAGATTCTGTGTCTCCCTCTCTCTGACCCTCCCCCGTTCATGCTCTGTCTCTCTCTGTCTCAAAAATAAATGAACGTTAAGAAAAATTTAAAAAAAAAAAAAAAAAAAAAAAGAAAACTAGGGGCGCCTGGGTGGCCCAGTCGGTTGAGCAACGGACTCCAGCTCAGGTCATGATCTCACGGTTTGTGAGTTCGAGCCCCACATCGGGCTCTGTGCTGACAGCTCAGAGCCTGGAGCCTGCTTCAGATTCTGTGTCTCCTTCTCTCTCTGCCCCTCCCCCTCTCATGCTCTGTCTCTGTCTCAGAAATAAAACATTAAAAAATTTTTTTAAAAAAACTAATAAAATTAGTGGTCTTATCATCGATGTTTTTAAAAACTTCAGCTTCTAAATTCTAATAAAAAGGTATGTGCTATTAGGAAAAATTACAAAATCTTCATCTCTGGAGATCTTCGGGAAGAGAAGCAGCATATTATTTCTCCTGGAAAGTTTAAATCAGAGAGCTGAGCAGAAAGATCAGTTCAAGCTATCTGTTCAACAGAGCCACATCTGGTCCCAAAACTCATCTGTTGGGTGTCGTGGAATTCACTTAATGTTTCTGGAATATCAGCTTCCTCACTGATCAAGGAAAGGAGGCTGACTGCATGATCTCTAAAATCCCTGTCAGCATTAGGACTCTTCTCAACAATGAATCCAGAGGTCACTATGGGATTCCTGCTCACCATTTTCAAAGCATGCTTACTTCTCACCATCCTTTACATCTGCTGTAAAGAAGTTTCCTGACAGTCTTCCACAAAACCTCCTTGCCCAGGCTGTTTTCCCCTTGAGCTTCCATAAATTTATTCCTTCCCTACAACCACCTTCTCCCAATGCTTCTGTGTACATATCCTCTTCAGCCTGTTCAGTGTCCACTGAGAAACCAGCTGAAGGAGAAAACCATCCTCTCCCCATGTCTTCAACTCCAGGGTCCATTTTAACCTCTAGAGTCGTTAACAGACACATATGTTAAACCTGGAAATGGTGCACAGCAAAATGAATGTGCCATTTAACTTGATGTCAAAAGTAACAAAAATGATCTATAACACAATTATTTGTAAAAGCACCTGCTGACTGGTTATGTTTTTTTGTTTAACTAGGGGTAAATCGGGACAGCATCCTTAACTAGGATGAATTTTATTTCATTTTCTGATTGAGGATTAACTAAAACATCTTCAGCTTTATCCCAGGGATGCATGTGACTGTAGGAAATTAATTTTGCTTTCTGTGACATAGTTTGCTTATCTCTAAAAGAGAATAATCACGTGTTCAAAGGAACTGTGACCCCACCAGAAAGGCTCAATAAAAGTATAAACTATCGGCAGCTCTTCCTGCCTATGGGTCCTGTCCCCGTGTTTTAATAAAATCATCTTTTTACACCAAAAAACCCCGAAACAGTATAAACTATCAAATTTCAAATCTCTCACAGTAAAAGCAGAGATATTAATAACAGTGTCGAGGCAAAATTTTACAGAGGTGGGAGTTTTGAAAAAAAAAAAAAAAAAAATGAAAGAATCCCCCACTGCTGGCAAACAGGGTATTTTTGCTTTTCACGTGCTAATACAAGCCAATCTGGGAGCTAGCTTTATGGTCAGCCCAACTCTTTCAATTACTCAAGGGAAAAGGTTAAGGTACCTCCCCCCTTTACAAGTAAGTAGCACCTGTGGGGTGCCTGGATGGCTTAGTCGGTTAAGCATCCGACTCTTGATTTTGGCTCAGGTCATGATCTCACGGTTCATGAGACTGAGCCCCACAGTGGGTTCTGTGCTGACAGGGCAAAGCTTACTTGGGATCCTCTCTCTCTCTCTCTCTCTTTAAAAATAAATAAATAAAGTAGCACCTGTAAGTCACCAACAGGTAAATTAAGATCTTTGATTGCTCTTTTAGAGAAAAACCTCTTTTCTGGGAAGTTAGAGCACAGTTTCCTAGCACTACCAGTTAAGAGCATATAAGCTGTGCAGGCAGGCAGACCTTAGTTCTACTACTGTTACACCTGTACCATTAAATACAGTGGCCTGGATCACTATGGATTCCTCTATTGGGCACACCAGCTTCACGTGTGTGAACCTTTTCAGCAAGTCCGAGCTCCTCCCTCTTCTTTCTCAACGAAGCTGCTCCAGGCAGCCACTGACGGGGCAGCCTGCAGTGTGTGCTCTTAGCCCTTCTCCTCACCATCTTATTCCCACCCCCATCCCTCCAGCCAGAGGCTCTTCTTCAATCCAAGCTCAGCCTGAGTCCCTTTCTAGTATGCCTCAGTAAATACAGTTACAAATGTGAAATAATCTAGGAAGTATCAGCCTTCCTGAATGTGCCCAATGACTACAACAGAACAATTAATACACTAAGAAAATCCGGCTACACTTCTGACAAATCCTGTCCTATCCCAGGTCTCCCGGATCTTTGAGGAACAAGCAAGTGTGACAACATTTACATCTTATGGCAAATCAGTAACATCAAACAAAACAGCCCTCCAGAAGCTAATGCAAGTGCCACAGGGAGTCACACTGAGAATGCTGTACTTCCTTTCTGGAAGCAACAGCTGATGGGCAATCGCGATTTCTCCAGCTGCTAACAAGAAACCCTACAATGAAGGATATTTTCAAAGCACCCACCTTGTTGAGGACATCTCGCTGGCAGCCAAGATAAAGATTGGGAAGAATTCGGGTTGGCCCAATGTTGGCAACAGGAAGGCAAGGCTGAGAAATGCAGGTAGGGACTACAGCAGATTTTCCTTCACAGAGGCCAGGGAAACAACGGGAGAACTCCGCAAACCCACCTAAAAATACACATAAAATTACTATGCCATGCACTAAGATAAAAATCAGCCTTTCGTTAACTGCTCAAATATAACTCTAACTGGTTAAAAAAAAAAAAAGTCAAATCCCACAGATGCAAGTGGACAGCACTACACACGTACTCCTGTCCACAGCGGTCCACCACGGAGCCTGGCATACAGCCCGGCAGTGAGCCTTGGCTTACAGGGCCACGATGGGGAGCCGTACCCCTGAGGACACCTAACTGGACCCGTCTCTTTCTCCCTCTCTCCAACCTCACCTACCCTACATTTCTTCCCTGCCCTCAGTCTCCCAAATGAATACTCTCCTATGGAACTTAAAGAGGATTTAAAATAAGTAGCAAATAGGGGTGCCTGGGTGGCTCAGTCAGTTAAGCAACTGACTCTTGATTTTGGCTCAGGTCATGATCTCATGGGTTCATGAGATCAAGCCCCGCACTGGGCTGTGCACTGACAGCATAGAGACTGCTTGGGATTCTGTCTCTCCTTCTTTCTCTGCTTCTTCCATGCTGGCATGCACATGCTCACTCACTCACGTGCTCTCTCTCTCTCAAAATAAATAAATATTTTAAAATAAAATAAAAAAAAAAAGTAGCAAATAAGCCAAGACAACTACTCAGAGAGGTGAAATGGGGATATAAAAACAAAACAAAAACAACCATGAACTGAGGCCAGATGTTATTTCTTCAAAATAAAATTGATCAAGTTAAAAATGCTAGAGTTAAATTTAAATCTTCCTACTATGTAGGTTTTTTATGTCAAAGGGATTACAGACATATGCGCCCCTACTCTTGCAAATATTCTCCACATCAAGTCCTTGAAATTCCTGGACAGTTAATCAAGGTTCCTATAATTACCAGTGACTCCTGGGATCCACTGTTCATTTTGCTGAGCACTATGAAGAAGTGGTGACAGACCCTAATTTCTTAGGGTATGTGAAGGCCTTGTGGCAAGATTCCTACACCTAGAAGAATCCCGTTTTTCCTAGTCCAGTCCTTACTATGATCTGCTCTGTGACCTTCATTAAATCACCATCTTGCCATTTCTTAATGACAAGACATCTACCCAACCATTGGAGGCACCCTCACCCCCTCTGAAAAAGAAAAAATGAATATGGTCTTCCCTGGGTTTTCCAATATAAATATTCCTTGCTATTCAAATCCAAACCCAGAATCTAAAGATTCTGATACATTTTTAGAGAAATCTTCTCCCAGCCAAACCCTCATTACTCACCAAGTTCAAAGTCAGGAAGCAAAGAGATTTGGATCACAGGAAATACTTGTATATTTTTAGTACTATTTAATTAAAAAACAATTAACATGTTATTAGGACAGGGCAGCCCCACTTTTACCTCTTTAATCAGGCCCTAAACAAGATCTTAAAATCTCACTGAACATTTATCTCCAGTTCTTTGAGTTACATTCTGTTAGTCGTTAGTCCACTTCCAGAAGCAACTAAAACATGCCCTCAAAAACTGCAGACATGCAGGGAGCTAGGAGGGGAGAGTATGTCATCCCTTTTATCCCCTATAGTATGTTCAACTGAAGTTGAATCTGCTGGACTCCTGTGTCTACTGTCTGTACTCAGTACAGGTTCCACAATGCAGCAAGCTAGGATGGCAAGGGGCCTGTGACAGCTATGGTACCCGCAAAATGCTGAAGTGTCATTCCTAGCCTCCACCTAAGTGTCTGTGCAGTTTTTACTCATCAGCAGTTCTTAAGGTAACCTGATGGAAAGGTAGGCAGTTCCATTACAGAAATCCCATACTCCTTCATGTGATAGATGAGGCCCTCAGGATGTGTTCCCGTATAGTTTCATGGCTTCATTACTTACCATTTCCAAGCACGGCCTCCAGCCACACAAAACCCACTTTCATTTCACACTCTGATGCTGTTCTCTTATTCAGGATTATCACCACCACTACCATGCCCAGTGCATGCACACGCAGCAAGCAAAACGCAGACAAGCCCCAAGACTGACGGCGAGAAAGAGCACAGGCTGAGTTCAGATACATTTAGGACCCAGCCTCACCTGGGAGGCCTTCCTCCACCCTGGATCTGCAGCTATTTGTTTAGCTACATCTTGTTAGGATTCGCCAGAGACACAAAGCGAAAAAAGCAATGCTCTAAGGTTACATTTCCCGAAGTGTGCTCCAAAGCACTAAGGTCCTACAGGAAGTTGACAGACAAGATACTGGTGCAAAGAGTAAGAGAAATACTGCGTATCATATTTCCCTGGGAGAATCACAGCACATATTAGCATATTAAAGACTCCAAGGAAATGAGTTTAATGTAACTCAAATAAGTTTCCCAAACCATTCCCCCCACTGCCTAAAATCTATTTATAGGAAGGGCAACTCGCACTTGAGGAAATGTTACACAAGGGCCACTGCAAGTAATGAAATGGAGCCAGTCACAATTCCCACACCTATGCTCATACAGCATAACCCACAGGGAACCTCAAGAAAGCGGTCAACCTACCTTGGCCTATGTATAACAGTGTCACTGATTAGTATTTATAATTTTGTTTCTATTAGTGTTCTGTTCCTTTTCAGTCTAAGTGCATAACACAGTTATTTAAGGTGAGGTGTGTTGTTTTTTTTTTTTCCCCCTGAAAGTAGTTCTTCTAACAGTAAGTGTTAAAGGGTCTCATCATTCTTTATCTACCTTACACCTACCCAACATAATAACTGACAGGCACTATTCTGATTACAATTTAATTGTAGGAGTTTAAATATTAATAAGCTTCTGTTAACTTCTCTGGGTCCGGTATTTCTCCACAGAGCTGTTCTCAGATTTTTTTTCTATCGTGGCTCTAATACAGTTCATGTAATAGCCTCTCATTTAAATCTAACAGAACAATATTTCAGTAAATATTCTCAGAGAAAAGAGAAACAATCCAAGGAAACTCCAGTTGAATTCCATTTTAAATTTATAAGTAATCAGATAAACAAATAATACAAGTAATCAAAGAATTACTTAACAATAATTGTTAACGTTAGCAAACACTAATGTTTGGTAAGCGACAAACATTGCTCTAAGCACTTTAAAAGTATTTATTCAATCTTTGTAACTATGAAGTAGGTGCTATCATTATTCCCATTTTACAAATAAGAAAACAGAGGTTCAGAAAAACATAGGGTAATAACTGGCAGAATTAGGATATGAGCCCCAGCAGTCTGGCCCTAGAGACTATACACTCAATGGCTGTGCTATATCATCACTTCTCCAAATACTACGAGATTAACTCCCTCTTAGGATACGGGGACAGCCTTGCTGATTTCTATGGGGTCCTGCCCTCACTAGCCGTGGCCAGTCAGGTCTCAATACCAGGCTGAAAATGGCCATGGGCCTCTCCCAAACTGATGGCAGAGCCTCATTTCCCCAAAGCTACATGGTTCAAAAGCTTCAATGTGGGAGAAAAAAAAAGGGCAAGATGTCTGACATAACCAGAGACACAAGAAACTCTAAATGCACTTTGCGTGAAACCAGTAACAGAATTGACAGATGAATTAGTTAAAGTATAAATACAGTCACTGGTCTGTTCAGGATCACAGTGTGCAAGGTGGTTGTGAAACTGAAAGCTGTCTTGAGGACTTTCAGGCCATCCTCCACAAAGCAACTCTCAGAGGGGACACAATTTGGCAAAAACCACAGAGTCAGTCACTGTTGGCTGTTTGAGGTCCAGCCTTATCACTAATTACTACCATGATCCTAAATCACTTTTAACTTTTGAGTATCTCAAAAGTGAGTGTGGCTCTAGAAAATTCTAAGAGAACAGAAATAAGAGCAGGAAACCAGTTTTTAACCTCAAAACAAAACAAAAAAGCCAAACAAAAACAGCAATAACACACGGTAAGAACACATTATAAAACAAAAAGAAATCTTTTTTACCTATCTTTTCAATGAATCTCTGGCACAAACCTGAATAGCCTTAAAATACTGAACAGATTTTACTAAAATCAGAGCATACAGTGCTCAGTCTTGACTGAGATGTCCCAAACCATAGTCGCTTCCAGAAAACACGACCTGAGCCAAAGAGTACATTTTCCCTGATCTTTATCTAGGACAATGTTCCACTCTGCTAACACCCTCCTTCATTGACAGTTTTTTCCATTCAATGACCTTTCATTCATCGTTGTACTCTAGTGACCTCAGTTTCATTTCATTAATTAACAACAGATGAGACACTGCCTGATTTCCCCGAACTCTTGAAAAACTATCTGTGGCCTCATCAGCAACTCAGTTTTGAAATATGTCTAAAATGTCCTTCTTCCTCTTACAAACCAGATCTAATAGGAAGAAAAATACAATTCATCTATGCAAACTTTTCGTTACAAATGGCTGACAGATACAAAACCCATCTTATTGGCCCTGTCACAACCCTCCATGGTCCCACAGACTCCATGTTAGATTCCATTACAAGAAGATGCAACATCAGCACATTATCCTCCTCTGTTGAAAATGTTTTAAAATACCTTTTAAAGTTGTTAAGGATTTAACTCCCCATCCAATCTCACCAAATTTCTATCCCTAGATTTTACATTATCACCTGGGAATGTAGAAAATGGAAAGTCGTATAATCCATATGAGCTTCCCTAAGACAGACCTGAGTCTGAATGGAGGCTTCCACTCTTCCCTGTATGCTGAAACACTTGTTTTTAAGAGGAAGGAAGACATAAGGGGCGCCTGGGTGGCTTGGTTGGTTGAGTGTCCGAATTCGGCTCAGGTCATGATCTCACGGTTTGTGAGTTCAGGCCCCACATCGGGCTCTGTGCTGACAGCTTGGAGCCTGGAGCCTGCTTTGGATTCCGTGTCTCCCTCTCTCTCTGCCACTCCACCCCCCCCCCCCCCAGGCCCCGTTTTCCCCTCTGTAAAAAAAAAAAAAAATTTAAAAAAAAAAAAAAAAAAAAGAGGAAGGAAGACATTCATGCAGATGCACCTGGCCTGCAGAGAAACGCAGACAAGGAGACCAGAGGGTAGACATGCAGATTTGGACTCTACAGATCTGGATGGACAGGCAGTCAAACTACAATTTCTGTTAGTCTTCCACAAGTCCAGCCAGTAGAATGCAGGTTTATACATAAAAATGTACACGTTACTTTGGACACAGAAAACATCTGGTGTAGCTTAAAGGCATTCATAATTATGTATCACCTTATTCTAATACAGCCAAAAAAACTTCTTCCTTAAGTGACCTACCTCCACAATTCTAGTCACAAATACCATGTAAAAAGTCAATGTGAACTATCATTTAATTTTCAGAGAAGAAAAAAATCTGCCAAGTAAAATAAAATACATATAACAACTCTACTAAACAATTCCAATTAGTCACTCTTTTCTCTTCCCTCTGACCCTTGCCACCAGTTATAAATCACAGTTTTTTTCTTAACAAGGAATATTTGTAATAAAACAAAAGTAGCACTTTACTACAGCTTAGTGATGTTACATAAATGTTTACGCCTCAAGTTCTAAAAATGGATTCCCTAGTCTTTCTAACTAGAGATGAACGTCAATTCCATTACTGTCAAGAGCGTTCCCTGCAGGGAGAAAGGCAGGACTTCTTCACTTCCGGCCACTCATTAGAGCACTATCAGCAGAGCCGCCCAGGGTGGGAAGAGTTACAGGCAGCTCCCCTGCATATTCTGAATGGATTCCACAGCTCTACATAGAAACAGTGCTTATACAAAGCTCTACTTCAAGACAGACTTTTCTAAAAAGTCAATGCAAATTAATTTTTATATTAAATTTTCACAGAGTTTATATAGCTTCAGTTTTTAAATATAGTCTTCATGTAGTTCAACCTTTGTAAAACAAAGACTCCATTTTTGTGACATAATACAACCCATTCACTTCCTTATTCCAGAATGCATATGAAGGATTTAAGTGAAGTATACCTGCACCTGTAGAGAACATTTCTCTCCGTACTGAAAATAAAATCTGCTACTTTGCTATTGCACAAAGTAGGCAACCCTAATATTAAAAACTAAATTGCTGGGGCTCCTGGGTGGCTCAGTTGGTTAAACATCCAACTTCAGCTCAGATCATGATCTCCAGGCTTGTGAGTTCAAGCCCCACATCAGGCTCTGTGCTGACAGCTCAGAGCCTGGAGCCTGCTTTGGATTCTGTCTCCCTCTCTCTCCGCCCTCCCCCACTCACTCTGTCTCTGTCTCTCTCTCTCAAAAATAAACACTAAAAAAAATTATTAAAAAAATTAAATTGCTGAAATGTATGTTTCAATTGTTGAACTGTTATTTTGATAATAAATATACATTTCACTTCACAGTGAAGTGATTGATTCAGGCAAACTTTGTTCTCTAGCCACTCACAAAAAGACTCAATTCTTCCAGGGTCAGCAGACTATACACATGGAGAGTTGAAGCTAGTTAAATAAAATGAACAAGAAAATGAAGGCACCATAATTTCACACCCCTACAGAAAGCAAACAAAAATAAGTAGCTGTACTATTCCAATGTATATAGGTTCGTCTGGGTAAGCCAAGCCACACATGATTGATAAATCATTTCTGAGAGGGTAGAGACCATGGCATATTTTTCTGAACAACCTTAGCAGCATTCCTTCTTTGTCTTATTTAGCCAATCCTCCATAGAGCAGCACTGACGAGAAAAATCCCTAAATAATATAAGGCATTAACTTTAAGCTCTTATCCCCTTCACTCTGTGTCCACCAGAGCACAGACCAAGAGGAAAGCGGACAGGTACGCGCTGCTGTGGAGACCATCCAGGAAGCCCAAGAAGTAGCCTACGTCTCACAAAACTTGCCCATAAATGACACCTCCAAAAAAGCTTACTCTGCATCACTCTATCACCTCACCCAATCAGGGAATGAAAGATTCTATCTAATCTAATTTGGGGATTAATACACTTATCGCCTAGACAAAAAAAGAATTTTAAAGTTTCAAAGTACTAGCAGGAAAAAAAAAAACCCAAATACTATAATAATGCAATTCTTTTGATTCAGAATGTCTAGATCTCATTATTCCCCAAGATCTAGATCTAGATCAATTAGCAAAATTCAGAAGTATTGTTTAGTAAAGAATTCTCAGAAGATGTAGAGTGATACCTATTTTACTGATCTTTCAAATTGGCAATAGAGAGCCACACCCAGAAACTCCTCTTAAAACACGCATGACACACAGCGAGGACTCCTAATAAATGCCCTCACACAAACAAAGATTTTTCTAAAGAGTGCAACCAGAATAACCAAACAAAAGGAATATGGCCAGAATCCACCACTCACTGAATAAAATCAACAAGTTCTGTAAGAGGGAAGCCAGATTCACAGAGGCAGCCCTGACTGATCCTGCAGTAATGTTAAGGGATGAAGACAACAGCAAGCAAGCAGTGTCCGGGGACTTCCCGAGAAGTAAGAATTTAGGATGCCTCGTCAGCATGGATAGGAAGGTTATTTAAGAAACCGTATTTGCGGGGCGCCTGGGTGGCGCAGTCGGTTAAGCGTCCGACTTCAGCCAGGTCGCGATCTTGCGGTCCGTGAGTTCGAGCCCCGTGTCGGGCTCTGGGCTGATGGCTCAGAGCCTGGAGCCTGCTTCTGATTCTGTGCCTCCCTCTCTCTCTGACCCTCCCCCGTTCATGCTCTGTCTCTCTCTGTCCCAAAAATAAATAAAAAACGTTGAGAAAAAAAAAAAAATTTTAAAAAAGAAACCGTATTTGCTCATTTCACCTGAAAATAAAGATCTCCAAGTTTGTACTGTTTGATGTCCCCAAATCCAATCTAACACTTTCAACTCCCTTTGGTCATGTTTACTTGAAAGACTTACTAACACCTTTAAAATAAAGTCAAGGCCA
Organism: Panthera uncia; assembly: GCF_023721935.1. Lineage (NCBI taxonomy): Eukaryota > Metazoa > Chordata > Mammalia > Carnivora > Felidae > Panthera > Panthera uncia. The sequence continues at coordinate 44,928,589 of NC_064809.1, forward strand.
ACGCCTCCCTCGCTTTCCTTCCGCATCCCCATCCATGGTAGCCCCAGCCTCCTGGTCAGCTCAGCAACATCCAGTTGCTATGCCAACACACTGACTTTCCTTTCAGTCTCTCCTACTGTCCTGCCTTTCCATTCTCCTGCCGCCCCCTGGTCCAGGACCTTCATACCTCACTCAGATAAATTCAGTAACAGCTCTCTCTCTGATCCACTTGTTCTGTTCCCAACTCATGTCCAATCTGCTGCCAGATGAAGCATCTTAAAATAAAGTTTTGATGTAATCTCTGCTCCCAAATATCCACAGGATAAAATCTACGATTGTGAGCAGACATTCAAGACCCTTCCTAATCTAATCCCAATCTATTGTCCAATCTGATTTTCCATGCCACCACCCTACATGTAAAAGGAAAAATCAGTCTTCTCTTTTCCTAACACACCTTTGTTTTCCAATCTTGAGCCTTTGGCAATCCAGTCTCCCCAATCCATTTTGTATTTCCTTCCAAACCATAGGCTAGCCCAGGTCATACCTCTTCTACAGAAGTCTACCAAGGATTTTTTTTTTTTTTTTTTACCGTAACTAATAAAATACATTTCACATCAAAACCTTCTGAACACACAGGTGACACCAGTGGCAGCCAGACAGACACAGACAGACAGCTCTGACAGAGCTCTGGAGAGCTGGCCAGGGGTCTTAGGTCGATGCTGGGGGGCCAGGTCCCAGAAACAAATTTCAGGATGCTATCTTCCCTTACTGAGTTGCTCTCCAACAGTTTCAATACTCTTCTGTTGCTTAAAAAAAAAAAAAAAAAAAATCTTTCCTGACCAGTATATATATGGTCCTGCCAACTTAGAAATTTCATAAAATTTATGGCAACCATCTGGCAGTAAGTATTTGCCACTGACTTGGTAAGTGTGAATTATCTTTGTGTGTGTGTGGTGACCTCTATTTCTCCAGCTTTACTACACTGTGAACTACTTGTGGATAAGAATTATGTCTCACACTCCTTTGTAATCCCCTCAGCATTTAGCACAGTGCTTGGCACATAACTGAAATTCAATAAATGTTTACTGAATCCTTCCTTGTTACAATGAATAGCTGTTGATGGACACAAGTCTTGTATATTTTTGGTGCTCAAAAGGATTTCCTGATTCCATTCAAAGCCTAAAGCTATGCTGGCATGGGCGGGGGCCCAGAATCTGCTTCCTATTCTTGGACCACAATGCCCTAGAAGACTCTCAGGGTGACAGAGGCAGCACAGGGCAAGAAAAACTTTTTTCTGCTACTACAGAAAAAAATGTAGAACCAATGAGTGCTACTCTGGTCATTGACAAGCAATACTGAATCCTTACTGTGCTTCCTCCATACCCAATCTTTAGTGTGCTTCTGACTCTACATGAAAAGTAGAGAGAAAAAATTTTTTCTGATGTCCATAAGTGGCTCAGAACTCCATATGATCCAGAGAGCCCAATCATACCTGCAGGGGTCAGAATTCCAATAATGACTTGGAAGGTCCAATAATACCCCCGGGCTCAGGGTATCAGGGCACGTCCCTTAGGAAATTAATCAGACCAACTACAATTAGGACCTAGATAAGGATGAAGTGGCTGCTGGGCAGGTTTTACAGTGATCAATCAAAGCAATGGGTGAAGTGAGATTATAAATTGGGAGATAACTCTATGAGTCAAGAGGAAAAAGGGGTATGAGTCTGGTCTCAAGAGAATGACTCTTAAAAATCAAATTTGACTAACTTATAAACTGTCTATGAATCACCATATAACTCATCTCTCATGCCATTCTACGTGAAGCTCCAAGCCTTCTGAGCTACCCTGTAGAAGGCTCTCCCAAGGACTACTTCTGTGTATTTCACTCTATCAACAGTCTTCTTGGCCAACTGCACAGCCTCCCTGGAGACTTCACAAAGTGGTCAGGAAGAAAGGGATATCTGTTCAGTCAACCAAACAACACTAGAGGCTACTGGAATCACACTTAAGTTAAAGAGATTTAGTGAGCACCTACTGTGAGCAGGACAGGGCACTAGGTGAAACAGAGGCCCTTTCTGGAATGGAGTTTAGTGGGACAAATGCTAACCAAATAATTAGATGAATAATTAATTATAGGCAGGTGGCCAAAGGAATGTGTATCACAGAGAAAACCAACTTTGCCTAGTGGCTAGGGAAGGCTTGACAAATACACTGACTCCAGCAGGAAATGTGAAAGGAGTGGAGGACAGGAGGAGAGGGCGTCTGCGAAGGCCCAGAGAGACTGTCACCGCAGGTTTACAGCACCTGAGAGGAGGCCTAAGGAAGTGAGATGGAATGAGGACTTACATGGCATGAGATGAAGTTGGAGAGGCAGACAGGAGCAGCCATTACAGGGCCTTGTGAGTCAGTTATGGATTTGGGAATTTATATGAAAAGCAATGATGCATATTAGACCAGGGAGTTATATAAATCTGGATTACATTAAAATATAAAAGTACAACTTTGGCTCCACTGCGACTGAGGGATTCTGGGGGGCACAGCAGAGGACAGGAGAAGACTAGTTAAGAGGCTCTTGGAGCCCTCGGGGAGAGGGAAATCTTGGCTTGAGAGCTGGTGGCAGAAGAGGAGGAGAGCAGATGCTCCGTGAGGTCAGAGGACCTGGTGAGTGAGAGGTGGCAGAGGCTGCAGCCAAATCCCTGAAGGCTCACACATTTGTCCTCCTGGTTTAAAGGGCTTGTGTCACTTGATTTCATTTTTTCTCAACTCTCACTTCTCCCCTTTGCAAAAGAAATCCACTCTAGTTCCCCCACTACCCTCTTCAAGTCGATGTTCAGTCCTGACATTTTGAATCATGTTTCTCCCCCCCCTCGATCAGAATGCCAAGGTCTGACCTCCCCCAAATCTTACTCCTCTTCCCAGGTTCAACTACAATCCCATTGCCATAATCAAATCTTCCCCAACCTCCACAGGTGACATTCCATCACCCCGATCACCATATCATACGGTACAGCGCATGATCATGTGCTCCTCTCTTTCACCAACTCTAGGCATGTTTCCCCAAATTAATCGTTAGGTTCTCAAGGGCAGGGCCGAGTCTTTTGCTTTTCTGGTAGCTCAGCCCTGGGCCCAAACACAAAAGTGCCCGTGAAACACTGAGAAGTTAGACTGGATGAAAAGTCCTGGATCTGGCGCTTCTCCAGAACCACAGGTGACATGACCGGGGCCAGGGAAAATGGAGGCCACCAATGTCATCTAGGGTGCTGTCATTTGGCTTGTGCAAACTGTCAGGATGAGTAACCAAGGAACTATCTTTTTTTAAAAAGACACAGACATAGGCATCATGTCTTAGGCACTGGTAGCTGGGCAGTGGCATAAACTGGCTTACCACACTGGCAGGCAGCAACTGCAGAAAGACAATCCAGTTTGGACCGCCTCACGCAAATGGAGGCTCAGAAGCTCAGCAACCAGTGGGCAAAATAGCACCTATACTTAGTCTATTTTCAGTGGCTCTCAGTCACTGCAGCTTTTTAAACTCAAGAACAGCCAGTTCCTGAGTAACTATAGTACTTTTCCTGAGATCCATTCATTTCAGTCTTTTACCAACAACTGCAGGATTTGAAGTGGAGTGACTAAAGATTCTCCTCTCTAGACAAAAGGACCGAAGAAATGCCAAACTAGGTAACAGAACTGTGCACAGCAAAATCCGTAACCTGCAAGATAAGGCTTCCACTATACCTCCATTAGGAAGGACAGTAATTGATTCCATGAAACCAAAGCCATATATGTTTATTATACAGATCTATTGACTGAATCCAGATTTCTGTTAAATTGAAAAACCATAGTGCCCAACACGTTTTTACTTACTCCTAGTTCTAATTAGACTAGCAAATCTAACTCAAAACAAAGACATGTGAACTTGGCCTTTAACCAAAGCCAACATTAATCTGTGTTCAGAGACAAAATGTTTATAAAAGCCCTTAGCACTTTACTAACATTGTCCCTAACAGTAAATGCTTAATAAATGGTATCTTCTACCATTATTCAAGCTATATATACTTCAGCACAAAACAGAGTAGTTACACTTTTGATGATCCCCCTGCTAAAATAATGTAATGCTTTAAAAATTTCTATATAGAGTATATTTTTATACATTGCTTCATTCCATAAAATGTGAATAAGAATAGGACTCTGAAATCCACAAAGAGTCTGAGGAAGAGCTACCAATAAAAGAGCCTTTCAAGATAAGGCTGATCTGAAATGGGAGCCCCTGATTCAGTTCAGCCTCCTGATGAAATTCCAGAAGACTCTGGAATTATTGCAGATATGGGCCTGGGGAACATAGTGAGAGTGAGAGCTTGGGAGACCCACTCAAGGCTCTGTTACTTTCCTCATTTGTAAATGAAAGGGCTGAAGTCCATGACTCCTTCATGGTGTTTTGCTGTAGGGCTGGTTATCCTGTGCCTCATCACAGGACAGGAAGGAGTGATGCAGAATTAATCAACTGTCATGGGCCCCTTTTGCTTTTACTCAGAATTACAACACCGAAGAAAGAGAAGGAAATAACAGAACCGTATTTCTCATCTGTAGGCTGATCTTTATTTGTACTAATGGCCCATTTATTCTCTTTTCTCTATGTTACCAAGAAATGAAAGTCCAAATTCAGTATTTTTCCTTTTTTCCTTCTATATTTATGTTCAGTCTGGCACCCTCAGAAATATAATAGACAAAAAGCAAGTAGAATAAAGTGATACACAGTGAATAAGTAAAGGCCAAGACACAAGATTATTTTTTATTTTTTAAGTTTATTTTGTGAGAGACAGAGAGCGCGAGCTGGGGAGGGGCAGAGAGAGAGAGAAGCAGAGAGACAGAGAATCCCAAGCAGGCCCTGTGCTGTCAGCCCGACAAGGGGCTCAAACTCATGAACGGTGAGACCATGACCTGAGCCGAAACCAAGAGTCATCGCTTAACAGACTGAGCCACGCAGGCAACCCCAATATTTTTTAAAGAAAACGAGTTTTCTGAACATTACCTACCAAGACCAAAAAACTTGATTATTTGTTTTTTAACTCATAATGATAAGTTTTTTAAAAAGACTGATATATCGAAGATTTCATACGTGTTATCCCATATAAATCCTCCCAACGAGAATCCCCAGTTATAGTCATTTTTGTAAAACAAATGTTTATGTCACCCATTCTGTCACCCTATTAACTCAAATTCTTAAGTCTTATTTTTACAGATGGTTGTGGAAGGATACATGTATTTTTAAACTGTGCTTATTTAATAACTGGCTTCAAAATTAAAAAAAAAAAATGGAAAAGATGGTTTTGTCACCATCTATCCAATGATGATGGAGAACTTCCCAAAGGGACCCAAATTCACTCTTTCTTGCTAAGATGAGGCTGCTCCTGATAATCAAATTCTTTACTCCTCTGAGGGTAAAACAGTGCTATGGTTTGGCTTGGCTCGGTTACTGGGAGACCTCCCGATGGCTAAATCAGTTTATATTTGCCTTTAAGAATATAGAAATTGGGGGGGCGCCTGGGTGGCTCAGTCGGTTGAGCGTCCGACTTCAGCTCAGGTCACGATCTCACGGTCTGTGAGTTCGAGCCCTGCGTTGGGCTCTGGGCTGACGGCTCAGAGCCTGGAGCCTGCTTCCGATTCTGTGTCTCCCTCTCTCTCTGCCCCTGCCCCGTTCATGCTCTGTCTCAAAAATAAATAAAATGTTAAAAAAAAAATAAAAAAAAAAAAAAAAAGAATATAGGAATTAGGGTGCCTGGGTGGCTCAGTCGGTTAAGAGTCCGACCTCAGCTCAGGTCATGATCTCGCAGTCTGTGAGTTCGAGCCCTGTGTTCAGGCTCTGTGCTGACAGCTCAGAGCCTGGATCCTGCTTCAGATTCTGTGTGTCCCTCTCTCTCTGCCCCTCCCCTGCTCATGCTCTGTCTCTCTCTGTCTCAAAAATAAATAAAAACATTAAAAAAAATTTTTTTTAAAAGAATATGTAGAAATTATCACAACCATTCTCAGCTCATACAGACTCAAGGACTTGTATCTTCCTATGAGTGGAGCTAGGTCTCCAGAGCTATTAGCTTTTTATTAAGGTTCAGTATTTAAGGATGACATAAAATTAGCACTGGCTCATCTCAGTATTTTTATTAACTCTTAAAATCGTATTTAAACCTACTTAAATAGATGAAAACACTTTCATATTACTTTTCTGTAACAGCTGTATGTTTGCTCTGAACAAATATACTTTGTAAATCATTTATTTCAAAACAATCTCAAGTTTTCACTACACTTCATATTGTCTCATGACTATTTAATAGAATCACTGATATTCTACACTAATAAATGAATCACGTGAAACAGAAATGATACAAACCTACATGTAAGCTAATTTAGATAACAAATATTTACTGAAAACTTAAGAAGTGCTGGGCCTCCTGGAGAACACAAAGATGAAAAAGACACAGTCCTCAGCTTGAAAAAGAATTCAGCAGGGGAGTTAAGCTAATAAATGAAAAAGATAAAGGAGAACATAAGGTTTAAATAAGATTTTAAGATAATAATGGAAGATTTATGACAGGATAGCATATGGTTATCAAATGAATCGTTTTGTTGACAGTACTGACTGGGCTTCTCAGAAGAAGGGAAAGCTGGTCAAGGTCCCTGGCCGAGGAGGCCTGCAGATGTGGCCAATACAGGTAGAGTTCACTGAAGAACCAGGTTCCAAGTTTCAGGACTAGAAGCGTTGGCAAAATGGTCTCCCTGATAATCAGCTGCCCAAGTGGCTTAAAAGAACCCCTTTCACCTGGCAGAAACAAGTTTAATAGTCTAGCCCCGTCCCCAAACAGGACCTGTTCCATATTAAGGAATTAAGCCCATGCCAGTATAGCTTCCCCAAACCCAATCCGCATTTCCTTCAGTAATCCTGCACTTCTTTGTGTCTATACAACTAGGTCCTCTTGATAAGTTTGGGTCTCCTCTTATTGGAGGGAGAGAGCACATAAAAATGGTTCATCTATCAGTTCTGTGGGGACGTCTTTTTGTTCCCCTTCTCCAAAGTAATTTTTTCCCAGGCAAGGTAGCTAGCCCTCTCTGAGAATATGAATGGAATTCAGGCCACATTTCTTTAAAGCATCTCACATCTGATACTTGCTTCCTGAGTATCTCAGAGTAGCTAAAAGCTCTCGAATGATGGAGAAACCACTGCATCTTTCTATTACCACATCCACATGAGGTTGAAACTGTCTCCAACTGCTGGAAGCAACAGGGGCAGTTTGTAGTGAAAACTGTCTCCACCTACCGTGTCATTTTCTGTAGCACCTGTGAGAAGCTTGTGTGCTTTTCCAGTTAGGCAAGATGTTTAAGAAACATCTGTCATTATGTCCTTCCAACCCACATCCCTGGAACATCCTATGAGCAGCTAGATGTTGGCAACACAACGGGCTGCCAACAATTGATGGCCATACCTTCCCAAGCATTTTCTTCCACTTCTGCCACTTTTCTGTCCACTCCTGTCACTAACCAAGGGAATTTCCAATTGGTCAGAGGCTTTTGGACAGCTGGAGGCTTTCAACCATTGAGAACCTTCTCTTAGGTTTCATAAGAGATCTGGCTGCTCACTCCCAAACAAGGCAATTCAGTCCCTGAAGCCACCTCCTGAACTAAAAGATACACAGGATTCTGGGGTGTGGATGGGGATATGGTGTCAGCAATACATTCAGTGTGGTTCTTGGTGCTGCCTGGATGGACCCTCATTGAGACCCAGGCAGCATTTCATGTATGATATGGGGATGTCAAGGTGTTCTGATCCAATGTGTCATTCCACGTGTCCATAGGGCTGATCTAGCCGATCGCAGAGTCCTTTTTCTCCCTTGCCCAAGGAGTGCTCCTCCCACACCAACACACAACTGATAAGAACGTTCCCAGGTAACTAAGGAGTGTTCTTTGGTAAAGGGGAGAAAGGGTATTTAAGGAACTGAAACACCTGTGCTAGAAACTCAGTATGAGCTCACTCCTCCACAGGAGTGTCCATCTGGCCACGCTGTCAAGTCAGAGTCCCTTCATAGGGAAAGCGTCTCAAACAAGAGTGAGGTGCAGAGTGCCTTTCCCGGGAAGCACACAGTTGGTGTACCCTCTTTAAAGAATAACCCTGATCCCATTAGTAGGATTCCAAGGTAAAGTCCTCAGAGTGCCTACAAGAAGCATGAAAGGAGTTCCTAAACTCACCAGATGAGTTTAATGGAACTCCAATAACAGCTGTCATATTTACCACAGTTATATCCCAGTAAAAGAATGTACCCAGCAACAACAGACAGAACCTAACATAATTCTCAGCCACGGAATTCTGAAAACTGCATTCTAAGACACACTGACTTCACGTAAGGAAACCAACGGAAAGGTCAGGCAGAATCACAGCATAAGCGAAGGGTATGACAACGGATAATCTATGCCTGCTTTTTGAGACCTGAAGCACGAGCTGAGGAGAGAGAACTGGAGACATGGAAATCTCATCTAAAGCTTCACAGAGTTTAAGTGTTAACACACCAACAATGGATTCATCCTTTTCTCTGAAAACTGAAATGTTTACACTTCCAACAATCAACTGCCAACAAGTTCACGGTATCCTCCTTGCAACAAAAGACTCAAGAAGTGAAAATGATAATATCTACCATATTTTATTTTCTTAGGTCACGTTTTTAAAAGCAATCTTGCCTTTCACTGTGGCACAATCTGCGGGCCACAGCAACTGTGTGTTCAAGGTCACTGTGCACGGTCAAACTGTATCCCCTGCTCTGAGCCAGTGTGAGTGACAGGGCTTTGGTATGAGCACTCTGCTGTAGAATCTGTGAGATAGAACTCTCACACCGCCCCCCCTTTAAGACAGACATAAAATACTTAGTTCTTCTCATGTATTTCATAAAACCATAAGCTTAGTATTTGCAAACTGAGACCTTTTCCAGTTGTAAAAACGAAAGAAAAATACGAAAGTAAATGAGTTTTTAAATTGTCCCCCTAATTATTAGAATAAATGGTCTACATTCTCCCCTCATTGTTCACAATGCCCAAGAATGGTGAGCTCATTGCTGGAGTCCACTTTAACTGTAAATGTTTAATAAGAGTTCAACCCTGTGAAACTCCTCTGCTTCTTGCCACAGGGGGCAGGAACTAAGAAGAGGAGCTGAGAGGTAGAGCATTTCATGTTTTTAGATCCCAGGTGAATGGAAAAATCCCCCGGCTAAAAGCAGCACACCTGTCTATGTGACATTTCTAGCTCATAAATACCAAATGAAGAGGCATTTGAGCGAAGTAAAAAAATACACTGATGTGTATGCCACTAATGTGGAAGAATGACAATATTCAAGTTAAACAGAATAGTTATGTCAACCGGAAGCTATAAATAAATCAGTTTACCCAATACATTCCCAGTTGTGATGACCTATCTTACGCTGAGCTCACTGCCAAGTACTGCTCACTGGTAGGGCTCGGTGAGATGCGAAGTCCTTTCACTTCTGCCACAAACCTTACCTGCGAGCAGGTGGACGGAGCTGAAGCTCTTCTCCAGTTTACCCAGAAGTACAGTGAGAAAACAGTCTGAAGACAGAGAGGCAACATCTTGGGAGCTTTGATCATAAACCACAACCTTCTGACTGCAATCAATATCAACCTGCAATGCAAACGTGAGGCTGTTAGGAAGGCAGCTCCCACAATCCTCTGGTGCTGAAGCAGATAACTGTCTCCCGCTTTCAATTAATAATCTGAATAAAAATGAGACACAGTCAATTTTCTGGATAAACCTAGCATACAAATGGTAAGATACTTGTAAAAATCAACTTTTAAAAGGCAAAATTGATGTTAGGTGTGCTCCAAATGCCTTGGTTTAAAATCCTTAACACTGTAAAAGGCTAAAACTCATAAAACAGTATGTAAAATAAACATTAACAACCCTTGAACTAAAGAAACATTTAAAAACGTTTCTACAAAAGAAATAAATCAGTTGCTTAGTAAAATTAAAACATGAACTCATTTTCATTCCTGAAGAAAAGAAACAGCTTTACCTACCATGAGGACGACATTTTGGTATCCCAGAAATACCTTCCTCGAAGATAACATCCCTAAATCTTGAACAATGGTGCCTTCCCTTCCCACAAATAAACAGCGCTTCTAATATAATTAGTTTCCACTTTATTCCCGAGCATTCTTACAGAATGAGCTCCTTTCAGTAAGTTTGTAGATAATACAAAATAATGTATTAATTTAGTAACTTCTGTTACACATAAATTTTGTGTATTAAGTTACTAATATTGTGTATTAACTATAACTATTTATTAGTATTTAATTTTTTTAAAAGTTTAGCAAACCATTAATAGGAAAACACAGCATTTGACCAAATTAAAATAAGTTACCCTTTCTGTATAGTTTAGAAATATTCTGAAATGTGACAGCGTGGTTAGTAAATTACTTGGAGGTATCCCTTAGGTACCAAAGTTTAAAAAGCAACCAAAACTCGCTCAAATTACTTTTTCCCCTAAAAATGAGACTTCGTTTTACAATTATTCCTCATTCAGGGTGTCTATTTTAAAAAAGGAAAAAAGCAAACATTTACCTTATGTTTTGCTGAATGCTGGATGAGCTCTGTAATTAACACTTTGTCCTGTTGCAACCTTCGCTTCATAAGCTTGGAGCAGTTGATATTAATGGCTTCCAAAATGTGGGATGTATTGTATTCCACAAATGGCCGGCTATCAATTAGCAGCACTTTTTCCGTTCCACTTTCCAGCAGAGCCACCAACCTCTCAGTAACAATTTGAGTTCCAATCATCTCATGGGCCATGACAACAATAAGTCTTCTTTTCCCACCTCCTTCTTTAATTTGCCACGATGATGTAATGGTGGTGTGCTCAAAGGCTCAGCCACTCCATTGTACTAAAAATGTATGAGGTCAGGCTGGTGGTGACTGGCAAAAGGAGAGTTAAACCCATTTTCAGCAAGAGCCCTCCAAGTGAATGTCCCTTTCTCTTTCCCCGTTGATGTGCTCTTGCAAAGGACTCCTTCCACAAAGCAGCCCCTCACATTTGATTCATAAAGAGATGACTGGAATAACCATTCCACAACAAAAGATGCTTTGGGGCAGCCAGCGCATTACATCATTCTTTACCTTTGCTCCTCGCTCCAACAGCTTTACGCTGGACTGAAAATCCTACACGAAGACAGAGACAGAAAACAAAACATGGGGTCAAAAAAAAGAAAGAGCATCAGATTAGAGAGAGCGTATGATTCATAATATTTACTCCATTAATCTAATTCCATACTTGATGCACTGTTTCATTTGAACAAACAAAAAGGACAAACAGGAATGGCTCCGGAAAATCCCACTGATGGTAATTCACTTTTACATCAAAATATAAAAACCCAAAGAAGATAAAAGAAGACACAGTCATGAATTATAATGACCTGAGGCCCAGAACTACACGCCTGTAGCATGAGATTGAAAGAGCTATAAAAAGATGCTTGAAGTAGTATTTTTTCCAAATGGGTTTTATTTGCTTATTTCCTGAAAAGAGCACAAAGAACAGCCTACGACCAGGTGAGCAAGCCCATACTATCAGGACAGTCTTTTCTGAAGGCTTGAGAACCTCTGTGACGGTAGGAGTGTGTGTACACATGTGAACGCGCGCGCACACACACACACACACACACACCAGGGCACAACAGCAGCCCCTTTGAATTGCCCTGGGAAAACCTTTCATAAATTTCAGCTGCCTTTTAAGGAAAAGAAGGGACAAGAATGGCTGATATTCTTGTCATACCAACTGCTGAGCTAATTGCTGGGGGACTGTGATGTACCCAGCTCCAACTGAGATAGTCCCACAGCTATTTTGGCCCTGGTTGCTCCATCCCTCAGTTCTCTGATCCTTCACAGACTTACCCCTCATCTTCTGGTGGCTCATTCTTAAGAGAATCACTGACTCCCAGCCTTAGAAAATCTCACATCCCAACCTGGGACTCTAGGTCAGCAACCATACAGCAGACATACAGAACCCTGACTACTAGAACCAGGGCGTCCCTATTCTTGCCAAACTCCTATAATCGACCACTTCCTTTATATTTACGTATACATACGTATATACATATATATATGTATACATATATATATGTAACACATACATATATATGTATATATATAATTTTATTTGTATTTGAGAGAGAGAACACAAGCACGGAAGAGCACAGAGGGGGAGAGAGAGAATCTTAAGCAGGCTCCACGCTCAGCACAGAGTCTGACGCAGGGCTTCATCCCCTGACCCTGAGATGACAACCTGAGCCAAAATCAAGATTTGGACGTTCAACCGACCGAGCCACCCAAGTGCCCTAATTGGCCACTTCCTAACTGATACTAGTTGGGACTTTTGTGCCCACAGCTTGGCCCTGACCAATATTCTCAGACTCCTAGCTCCCTGGTCCATCTCTGCTCACTGGAAATCCTCTACACTACATAACACCAGATATCCACTGCTGGCGTTCACCTTCTGCAGGGTAAACTATTTGATGGCAAAGGCTTTGTATTACATGTCCTGCCTCCATAGTGCTTTGTACATAAGATACTCAATTCACACTGTTATAAGAAAGTAAAATCCTCCACAAATGATTTAAGACACTGAATAAGTATTTGATTAACTGAGTTCTGATCAGGATGGTAAAACCCTCAAACATCACTGGGTCCTATTCCTAATTTCAGACTTACAGATTAGAAACTGAAGCATGGAGAATACAAAGAGAAGCGGCCATGCCATTTACTTGTTACTTAACTTTGGAAAATTATATAACTTCTCTGAACCAGTTTCCTCATCTATGAAATGTAGATGTAACATAGGCCTTATCTCTTCACAAAGTCTGTTTGGAGGATAAAATTATCAAAGTTATTTACAGTAAGTAAACATGCAATTACCCAGGCACCTGGGTGGCTCAGCTGGTTGAGCATAGAACTCTTGAATTCAGCTCAGGTCATGATCCCAAGGTCGTGGGCTCAAGCCCCATGCTGGGCTCTGGGTTGAGTGTGGAGTCTGCTTGGGATTCTCCTTCTCTCTCTCCCTCTCTCCCCTGCTTACACTCTAAGAAATTAAAAAAAAAAAAAAAAAAAAGCAACTACTCATCATAAAGAGAAAGGAGGAAAAATACCTTAAAGATGCCAACGGTGGACAGAGCTGCCTTGCACCTGGAATCTCAAAGATGTCATTTAACCGATAAACACAGAAGCAACTCCACCCTCCTATATGGCTGAGCTTCAACCAAGCTGCACTCTTTCCCTCAGAGCCAGACACACAGGGGGTTAGAAGTCTCCTGAGAAACCATTTCTGCCCCCGCACCTTACAAATCAGCTCCATATAGAATACATTATTCGTCCATCTTTTGTCTTATTTTAATGTATTTATTTTTAGTATAGCTTACTGGCAATGAGGTATAAAAATCATCTCTATCTTCAACTGAAGAAACCAGAGCAGAGAATCTGTCCCAGTCAATCAATGAATGTACTTTGGCAAAGCCCCTGCCAAGGATACAGCATTGAATCAAATCCTAACTACTGGGTGACATAGTTCACAGCAGTGTAAGGTCCTGTACTCGGATTATCTGATTCCCAAACCAGGGCTCCTACTACTGGGTTACGCTGTTTTCCCTAAGCACCTGCTCCCATAATGAAACTGGACTGAGAAAGAATGGCTCGACTTGTCCACGGAGGTGCCCGGGTGGCACAGAAAGTGGAAATCTGAGAACAAGAGCAAGTTGATTCCAACCATGGCAATGACTATCCAAGTCTGATTGGCTCCTCTCAATGATAAAATCCGGATGGAACAAAGCAGTTATCTGGGTTAGCAGATCAAGGGACAAAGGGAGGGAGAAGACAGCAAACATGCAAAAGTTGAATGAGAAAGTTCTCATCTTTGCTTCCCTTCAGCCTAATCTCCTGAGCCCAAATCACTGAAACCAAAGATTGACCACAGCAAACAGTAGGGCACATCCTTACCTAGAGAACCAGAATCAGGAGTTCCAGAAGCAGAAAGACCCTTTCCCTGACCAAGAAAAGGTCTGGGCCAAGTGACCCTAATATGAGGATGTAATTGAAGCAAAGCACTGAATGTGAAATGAGGATGAAGTCACATCCTTTCATGTTGTACTCAGGCCAGCTGTAGCTCTCCTGTCACACCTTTATGCCCAAGGTCTGATTTTCTGTAGTTCCAAACAGATTTATGTGAGAGGCAGAGCCCTACCGAGGGGGCATGGGAGGTGGGGGAACAATTGCCTTAAACCTTGTTTATTTACAGTGAGAGAATTTTGGCCAGGCCCTTTTCCTAGGCTGCAACCCTAATTTAGAAATTTCTGGGCATTCACTGTTCATTCTGAAGATGTCAGTACCTTGAGATTGGGAACACGTCTGTTACAGTTTTGTTTTTGAAACCTTCTGCATCAGGTAGGATTTAAAAGATGACAAGAGAATATTTTATTGTTGGCAAAACCACAAGCTAATCTTACCCAAAATTTCTACAAGAAGTTAAAAGGAATAAACATTCTTAGAATTGAACTGTAAGGGCCCACGTGCATATAACAAAACCCAGGACAGGCCAGCTTTGCTATTTGTTGATTTATTTAAACGTTTAATTTTTAAAGTTTTAACTATTTTCTTTCCATTTTTAATAGGTAACATATTCACAAGGTTCAAAAAAAGGTATAAAATGTATACATACTATGAATATGTACAGTTTATTTTATGTTTGTTACACTTCAACAAAACTACTAAAAATTGCCATGATACTGAAACCCCAACAAATACATGAAAAACATAAATACACTGAAAATCCTTCTCCTACCCTTGTCCATCTGCCCAGATCTCCCCCCTGCCCTCTACTGGAAACCATGGTCAATAGTTTCTTCTGATTTCTTCCAAAGATTTTTTTTTTTTTTAATGAATACAGAATAAGACACAAATATATATTCCTTCCCTTTGTTCAACCGGTTACGCAGTATATACACTTATTATGCACCCTGCTTTTTTCCTTCACTTAAATTAAACACTACAATTTTATTTTTTTCCTCATATTTAATTAGAATGTGATATAATCTATGTATCTTCCATACATGAACTTTTGGAAATCGTGCACAGAGAGGGGCGCCTGGGTGGCTCGGTCAGTTGAACATCCAACTTTGGCTCAGGTCATGATCTCACAGTCCATGGGTGCAAGCCCCTTGTCGGGCTCTGTGCTGACAGCTCAGAGCCTGGAGCCTGTTTCAGATTCTGTGTCTCCTTCTCTCTCTGTCCCTCCCCCACTTCACTGTCTCTGTGTCACAAAAAATGAATAAACATTAACAAAAAAAATTTTAATAAAAAAAATGTTTTAAAACACAGAAATACTTCACCTTAAAAGACAACTCCCCCTTTTCCCCAACATCACACCTATTCAATCAGGGGTTTTACCTGAGGACCCAAAAGCTGAAGGGTAATTCTTAATAGCGTGCTTGAAAGGTCAGCAAACTGTTTTATGGCATCCCAATCAGACAGTATCCTCTACAACTACTCCGACTTAAGAGAAATTTAAAATGTGATGTGCACATTCATGAAGTACAGGCTCATCTCTTAAAGGACACCTTGTTGTGACTCTGGCTATTCTCACCCAAAGACAGGATGGCACCATAAGTTCCTGGGAAAGGGGACACCTATCTGGTGGTCATGGGACCGTGGAAGGTCAAGAAGCCACCAGTGTAAAGCCCTCTGAAAAATGCTAAGGGACCCGGGGTGGCAGCACTGGCCCTGAGCAGTGTCTCTGCTGAGGATCCTCGTCGCACTGACCCAGACAAAGGTGTTCCGGGCCCTCTAGCTGTGCTGCCCTCTTGGCTGCCTGGGGACTGTGGTGAGGAGCCCTGGCCTACCTCCAACACTCAGGAGAAGGGGCAGGCAGCTGGAGCAGTGGGAAGACTCTTCTGAGGAGACTGATGGGGTGCCCCAGTCTACCGCCAAGGAAATCTGGGTGGCATCAGGCTCTTCAGAAGGCAATGAAAGAATACTTTTCTATACATACAATAAAGTTTTCTATTTCTCCAAAAAGGAATAAACCAGTATTTATCATACCAAAGACTAGTAACCTTAACCAGAGCCACCAAACAAATATTTGCAAAGTATCCCACTTTCAGAAATCAAGGGGTTTTGTTTTTGTTTTTTCATTTTTTTAACATTTATTTATTTTTGAGACAGGGAGAGACAGAGCATGAACGGGGGAGGGTCAGAGAGAGGGAGACACAGAATCTGAAACAGGCTCCAGGCTCTGAGCTGTTAGCACAGAGCCCGACGTGGGGCTCGAACTCACGGACCGCGAGATCATGACCTGAGCCGAAGTCGGCCGCTTAACTGACTGAGCCACCCAGGTGCCCCCAGAAATCAAGGTTTTAAAAAACTTTATTTATTAAGGGAAAGAGGCTGAGGCAACATTTTAGTATAAAAAAATGACTATATAGATCAGGGAACAAAATGGGCAAATTCCCTTAAAAAATACCACTTTTGCTTTATTTTGCATTTTACCCATTTTGGCAAATATTTTACAATACTTAATATGAACAGAAGTTGTAGAAGAACCTTCCCCTGTTAATATTCATACTTTAAAGTTTTTGTGTAATTTATTTTATGTTTTAGATTCTATTTAGTTACCTATGGAAATTTATCTATGATTTTATCATGGAAATTGGTGCAGTTTTATTTACTGTAATTCACTCTACTCTGCAAGAGTATCAATGAAATGAAGTACACTACTGCTGAATTAGTTATGTCAGAGAACCAAAAGCCTGTTTTAAATTTTTTTTCAATGTTTGTTTATTTTTGAGAGAGACAGAGCATGAGTGGGGGAGGGGAAGAGAGAGGGAGACACAGAATCCGAAGCAGGCTCCAGGCTCTGAGCTGTCAGCACAGAGCCCGACGCGGGGCTCAAACCCACGAACCGTGAGATCATGACCTGAGCCGAAGTCGGACGCTTAACTGACTGAGCCACCCAGGCGCCCCAAGCCTAACAGTGTTTTAATGATAAGGTGAACAAGTGAGAGTCTGTTTTAATTAAAAGAACAATGTACCGCCCGACTAAACAAAAACCAGTATTTGCCACTAGAGTAATTAGCTAAAAGGAAAATTTTTTCTTTTGATTTTCTTCACCACTTGCACATAACCTTCAACATAGTGCCCAAACAAAAAAATTGTTTTAAGTTTAAGGTAGTTTTTAAATGATTCCATTAAGCATCTCCCTCCTGTTCTTAGAGGAGGTGTTCCTCTTTTCAACTTCCCAGCAATATCCTGGCTTCCAGGTCAGTCACAGCGACACTTGGTCTATCCCACCAGAAAAAAAGGGGAGAACCTTTTCTACACACAATTTCCCCCTTCTGCCTGCCCATGGCTTACTTTCTGTCAACAGCAACAGCTCCACTGTCACCAAGCACAGCTGCCTTAAGGGCCACATCAAGGCCTACAGCCAGCAGGTAAGGGAGAGGGCTCCAAGAACATGCCCACATGTCTGAAAGGTAGGACCTATGAAGACACAGAGGCCACCCCTCAGAAAGGCACATCTCCATTTGAAAGACTTCCTTTTACAAAGAAATTCTCAGCAGAGAAAGGATATTCTATGGGTTTGGGGTGCCTGAACTGCCTGTTCAGTGAGGAGAGTGACTGGGCTTTATTTGGCTGGGCTTGAGCTCAAGTTCAAATTCTCAGAGAATTTATGGAAAGGATACAATCAGGTGAGAAGTTTGCTTTTATTAAACTACAAGCTGGTCTTAAATTTTTTTTTCCCTCCAATAAAACTGAGGAAATAGGCAACAAGATACACTAAACAGCCTTTGGCAGAGCCTTAAACATGGACTTTCAGTAACAGGAAAACTGAACAAATCAAAAGGGAAAAAAGCAGGTTATGAAGTTTGGAAACAAGCAAGAACAGCTTAGACTTTGACCATCTATACTGATTAAAGCAACTTTGACTCATATGCTGTGGGCAAACCCTAACAGAAATTCTGAGGCCCAATATTTGGTAAAATATATTAAAAAACAAATACAAAACAAAACAAAAAAAACCAAAAAACCACCCTCACCAAAGCCATGACAA
Source organism: Panthera uncia (assembly GCF_023721935.1). Lineage (NCBI taxonomy): Eukaryota > Metazoa > Chordata > Mammalia > Carnivora > Felidae > Panthera > Panthera uncia. Next base: position 44,946,698 of record NC_064809.1, read on the forward strand.
CTATATAAGCTTAAGGTACTTTCAGTCACCTTATTAATGTCTTGACCATATTTTCTTACCCCAAAATAGAGGACACATTCTGACAAGTGGGGGCAATAATGGGACAGACTGCTTGAAGCTTGAAGCACAAGTGTCTAGACAGTACTGGACGTAGAGACAGCACTTGTTAGCACCATAAAACCAGCATCTCTCACCAACTTACAGCACCACTGAAAGAACCCACTCCTATCAGAGGCTTAGGTTGTTTATATATACATCAAGGACCCACAGATAAAGGCTGGAAGAACAGCCATCCTTCAAAGACTAAATACAATGTCTTTTCTTCAGACACAGGTCAGCCCAGGTAGAGTCCAGATCTGAGAGAAGACTTCACCCAGTTTCTGATCAGGAAGAGCACTGCACTCTGGGTACTGGCTCAGCTGGAGCCTCTGTCCTTCCTCAGCACTGCTTCCTGTTTGTGCTCACCTGTCTGTCTCACTAGCTTCCCATTCCCTGATCCTTTGGAGCTCTCCTCCACCTCCCCTCCTTTCTCCACCTCCCCTCCTTCCACCACCTCCCCTCCTTCCACCACACCGTGTACCTATTCCAGACACACTCCTTGTACCCACGGCTCCCTCTAACATATAATGCTTTCTCCAGGCACCTTGCCTAAAACCTAAGGACTCTACCCTCCCTCTGCCCCAAAGAGGCGCCTGGATATGAGGTGGTCTTGAGGGAATGGGAATAGAAGGATCCTTACATGAAGTCTCTGGGCGAAAGAAAATGTGGTCAGTGGTTGGTGTAATCTGAGACTCAAGGAAAAAATGTGTTGGAAAGGTTATTTGCAATAAAGGTGGACTGGAGGCAGGAGTGGAAAGAGTCAGATCAAACCAAACAGAGGTCAGTTAAGGACACTAATGTGTACATCTTGGTTTTCTTGAGCACCTGTCAGGCCTACTGTAACTCATTCAGTCATGTGACAAACAGTTGTTGGGCACCTAGTAAGTGCTAGGCACTGGTGGAGAAATGCAGCAAAAATGTGCTGGGTGAAAACTCCTGTTCTGCTAGAGCTTCTAATGCAATGCCACAGACAGTAACAAACAGCAACAACACAAGCGCTATGGAGAAAAAACAAACCAGGGGAGGAAGGAGAGTTCAGTTGGGTAGTTGCAATTTTAAACAGAGTAGTCAGAAAAGGTCTTACTCTGATGGTTAAGTACAAGCCATGAGGAGGTGAGAAAGCTAGGTGGATCCTGGGAAGGCTGGAGCTCTCTCTGTCAAAGACTGGAGGCCAATCAATACAGTGCTGGCCAAGGTAACGCTGAACTGGGCAAGTGCTAGTTAATCATGCGGTAGGTGCTCCGTCCTTCTTCAGTAAAATGGTTAGGTCTATTAGGAATGAAGTATATCCAGCCACTCGAACACTTTACTGTGAAATACACACACACACACACACACACACACACACACACACACACACACACAAGTTCAGTAGTTTCTTACTAAAACTACAAAGGGAGAAGCGTTCCTTGGCAAAAGAATAAAAAGTGCTGTATGAAATGAAAAAAATTGTAACAAGAAAGATTACTACTAATATCAATATAATTCTTCCAACTCCACAAATGTACCTAATAATGAAATCTTGATTTTACAGCACAGAATGTAGCAAAAGATCAAAGACATGTTAAACAAGATGTGTGCTTGAATAGATCTAAACAGCAAGGAAGCAGTTTAACGGATCTTTAAATTAAAAAAAAATTTAAATGCTTTCATGGAGCTCTCCTTGCTAAAAAGTGTATCAAATACTTAACCACAAGGACTCTGTCAGTTAGGTTACTGTGTTCAAGGGGTTGGTAAGACTAATGTAAGCTTATCATCTTTATCCGTGCACCATCTTTAGTCCACTTCACCCCCAAAACAACAAAATGCCACTACATGAAAGATAAGGTGTACTTTCCTGACAAAGAGTGAAATTACTAATGACATTACAACCAGGGTAAACATCTGGACAATGTGGAATACAGTCTGGTAAAGAAAGGATATAATTTCATTTTTCCAAAGAAGATCAGAAGGCTCCGGGAACAAGCAATGGAAAACAATTGGGAATCATCAACACCAAACTTTCCACCACTTCTAATTAAGCCCAAGTTTATCACAGTATATTTTGGAGTTTTATCTACTTTAAGTCTTTTGATATTCAAATAAGTAAAACCACAAAGCCAAACTATTCTCCTGAAGATACTTTCAAAATGGCTTACACGGATCTTTTCAAAGTGACAAATGAGAAACTGCTTCACCTTTCAGTTAAAAGACATGTGAGGGGCGCCTGGGTGGCTCAGCAGGTTGAGCCTGCAACTTCAGCTCAGGTCATGATCTCACAGCTCGTGAGTTCGAGCCCCGAGTCGGGCTCTGTGCTGACAGCTGGGAGCCTGGAGCCTGCTTCGGATTCTGCGCCTCCCTCTCTCTCTGCCCGAACCCAATCTCATTCTGTCTCTGTCTCTCTCAAAAATAAATAAACATTAAAAAAAAAATTTAAAGACACGTGAAAAATAATGGAAAAGGTCTGCATGCGCAGCAAAAGGAGACTCAATAACCTACAAGTCACACTGAATCCTGCAACACAGTATCATGCAACATTTTTAAATGATGGTGTGAAAGCATACTTCTTGACAATGAAGGATGGTCATGACCCATTAAGAGAATAAAAACAAGTTACAAAACAGTAAAGTAAAGCGGAACCTCAAACACCCACATACACACATGAGCACATGACGGATACATTCAAAAGGTACTATTTTTTTCCTTTCTATAATCTTGTAAGGTACAAAAACGTCTTAGAAAAGGGCACAACATACACTTCAGAGCCTAAAGTGGCTGTCGCCATCCTGCCTGCATTCCTCCTTACCAGGACCGTTAAGAAAACTTTGGGCTAGAACAAGGTATAGGATTAACAATACAATAAAGGAAAATTGATGTTTACCCTCAAGATAAAAGCTGGATTTCTACTTCACAAAAGAACTTACAAAGAATTATTTTCAATAACAATAATGTTGGGGGCGGGGAGAGATAAGAAATTGAATTTTATATCACACACTTATGACTATAAACCTGGAGGTTCAGTAGGTCCGTTGGGGTATGACTCTTAATACAAAAGCTTTCTTCTTTACACAAAGAATTCATAGATGGTTTTCTCTTTTAAATGAATATATTCCCTAACACTCTTAAAATGTATTTCAATTTATAAAGTTTCCAAAATAAGCCTGCAAGAGGACTTTCATTCCTCTTACTGGAAAAGCACAAGTCTTTCAACAAAGTATATACAGCGGCCTCCTCACTATTCTGAGCTCCTAAATAGACACGCACAACAAGACTTGAACACATTCCAGGCGTGGCCTTCAAGCCTGGACCACACCTGCTTCCAAGGCCCTGAGGCTAAAAATAACTCTGGGGCCTCAAAAACGGGACACCAGCCAGGCCCAGGGGTAGCTGCAGGCCCCTTGCTCAGCTCCACTAACAGTAAAAGCCAGAGCTACGTAACTCTACAATCACAAAAAAAACCAAAAAGACAAAACAAAAAACCCACGACAGGCTTCTTTCTGTGCCAATCAACCTCCATCCTAAGCCTACTCCTTTTCTTTGCCCCTTGACACCAAAGCAAATCTAGGAATTTAGAAACAAGTAAGGTCTTATGGTGCATTGGTTTTAAAAACAACAACTGTGGACCAGGATAAGTCTCCAGAGATGATTCAGGAGACCGTGTTCCTAATTTCAGCTCCTCTACAAAGACACTAAAATGTCACAGCAACAGTCACTTGACATCCCCAAGCTTGTTTTTTTTTTTTTTTTTTTCCCTCACCTGTAAAAGGAGGAATCCTGTGATCACTTAACGTCTAAAGACTATTTCACTAAGAATATGATATCACGGTCAATGCACCTCAGGCCTTCACAAGGTGCTTTAACAGGACAGAGTACCAGGAATGATTTGATCTTTGAGCAATCATGTCACAGAATTACAGCTTACATCCTACAACACACAAATTAAAATGGATAACTCCTGGGCAATGGGTCCACAAACAGCACGGCAACTGTTCCAGATCATTTCTTTTGTGGTGGGGTATTTCCAAGGTTTGCTCCAAGACAATGCCTTCCACTTCTCTGCCAGTCCCTTGGTACCCAGGAGTCCCCTCTGGGGCATGTTACTCTACCAGGTGAAAAATAAAGGGAGAGGCCAGGGGCAGAGGAAGAAGGGGCAGTGGAAGCAGCAACACTCCTCACTCCAGGCTCCTAGGCTATGCTAATTTAAGTCACTGCATCTGTCCTTACACTTCCCCCTCTGGGGCCCAGGGATGATATCAGGAAGCCGTACCACAGGGCAACGTGGGTGACAAGGCCAGGACCTGGGTGGAAGACTCACATTGCCACAGGACAGCAAGGAGACCAGCAAGGAAGTGGGGCAGCCACGAGAAGAATCAGAATCTTCCCTGTCCTCATCCCAGAGCTACTTTTTCCATTCTGTCCTTTTCACAGTCTATCCTTTCCTCATAATTTGGCTCCATCACATAACCTACCTGTAGTTTCTCTGCCCTTATTTGTTCTTAGAGGCTTTGCTGTTCCCCTATCTCCTTCCTCTCTCCTTCTTCTTCATTTCTCCCTTCATGATTTTCTTTTGTCAGATTAAGCCCTTCTCACGAATCCATTTTCTGTTTTCGGGGGCAGGGGGGACTGCCAAGGCCCTTGATAAGGGTTGCTATCCTAAGTAGTAATCACAAATCACAGACTGCTTTGAAACAGTCATCCACAGATTCGGGTGTTTTATCAACCTTTAAAATCTTTTATTTGTTACTGTAATAAAGTTTTATTTCAGAGAAGAGAGAGGAACTTTTTCCAGTTTGGTGTTTCATACATGGTTATACTGCGTGGAGATGATTTACTTAGTATCTTACGTTTTTACTAGCCCTCCAATGCTCTGATGATCTAGACACTAAAGGTAAAACCCCTCTCTAAACCTCAAAGGAAGACCCAAATTCTCTCTGTTATCACACTAGACTGCTTAGAAAACGAACAAGATCTGAATTACTTATAATCTAGCGCAAGCTCTGCACATAGGGACAAAGTGGTCTCCACCAAGAGTCTGACTGGCAAGTTCCGACTGGCACCTGCACCAGCAGCGTCACTGCCCTGCCCTGCCCTTCCTCGTCCACCAGCAGCCTCAGGGAGCCATTCGTTCTCTTCTCAGTTGAGCACAAGCCCATCCAGATGACCTTCGAAGAGAAGAAGAGGCAGAGTGGAAAATGAAATAACTACAGGCCCTTAATCTCAGCTCCCAGTTCACTCTATCGGCTCCTTTTTAAAAAAGGATTTCCCAGGGGTGCCTGGGTGGCTCAGTCGGTTGAGCCTGCGACTTCGGCTCAGGTCATGATCTCACAGCTCTTGAGTTCGAGCCGCGAGTAGGGCTCTGTGCTAACAGCTCGGAGCCTGGAGCCTGCTTCGGATTCTGTGTCTCCCTCTCTCTCTGCCCCAACCCACTTACATTCTGTCTCTGTCTCTCTCAAAAATAAGTAAACATTAAAAAAAATTTTTTTAAAAAGGATTTGCCAAATAATTTGAAAAGCAAAATAAAGAGTAATGGATTATAATCCACAGAAAAAAGTAAGTCCAAAAACAAGATTTCCTATAAACACCTTCTGAACAATGCAAGTTTAAAAGGATATTATTCCTATTTGCTGTTTTGTTGTTTTTTTTAGAGGTGATTCTGTCATCTTTTGGATGGCACTAAATTCTGGTGTGACGTCGGTCAGGTTCAGGCATGCCACACGCAGCAGGGAAGCAGGGAATATCTTCCTACCAAAGTCTCAATTTCCTACTCTGACAAATACCTGTGTCTGTACTGGTAGGTTTCTAAAACAATATGAGGCACTGCGGGGATAAAAACAGAATGGATGGAAGGTCCCTGTTGGACAAATATAAAAAGATAATATGCTAGCAGGGGTACGACAAGTCAAAAAGAAAGTGTCTTAGGCTTCTGAAGGAAAACAGGGACATAAACTGCCAGAGAAGAGGGAAGAAAAATCTACATGAAGAAAACACATAAACAAAGGTAAAGGGATAAATTGTGTGCAGATTTTCCCAGCTAGAACACAGATTATAACAGTGAATAACAAAATAAGTTGGCAAAGGGAAAGGAGTCAGCTGGTGCAGTGTCCTGAAAGTCTAAAAACCATCTAAGTCACTGTGAACTTTATGAAAAGAACATGAGCACACTGCTAGATGCATTTCACTGGTAACTTCCTATGGATTGAAATTAAGAGAAGATGAAAGCAAGGAGACTAGTTGCAACCCACAAAGTTTTAGTTGTCGAAGGATGGGCTCTGCCTAGAATGGTGACTACAAAATCTGACAGGAAAGCAAAGAGCCAAGGAACTAGTGATGGTCTAGATCCAGGGCAGTACGCCTGACACAAAACATATCCTTATTAAATAACTGACTTCCTGATTGAGGGTGCCTGGGAAAACGGCTATTTAGACTACAGTATTAAATTATTCTACCAAAAAAAATTTCAGAAATAGCTCAGTTACCGTATTCTGTCCCTGCTTCAGATGAACCAGTATCGAGCAAAATGAGCAACAGGTACAAGTTTAAGTCTTACTAGCCAGGTAACTGTTTATAAACAGAAGAATTAGTCATATTAAAAGGCCAAAATAGGGGCACCTGGGGGGCTTAGTCAGGTAAGTGTCCCACTCTTGATTTCAGCTCAGGTCATGATCTTGTGGTTGTGGGATCAAGCCTCGTTTCAGGCTCCCTGCTAAGTGTGGAGACTGCTTGGAATTCTCTCTCCCTCTCTCTCTCTCAAAATAAATAAACTTAAAAAAAAAAAAAATTAAAAGGCCAAAATAAATAAAGCAGAATGTAAAGAGAAGGGGGATGCAGAATGTTGGCATGATGGGTGACTACCTCCTATTTTTCAGTAATTTCTAACATTTCCATTATATATATACACTTATATATATATACTATGCACACAAACACGTATATATGTATATACAAGATACATATCTTCTATGACAAAAAACTAAAGTATATATATTTTAACGAGTCACAAATCATTATGCTCATGCTATTCAGAGGAAGACAGTAAAAATTATTTTACATGAATCATTAATCAAGATAAGTTTTAATACAGAATCATGGGATTCATCCAACAGTGACCTAGTAATGTGAAAAAAATAGATTTTTAAATTACTTTAAGTTTTTTTTTTTTTTTTTTTTTTAGTTTTTATTTATTTTTGAGATAGAGAGAGACAGAGCATGAATGGGGGAAGGTCAGAGAGAGAGAGAGAGAGACACAGAATCCGAAGCAGGCTCTAGGCTCCAAGCTGTCAGTACAGAGCCTGATGCGGGGCTCGAACTCACAGAGTGTGAGAATATGACCTGAGCTGAAGTCAGACGCTCAAACGACTGAGCCACCCAGGGACCCCTAGATTTTTAAAAATTTAATTACATATCCCTACGACAGCCCTGCTTCAAAGTGCAAAGCATTCATATGTATTCCAGACAAGCAATATAAATATATATAGTTTTAGTACAGACCAATATTCCTTTTCTAAAAGTAACCTGCATGGGAATGTAAGCTGGCGCAGCCACTCTGGAAAACAGTATGGAGGTTCCTCAAAAAACTAAAAATAGAACTACCCTACGACCCAATAATTGCACTACTAGGCATTTATCCACAGGATACAGGTGTGCTGTTTTGAAGAGACACATGCACCCCCATGTTTATAGCAGCACTATCAACAATAGCCAAAGTATGGGAAGAGCCCAAATGTCCATCGGTGGACGAATGGATAGATAAGATGTGGTATATATGTACAATGGAGTATTACTTGGCAATCAAAAAGAATGAAATCTTGCCATTTGCAACTACGTAGATGGAACTGGAGGGTATATGCTAAGTGAAATTAGTCAGAGAAAGACAAAAATCATATGACTTCACTCATGAGGACTTTAAGAGACAAAACAGATGAACATAAGGGAAGGGAAATAAAAATAATATAAAAACAGGGAGGGGGACAAAACAGAAGAGACTCGTAAATATGGAGAACAAACTGAAGGTTACGGGAGGGGCTGTGGAGGGGGGGATGGGCTAAATGAGTAAGGGGCACTAAGGAATCTAGTCCCGAAATCACTGTTGCACTATATGCTAATTTGGATGTAAATTAAAAAAAAAAAAGAATACTACCTCAGAGCCTGCCCAGGGCAAAACTGCATTGACAGTCTGCACTCTTTGTTTAACATCAAACCTAAATTAAATCACAGGAAATGACAGTATGAAATGATGAAAAAAAAAAAATTAAGAACTGTTACAATCAATTTAGTGTAATAGATATTGAGATGTCACCAGATTGATAGCAGATTGACCTATAATGAATTATTATTAGAATTAATTATAATAATTATTAATAATTATTAGAATTATTAATTCTTTCTCTAGAAGAAAAAGAAGCTAGAAGTTGTATAAAACTTAAGTAAACAATTTTCTGGTTTGTAGACAAAGATTTCAAACTTTTTGATAGCGCTAAATTTTGCTTTAACATTGTCCTACAGATTCAGGCCTGCCAGACCAGTATATCTTAAAATAAAAATCTTTTTTATATTTAAAAATAAATAAATAAATAACCTGCAGTACCAAAGACCACATATTCAAAATTAAAACTGAAAGCACGATCATTACAAATAAAATAAGTTTGCCACAAGTGAAATTTAGTATAAAGCAAACCACAGTATTGTCTATTAAGAATTCAATGACTTAAATACCAAAATATCTAGTTTCACCATCTCATATAAAATGGAGATCATGGCATAGACTCCAACAATAATGCTTACAAGGCTGCGCTGTTTTACCTCACTGCACCCATTCTCAAATAGGTACAAAAGAAATCTATCACCATTTGCTATCAACATAGGTAAGCATCACAAAACACTAATTATCAGAGACTAAAAGGCCCTCTAAGCACAATGCAATAAATGGTCAATTTTTTTCTGTTGCAAATAGTGTTTGCTTTTTGGAATTCTGGGGTTGTGGACCTTGGCTAAAATGTAAAACTGCAGAAAGAACTATTAAATGGATTAGTGGAATAGATATATGTGCATTTATTGACCACCTACTACATTCAATTTCCTATACAGCAGGTTCTCAGTTTTGTCTAATTACAAGGATCACTTAAGGAACTTGATTTAAAAATATGGTAAAATGGGGGCACGTGAGTGGCTTGGGTGGTTAAGCGTCGACTTCAGCTCAGGTCATGATCTCATGGTTCGAGAGTTTGAGCCGGGCTGTGGGCTCTGTGCTGACAGCTCGGAGCCTCTGGGGGGAGGAG
>NC_064809.1:44961050-44980136 GCF_023721935.1 Panthera uncia
AACCACACCCCTTCCCCCCACGCCGCTCTTGCGAGCTCGAGGAGGTAGGGGGAGGGGGAGGGGGAGAGTGTGTGTGTCTCTGCCCCTTCCTTGCTAGCACTCTGTCTCTCTCTCAAAAATAAAACAAATATTAAAAATACATATAGGAGATAAAATGATCACTCAGGCCCCTCCCTGGAGAATGATACTTGGGGTCTCAAGTAGAGACTGTGACGTTTAACAAATGCCCCAGGAGGTTCTTCCAATTAGGCAAGTTTAAAAACACACTGACCCAAAGATATATTTGGTTCTCTCAATGTTCACATTCAATCAGTTGTCAAGACCTACTGATTTTCAGTCTCTCTCTCACCTGGAGGACAAAAGGTACAAAAGCTGTGTTTGAACTGAAAATAATGGCAATGGGAATAGCCAATAATGGGAGGAATGGGATGTCAGCCTGAGACAATTCAAATCTCACAGTTGAAGCAGGAATTCCATTCCATTCCTAGTGCAGACCTGATGGGTTAATTTCTCTCTTACAAAATGTTAAGTACTTGCCTAAAGTCACACAATGCGTTAGTGGTGGAAGAGAAAATAGAGGTCCGAAAGAACACTGCTTTCCGCAGCCCTACAGACCTACCATTTTGCAAATTTTAAAAGGCTCCTCAAAAGTACAGAAAGCAATAGGTTTCAGAAGATGAGAAATAATACACCCTTTTAAACACCTGACATGTGTGGCTGTGAGGAGAGACCGTCTCACCAAAATGCCAGCCTGCCATGAAATTGCAGATAAAAAGCCATGTGAGGAGCAATTGTGACTCTTGATCCAAAGGTTGTGGGTTAGCACCCCACATTGAGTGTAGATTACTTAAAAGTAAAATCTTAAAAAAAAGAAAAAAGAAAAAGAAAAAGAAAAAAGAAATAGCCATGTAAGAAGTAGAGAACAAAATGATGAGACAAGCCTCCACAGAACATTCATGAAAAATAAGGAACCCTGAAAGGAGAAGTTTGTCTGCTTCACTGGGTCACTGTGAGAACACAGTAAGTATGCAAAAAAAAAAAAATAGTACTTTATAAATTCTAACACTTGCTACAAAGGGAATAACTCAACACAGGATTAATGGAGGAGTATTTTGGCTAACGCAGTAATTCTGAACCTTGGCTGCTGATTAAAATCACCTGGGGAACTCTTAAATATCCTGATTACCTAAATAAACCAGAACCTCTGGGGAGTAGGATCCAGGCATCAGTATTTTTTACACAAACAAGTAGAGGTAGTTTTTTGTTTTTTTTTAAGTTCATCCATTTTGAGGGGGGAGTGGCAGAGAGAATCCCAAGCAGGCTCCACACCACCTGAGCTCCATATCTACAGTTGGACACTCAATCAACTGAGCCACCCAGGCGCCCCTAGAGGTTGATTCCCTAAGGCCTCCCAAGGAAGGGCCACAAAAGAGAGACCATCTGGAAGGTGCAGTTTAAGAAGGAGAAAAAAGGGGCACCTGGGTGGCTCAGTCGGTTGAGTGACTTCAGCTCAGGTCATGATCTTGCACTCCATGAGTTCAAGCCCCACATGGGGCTCTGTGCTGACAGCTCAGAGCCTGGAGCCTGCTTCGGATTCTGTGATTCCCTATCTCTGTCCCTCCCCCACTTGTGTTCTCTCTCTCTCTCTCAAAACTAAATAAACATTTAAAAAAAAAAAAAAAAGAAGGAGAAAAGAAAAGGGGCCCCTGGGAGGCTCAGTCAGTTAAGCGCCAACTTGAACTCAGGTCATGATCTTGCAGTTTGTGAATTCAAGCCCTGTGTCGGGCTCTGTGCTGACACCTCAGAGCCTGGAGCCTGCTTGAGATTCTGTGTTCTCCCTCTCTCTCTGCCCCTCCCCTGCTTGTGTGTGCTCTCTCTCTCTCAAAATTAAAATAAACGTTTAAAAAAATTTTTAAGAAGTGGAGAAAATGAGTAACATACATAATACTGAAATTCATCTCACCTATCTTCAAAGTGTATGTGTTATAATATCTGCTGGAAGTCTTGGGTTCTGAACATATCATCAGGTAACAGGTAAAATTCTCAATGTCACAGTTTCTAGAATTCCAATACTAATGAAAGACCATGGTTCATTTATAATACCCAACAGAAGTCCACAAGGATATGCTAGGGCACAGAACACATCCTGCCTTAATAAAACAGTTTATGGTTCCAATCCTTCTTCACTGGTTTCTAGGTGTATCAAGAGAAGATTTTTAAAAGTGGAAAGGCGACAAGACAGAGTTCAGTGTTCACCTGTGAATGAACACAAGTTAAATATCTCCACCCAGGAATTTCCCATTACTAAGGGCAAATCACAGGGCATACAATCTTTTGCAATACTTCCCTCTGATCCAATCCTGTAAAACTTCATTTAATAAGCTGATGATGGAAACCAAGATTTGGGCCTCCAGCCAAACAATCTATGTTACATTACATAAAGGACATCCCCACCCTTCTCAAAGTTATGACAGTAGTTACTTAAAAAAAAAAAAAAAAGGAGGGGTGCCTGGGTGGTTCAGTTGGTTGAGCATCCGACTCTTGGTTTCCACTCAGGTCATGATCTCATGGTTCGGGAGATCGAGCCGGGGGTCGGGCTCTGCACTGACTGTGGACAGCCGGCTTGGGATTCCCTGTCTCTCTCTGCCCCTCTCCTGTTCGCTCTCTCTCAAAATAAATAAATAAATCTAAAAAAAAAAAAAGTTACAAAAAAAATTTTTTTTAAGGAAAGAAAAGGTAGCATTCGAACAGAATCAGAAGGTTTTATTCCTAATATACCTTATTAACAAACAATAGAAGAAACACCAGGCTAGAAAATGCTCATTTGACTGTCTCCCTTGAGTACTGGGTCTAACTTGTAACTCATTCATTACATAACAGTTTCTGAACAACTCTTTTGTGCAAATCTTTTTGTTCAGGCATCTTTGGAGGATACAATTTAAGACAATAGCACAGAAATAAAATTTGTGCACAAGATACCTGTAAGGCTATGAGTGCTCCAAGAGTGGGAGAAGAGAAAGAATTTTTAGTGGTGACGTCTGAAAGGCAACAAGGAGATGATAAATCTCACCAACCTATATTTACTCTGGATGCTCTCCTACCCCAACTCCTTAGGGTGCTATACAATCTCCTTGTATTCACAAATAACTTCTGGCCAAGAGAAATTTGGAGGGACTGGGGACATCACTAGCCAGCAAACTCTTCTACAAACTCTAGAGGCAACTTCTCAGCTGAACCCTGAGGCTGGCTGCTTCCTGCCAGGAAACACTTAACACAGATTTATCTTCAGGAGGAGGCCAGTTTGCAGATTCTCAATGCACTGACTTAGTGGAGGGAAAGAGGGAGGGGGAAGACAGTGTCCCTTCCTTCAGGTACACTGTCACCTCCCCCAACACAAATATAAACATAAAAAGAAGCATAAAAGGGAAGTACGGCTTTACAACTCTGACAATTACATCTGACAAGATTATACAGACATTTCTGCCCGTCAGTATTTTCCAAAGAGTGTCAGCAGGAAAAACAGAAGAGGAACTAATTATTAAAACTGGTCCATTTTACTGGGAGGTCCAGTAAGGTAGGCAAAAAGTATAAGCTCTCAGGAGCTGGACAACCTAGAACAGTTGTAGACAGAAGTTAGCTGCCTACACTTTAAGGTCCTCGAGATTTTTGGTCAACAGACCACTTCAAAATAACAAAACTGCCCTGCCTGGTCCATGTCTTCCTAACAGTTGTTTCTCTGACTAGTCATGATCCACTACAAACCCTAAAGGAAACCATGACTAAGAAAGTTCTGCTGGCTGCTATACCGACATACAAAGCCTAGATCAGAAAAAAGTAATTAAAACATGTACAAAAACCTGTTCAAGAATGTTCATAGCAGCATTTATAGGATGAAAGGCTATGCAACTGATGAATAGATATGCAAAATGTAGTATATATCCACACAATGGAATATTATTCAGCCATAAAAATGAATGAATACTGATACCTGCTACGACATGGGTAAGTTTTGAAAACAAAGAAAAAAAAAAGCCAGACACAAAAGGCTACATATTATATGACTATGAATATATGAAATGCCCAGAAGAGGCAAATTTATAAAGACAGAAAGTAGATAAGTGGTTGCCAGAGGCTACCTGGGATGGTGGGATGGGGGTGATGGGAAGTGACTGTTAATGTACACAGGGTTGGGGGGGGGAGGGGTGATAAAAATGTTTTGGAGTTAGATAGTTGTGATGGTTGCATAGTTCTGTGGGAATACTAAAAAACACTGACTTTTCTTCTACTTTAAAAGGAAGAATTTTATAGTTGTAAATTAGAGCTGAACATTTTTAAAGGGTAAATTTTATGGTATGTAAATTATATCCCAATAAAGTTGTCATCAAAAAGAGAAAGACAAAGAAAGGCCAAGGTACTATAGCAAATGAAAGGAAACTAAAAATATAGATGACAAGTAAACGCAGTATCTGATCTTCAACCGGGTCCTGTACTAGAGGGGAAAACTGCTGTGAAGAATCTTTTTTTTATTTAAAAAAAAAAATTTTTTTTTTTTTTAACATTTATTTTTGAGACAGAGAGAGACAGAGCATGAATGGGGGGAGGGTCAGAGAGAGAGGGAGACACAGAATCGGAAGCAGGCTCCAGGCTCCGAGCTGTCAGCACAGAGCCCGACGCGGGGCTCGAACTCATGAACCATGAGATCATGACCTGAGCCGAAGTCGGACACTTAACCAACTGAGCCATCCAGGCGCCCCTGCTGTGAAGGATCTTATTGGATCAACTGACATGACCCAGAATACAAAGGATCGACTGGATGAGGGTATTAAATCAATGTTAGGCTTACTAGGTGGACAGCTCTACTGTGGGTAGGAGGATACCTTTGTTCTCTGGAGACCCACTGAAGTGCTTGTGAATAAATGGCCATGATGTGTCCAAATTCTTCCCAAATGGAAAATGTATTATGTATATATGTGAAGAGAGAACAGATGATAAAGCAAAGGGAGCAAACTGTTAATAGCTGATTTTTTCTTTTCTGTAAGTTTAAAATTATTTCCAAACAAAAAGCTTAAAATATGCATACTCTAAGGTACAAAAATTCTACTTCCAATAATTTGTCCCATATAAGTATTTGCCCAAGTATATTACATGTGAAATATAGTTCACTGAAAAACAAGTTTATAATTATAAAAAGTCAGAAACAGAAACAATCTCAATGTCAGCAAACAATAAATGGGTTAAATATACTATCATATCAGTGTAGTATTATTCCCTATGGAAAAATATCTATATGTATTGATGTAGAATGGTTTCCAAAAATTTACCTAAGTTCATTTGTTTTAATTAAACTATAGTTGACAACGTTTTATTAGTTTCAGGTATACAATATAATGATTTGACAATTCTGTATATTACTCAGTACTTGCCACAATAAGTGTAGTCACTATCTGTCACCATACAACATTATTACAATATCTTTGACTACATTCCCTATGCTGTACTTTTTCATCTCTGTGACTTACTTCAAAAACCTATTGTTTTGTGAAGAAAAAAAATCAACAAAACATGGATAGAGGAAGAATGGATTTCTCCCCAGCAACAAAAGCAATTAAAACCTAAGAAGCTCAGGCATGCCTTGTTTTAGTTAGGAAAGAATTTAAAACCATTCTCTACATGTATTTATGAAGCTATTTGTAGATAGAAATAATTTTCTCTCTTACAACACTTGATAATACAAATTTTCCCAGTGCAAAAAGAAACTAATACAATCTGGATGCCATTCTCTCCTAGTTAACTCAAAATATCTTTTAATAAACTTTTAAAAATACAAATACATCTACCAAAAAGCATAAAAATATGAATATACAGCCAAAGAGCTCTTACAAAGTTAGCATACCCATGTAACTACCATCCTGATCAAGGAATAGAACACTCCAGAAGTTGGCCTCATACACTAACCCATCAATTAATCTCCTTCCCTAAAGGTCACTACTATCCTGACTTCTTATATCACAGATTGGTTTTGCCTATTTTAGAACTCTTTTCTTCAACGTTATATTTGAGCTCATGTTTTTGTAAATACCAAGATTTTCCTGTTCACTGCTATAAGTATTTCGCTGAATAGATGACAGGATATTTTTTCACTCTTCTACTGAGAGGCCATATAGGTTGTTTTCAGTTTACAGTTGTTATGAATTGTGCTATAAACATCCTTGGACAGGACTTTGGTGAACATAAGCACACATTTCTGTTGGATCTACACTTACGGGTAGATTTGCTGGATCACAGGTATGACAAGTAGGAAGAGCTTTAACCTCATATGAAAAAATTTCCAAAGAAGCTCTACAAATTTACAATTCTACCATCAGTGTTTGAGAGTACTAGTTGCTCTGAATCTTTCCTGACACTTGCTGCTTTCAAGTTTTTTGTTGTTATTTGTTTGCTCTTAAATTTCAGCTATTCTGTTCAGTGTGTAGTGGTAATTTACTGTGATTCTGTTCAGCATTCTTTGATGATTAATACGTTGGGCACCTCTAAGAAACTTTTTTTAACCTTCCACAGTTAGATCTACCATTGACCTGGAATTTACTGATTGACTGACTGACTGACTGTTTAATGGGGAGAGGCAGAAAGAGAGAGGGACAGAGGATCCCAAGGAGGCTCTGCACTGACAGCGAGCCTGACGCAGGGCTTGAACTCATGAACCACAAGATCATGACCTGAGCCGAAGTTGGACATTCAGCCAACTGAGCCATGCAGGCACCCCATATTTATTTACTTCTAATGTTTATTTATTTATTTATTTTGAGAGAGAGAGCACGTATCGGGGTGGGGCAGAGAGAGAGGGAAAATCCCAAGCAAGCTCTGTGCTGTTACACAGAGCCCGACTCAGGGCTCAATCCCACAAACCTGAGATCATGACCTGAGCCGAAAACAAGAGTCAGATGCTCAACTGAGTCACTCAGGTGCCCCAACCTGGAATTTATTTTATGGATGATGTGAGTAGGGGTCAAAACTAGTTTTTTTCTGATATGGATAGGATATGCAATTGACCCAGGATCATTTATTTAAAAGATTTTTCTTTCTACATTGCTGTATAATGCCACCTTAATAATAAATTTTGTATGGATAGATGTACATAATATATATAATTATATATATTGCATACACACACTTTTATGGGTCTGTTTAATCCTGCAATTTTGCTTCTCTTCAATTACCTTGGCTATTCTTGCTGTTTATGTTTCCATATAAATTTTAGAATCAGATGTGTAATGGTTTTAGAGGACATGTTTTATTAGATTTATTTAGTCCTAGGTATCTGAATTTTTTTTAAATATTTTTGTGAGAGAGAGAAAGAGGAAGAGAGAAAACAAGCAGGAGAGGGGCAGAGAGAGAGGGAGACAGAGGATCCAAAGCAAGCTCTGTGCTGACAGCAGAAAGCCCAATGTGGGGCTCAAACTCACGAAGCATGAGATCATAACCTGAGCCAAAGTCAGACGCTTAACCAACTGAGCCACCCAGGTGCCCCAGTATCTGAATTTTTGGTATTAGAAATGTCATCTTTCTCAAAATTTCATTTTGTTATACAGAAATACCTATTTTGTATATTAACCTGGTACCTAGGAATATTACTGAATTTACTGTTAACAAAGTATTATTTTTAATTTACATAAAGTAAAATTCATATTTTCTGGTATACAGTTCTAGGAGTCTTGACCCAAAAGTCCCCCATGCCACTCCTTTGTAATCAACACCTTCCCCTACCCTCAAACCCTGGCAACCACTCACCTGTTCTCCATATCTACAGTTTTGCCTTTTTAGAATATGACTTAAATTGAATCATACCATGCATAACTTTTCAAGAGTCACGTCTTTCACTCAATATAATGCCTTTAAGGTTCATCTACATTGTTGCATACATCAATACTTTGTAGGGATGTACCACACTTTGTATATTCATTCACCAGTTGTAGGACATTTCAGTTCTTTCTAGTTTTTTGGTGATTACACATAAAGCTCACAGCCATTTGAATACAAGTTTTTGTGTGAACATAAGTCTTCATTTTGAAGTAAATACCTAGGAGTAGGGCTGATGAGTCATATGGGAAGCATACACTTATCTTTAAAAGACACTGCCAAACTGTTTTCCAAAACAGTGGTACCATTTTGCGCTCCCACCAGCAACACATGAAAATTCTGTATGCTCTCCATCCTCACCAGAACTTAGTATCATATTTAGTTAAGTCCTATTTTTCTTTGCTAAGAGCTTTGTATCATTTAATAAATGCTTCATCTGGAATCTGAGATAGTCATAGGATTTTTCTACTTTTTTATAGTTAATGTGAATTATAATGATTTCTTAATACTATCAAAATGTTTACATATATAGTCCATATTTAATTAGAAAAAGCTTACTTATTATTAAGGCGCTTGGGGGGGCTCAGCTGGTTAAGCATCTCACTCTTGATGTCAGTTCGAGTCGTGATCTGGCAGTTGTGAGATTGAGCCCTGCTTTCTTGGGCTCCAGGCTGACAGCACAAGGCCTGTTTGGGATTCTCTCTCTCCCTCTCTCTCTGCCCCTCCCCTGCTTGGACAAGCGCCTTCTTTCTCACTCTCTCAAAATAAATAAACCTTAAATTAATTAAGTAAGTAAAGTAAAAGCTACTATCTAGCCAAAATTGTATGATCACTTTAGTCACATTTCCTAGCAAATCTTTCCCCACCAAACACAAAACAGATTAGAGAAATGGTGAGCAAATCACAGTCTTAGAGGCATGTGTACCACTCTAATTTTTAAAATGTGGATTCTATGGGGCACTTGGGTGGCTCAATCAGTTGAGCGTCTGACTTTGGCTCAGGTCATGGTCTCACGGTCCATGAGTTCAAGCCCCGCATCGAGCTCTGTGTGGTCAGTTCAGAGCCTGGAGGTTGCTTCAGATTCTGTGTCTCCCTCTCTCTCTGCCCCTCCCCCACTCACTCTCGGTCTCTCAAAAAAAATGAATGTTAAAAAAAAATTTTTTTTTAACGCGGATTCTGAAGCATCTAAAAGGGAAAATAATTTCCATTACAAATGATATTGATGTTGTAATAAGAGTAACATTATACACTTTCAGAAACCAGAAACGGAACTATAGTATAAAAATGCTGTATTTCCCATCCAACATAAATAACTGGATAAATAATGAAAATATCTGATAGTTTTATAGATTATAAATTTATGAAATTCTATCATTTGAAAGGGAAATCTTCTACCCTCTTGATAATGATAATTCCACACCTTTTTGATAATGATGACATTAATGAATTCTGGCCTACTAATTACCAGCCATGAGTTAGTTTTATCTTTTCACTTTACCTGTTTTCCTGTGGTTGTGTTGTTTCACAACTAAACCACCAATCATAATCAGAGAGATAGTGATGAGAAGCCCCACAGGATCTAGATAATCTTTTGCAATGAAATTGTCATAATGTTATCAAATGCATTTTCAATCTTGAGTTCTATATAATCTAGGTTAAGAATGACCTACGTGGCTCTGAACATTCTGGCAGCTTCCCACAATGTAGCTCTCTGAAGTTACCTTAGACTCCTGCCTTACCTCCCCTGTTCACACACTCAGCTCTATTCAGTATTTTGGCAAAAGCAGGGATTGGTAATGTTCCATCAAGACCTAGCAACATACCAGAAAGCAATGTAGATGTCATGGATAGCCAAACACAAAGGCAATACTGGACTGGATATCTTGAACTCTACTGCAAGCACTATGAATTCCAGTCTCTTTCTGGGTCACCATGTGTATTCCTTACCCATTCTATTCAGTTTACTGGATTTTACTTGTTTCTCTTATTACTTCATAGAGTGATGTTAATATTACAACATTTTAAGTCACAGCACCATATGGCGGTAATATATAACTGCATATAACTAAGATGAACTCCCTTAAGATTGGTTATCTACCAAATAGTATCAATAAGATGCAAAAAATTAAAAATATCAAGTACTTGAAATCTAAAAGTAATTCTAAGCATACTATAGCAGAGTCCACAGTACCCTTCAACCTCAACCACCACAATCAGATGACTTCTTTTAATTACTACCACAATATCACTATGAAAGCCACAGGGAATAAATAATCAGCTGGGTAGTACTTCTTTAAAGATGGCATTTAACACATACACACAAAAAATAGCTAGTTTTACCAAAATAAAAATTCACTGAATTTAGACTGGCTGTTCTGTTTGCGCTATGAATTTAAAACAACAACAAATACACTGCCAAATGAACTTTGACTTCTATTTCCTCATGACTGTGAGCAGGTTTTTAAAAAACAACAACTGCTGTATATCTTCAGGGCAAAGTACAACATACCCACTGAAGGACTTGTATATAGCAGTAAAGAACTAATCTTTAGCCTCAGGATTTGAGGGTGATACTACAGTATGAAGAACAAAATAAGTCAAATTAAAAGTTAAAAAACCAAAGATCTGACAAAGCTTTTGTGGAGTGCTTCTTATTAGCCATTAACAAAGATTTCTTAGTCTAGGGGTCAGTGTTACTGAGGTTTGAAGGAAATTTTACCTGCTAGAGGTCAGTTGGTAAAAGGCAGTAACTCTCAAAACCTAAGAATTTTTAACACCTCGGTTATCATCTTGTCTACCCCCATGGTTTTGTAAGTAACAAGGAGGAAGAGAAGAGTAGGAGAATGACCCTGAGACCTCAAATCCTCTTTGGAATACAAAGCCCTCAACTAAGCAAGCTGTACTGGTTGGTAATGGCTAGAGATGGGGAGGCTACTCCCCAGTTCCTATATTCCACTCATTCCGCTTTTGTATCCCTGCGGTATCACACCTGTTCTGAGTAGTTCTAAGTTGCCAATTCACATTTTAAAAAGAAAATGGCATCTTACAAAGAAAAAAATCAAGTGACCCAACTAAAAAATGGGCAAAGGGCTTAAACATTTCTCCAAAGAGGATACACAAATGGCCAACGAATATAGGAAAACATGTTCATCATCATCACTCAGCATCATCAGAGAAATGCAAATCAAAACTACAATGAACTATCACCTCACACCTATGAGAATAGCTATTCTCAAAAAAACAAAACAAAACAGAAAATAGCAAGTGTTGGCCAGGATGTGAAGAATTTAGAACCACTGTGCACTGTTGATGGAGTTATCAAATGGTGTGAACATTATGCAAAACAGCATGGTAGTTCCTCAAAAAATTAACAGAACTACCAAATGATGCAGCTATTCAACTTCTAGATATATATCTAATAGAACTGAAAGCACGGTCTCTAAGAGGTATTTGTATACCCATGTTCATAGCAGCATTATTCATAACTAAAAGCAACTCAAATGTCCGTCGATAGATGAATAAACAAAACATGGTTATACATGAAATGATAATACGATAATCAGCTTTTAAAAGGAAGGAAATCCTGTCACATGCTATAACATGGATGAACCTTGAAGACATTATGCTAAGTAAAATAACAAGTCATGAAAAGACAAATACTATAGGATTCCACCTACATCAGGTATCTAAAATAGTCAAAATCACAGAAACAGAATGGAGAATGGAGGTTACCAGGCAGGGGTTGGGGGAAGGGAGAAATGGATTTGTTGTTTAATGGGTACAGAGTTTTCAGATTTGCAAGGTGAAAAAATTTACAACATACTAAAGGTATGTTTTACAACAATGGGAACGTACTTAACACTACTAGTTGAGATGGCAAATTTTATGTTGTTTTTACTAAGAAAAAAAAGGAAAAAATGACAACAGATCTCTTACTTTTTCTTGCTGTGTCCTTCCCAACCTTTCATATTCTGTTTTTTAATGTTTATTTATTTTTGAGAGAGAGAGCACACACGCGAGCAAGAGAGGAAGAGACAGAGAGGTAGACACAGAACCTGAAGCAGGCTCCAGGCTCTGAGCTGTTGGCACAGAGCCCCACGTGGGGCTCAAACTCACAAACCATGAGATCATGAAGCTGAGCCGAAATCACACACTTAACTGATGGAGCCACCCAAGCGGCCCTCCCACCCCTCCACACACAACCTTCCATATTCTGAAAGGAGCCAAGAACTGCTGCAGGACCCTGTCTTCCTTCTCCCCAACTACCCTATAGAAACAGCCGGCTAGCACAATCCTCTTAGAGCAAACAGGGCAAGTCTGCAATCATAGGAAGGAAGGGGAAACGGCCAGGAGAGGACCTCGAGTTGACTGGCCTCCACTTCTAATTGTGACTTTATCCCTCAGCCTAGGAAAATAGAGTGTGCTGGACCCCTAGTTGAAGAACCCCTGGGGAAAAGAGTAAGGAGTCTTTTATGGTGATTTGTTTAAATCATGAAAAGTAGAAAATAAAGAGATGGTGACAAGTATAACCTCCTTGATGACCAAGTACATGCTATACTTCTTTGCATCCCTTCTAATACCTCACTCTTAGAAGTCACTCAGTAAATACTTGTTTGTGCTGATAACAATGACATATTGATGACCACGGGCAAAAAGAATGGATCTTTTGTCCAGAAAAAAAAGCCTACCAGACTCAGAAGCCAAAGTGCTTATTTTAATGAATGAATTAAGGTCATTTCCATAATAAAAATCTCCAATGATTTCACAATAACTTTTACTAAAAACTTGTATAAAACTACTTTTTCCTGGCAAGTGAATACCACATTGCCTACATTTTGTACTTGGAAATTCCCCCCCCCCCCCCCCCCAAAATACTCTCTTTAAACTAACATCTCATTAATTACATTATGTAATGAGATAGCCACTGACAGCATCTAAGATCCTTCCACAAGGGTCATTCATCTGCCAGAAAAAAAACGCCTGAGTTTGTCTTTCAGTTGGACTGCGGACAAGAGATGGGGTTTTCCGCTGTACAAGATTTTTATTGTTGGTTATAAAATCAAGCTTCCTGAATATTTACATTAACAAGGCTCTTAGTCATTCACATAAGGAAAAATGAAAACAATTGCTTTAATTACATACTTAAGAGGCTTTCTGTAGAAGAAAAAGTTTCTGATATTTGGATATTCTGTGGTAACGAAATTAAATGCCCCTAAGCTACCCCTAAGCTGTTTTAAGCAGCTGTTAAATTGTTATACATACATGCATTTTATTCTGAAAAATACACCCAAAAGTGCAGGTGCCTTTCGGTCCCCTAAATGCCACAGTTAACAATGTTAATCTCCAGGGTCTCCCAATACTGATAAACCACAAATAAAATGCAGTGGGATCGTTCTATAAGAGTTTTGTTGGATAGAAGATTAAAACTTTTTATGTTAACATTTTAACAGCCTCTTTTATAAGCAAGTGTAATTGCTCTGCAATTTGCTAGAGGTGGGAATATGATTTTCAACTCACTGTATATCCAAATTCATATAAACTTGACAGGATTTTTTATGAGGAAGCAGATCACTGCTCTTGCTGAAACACAAGTAGAATCCCTTTTTAAGGCACTCAAAACCTCAAAGTTTCTGCCTCAATCAAGTAAAATTTAGTTGCCATAATGCATGAAGGAGATCACTTTCCTTTGGTTGTCCTTTAATTTTATCTAAAGCAAATATGCAGTGTGAACAGTATTAACAAATAAGAACAAATGCCCAACAAGCAAAAGGGGATGTTCTACCAGGTTTTTAACAATAGAGTTTAAAATGCCTCCTGTTGGGGGCGCCTGGGTGGCTCAGTCCATTAAGTAGCTGACTTCAGCTCAAGTCATGATCTAGAGGTCTGTGAGTTTGAGGCCCATGTCAGGCTCTATCTATGCTGACAGCTTAGAGCCTGGAGTCTGCTTCAGATTCTGTGTCTCCCTCTCTCTCTCTCTCTGCCCCTCCCTACCTCAGGCTCTGTCTCTCTCTCAAAAATAAACATAAAAAAAATGTTAAATAAATAAATAAAAATTAAAAAATAAAAATAAAGATAAAATGCCTCCTGTTGGGACAAAGGGCAATTTCTCAGAACACTGTACCCAGGGTGTTTTGATTATAGACTACACACATGCATATACATATTCCTCTATTAAAATAAAAATATTTAGTTTTCATTTTCAGCAGAAACTTGAGGCAGTAGTAGTGTAAGTAACTGCTCAAAAGTCAAAACCCCATTTTAACTTTAACCTTCTGTGCCATCAAGATCTTTTTTAATTTTTTTTTTTTTTTTTTTTTTTTTTTTACTGTTTATTAAAGCAGGGCTTGAACCCACAGACCGTGAGATACACAGCCTGAGCCAAAGTCGGACATTCGAGTCAGACTGAACCACCCAGGTGCCCTGCCATCAAGATCTTTATTAAAGATCCTACGCAGCTATCAAGATGACTAGGAAACACCATACGTTTTCGTATCTTCTCTCTAATCCTGTTCACTTTTTTGACTGAAAAAAGATAATAAATGTGGAGTGGTCAAGACAGGGAAAAAAAGGAGACAGGAATTTTAGAACTGGAGATTATATCTGCGATTATCTAATACAATATTCTTATGTCACACTAAGACTGAGACCTAACGGTGTTTAAATTAGCTCTAGAACTAACGGATATAGGTCTGTATAACCTTCCACTAAAACAAGAAAATAGATATGGCCTTATTTGAGGAGGAACACTCAAAACACTCTCGAGACTAAAAGAAAGTTGTTTCAGCAAATTACTTAGTATCCTTTGGGCTTTCCTTTCTGCATATTTGTGACAGACACAAAGCTACCCAACAGACATTGCTTCCCTTCTAACTTGCTAACAGAATCCCAGTTCTTCCTGGGCAGCATGCAACGTGTCAAAGCCTAGGAAATGATACATGATGCACACTACCCCAACCATGCCATTTCCCTTAGCCATACACAGTTCCCCAGCCTCTCCTAGAACTAGGGGCAGTCTTGTAAAACAGTTCAAGCATATGAGACTTCAGAGAAAATAGGATGGATGCCTCCGGGAAAGACTGTGTTCTCTGTCAGGCAAACACAGGAGGGATTGCTTGCTTGGTTCCCTTTCTTTCTTGCCTTGAAAAGGGATGTGATGTCTAAAGTGAGGCAGCCATTTTGCTACCTGGTGGCAATAATGAACATGCAAAAAGATGGCAGAGTCAAAGACCAGAGCAAAGCTGGGGCCTTGAGCACACTGCAGAGCAGCTAAACCAACAGAGACCACCTACCTCTGAACTTCTCTGAACTGTGCAATAATAAACAGCTTATGGTTTAAACCTCTGCTAGTGGCTTTCTGTTAACTACAGCTGAAAGCAGTCCTGAATTTTTTAAAAAATTTTCTCTAACATGCTATGATCTTCCTGCCCAAACTCACTCCCTTTACAATATACTCTGCTTATGCTACATGCAACTAAGAGAGGACAGGATTATATTTCTCCTGCATAGTAAATAAAGACCAATTTAATTATAATACCTCAACTATATGTCTCTATTAAAATGTCATCAGTAGGGAATAGGGGAAAAAAAACACAATTTAGAATCATGTTTGTTCTTGATTATTGACTTAGATCCTTCCTTCCGCCATCTCAAATCCTTTTTGGAAATAAATACCACATATATAACAAACTGATAAAGGAGATCTATTGGAACTAAACTCTTCGGTCTCCTGTTAGTAAAAAATAAAGTATTCAAACTTCCCTCTTGAATTTTCAGTTCCAAACCTGCCCCGGCCACTATTTTCATATACTGATGCCATAACCAAAGCTTAGAGACTTACCAGCATTGCACCAAACTCGTGGCATTGTTATTTTCTCCTACTGTAATTAAATACATGGGTTATAATAATTAAATCTAAATGTTGGTAAGACATAAAAAATTGCAGACTATCCAGTGCAATTATTTAAAATAGTTGTTTTAACTGTATTTTGATAGAACTCTCTCAAATACATGTTCAGCTCCAAGACTCCTGTTGCACCCATCTCTGTACTTCTTCCAGTGCCCGGAACACGGGAGAACCCAGTTCACCCCCAGTCCTCTCTGCTCTCCAGTGCTTATCTCTCCACTTCCGTCCACAGCCCAGTTCTGCCTACAGCTATTCCCATGATCGGCAATGGCTATGCCACTCACTCTTCTTTCAGAATTTCTTTCTAACCTCATTTGTCTTCTGTCATCCCTCAGCTTCCTCAGGAAAGAAAGGTCAACAGCCTCCCTAGTTGGAAAAACAAATGACTGTGATGAGCACCCATCCTCTTAATTACGATACTGTCTCTTCTCTGCTCCCCTCACCCCAAAAAAAGACCAAGTAGTCCTGAGTTCGAGCCCAGACACAAATGAGTATGAACGTATATCTATATATGTACGTATATATGGGCTAATAGCTTTTCTAGTTTACAAAAAGAAAAACAGGAGAACAAATGCTCATTTTTTGTTAAGTTGTAGAATGCTTTTACCGACTCCTCCCTTCCGTCTACCCTTTACCAACCACTTTCTGATGTTCTATGACCTTCCACCCATTATGGTCTCTGGGTCACATGGCTCATCCCACACAATCGCATACTCCCTTCTTCCTGACAAATTAATCAGTCAAGATGGAAACATTACTTAATTGCTATAGATGTCTATGTTAGACTCCTCTAAAAATATGATAGGACATGGTGCTAGTTTATATCAGCATTTTTTAAATTAATTAATTTTTAAGAGACATCAAATATGAGTAGGGGAGGGGCACAGATGGAGAGAATCCCAAACAGACTCCACGCTGTCAGCACAGAGTCCCACATGGGGCTCAATCTCATGAACCATGAGATCATGAACCAAAATCAAGAGTTGGACACTTAACCGAGTCACCCAGGCGCCCCTATATCAGCATTTTAAAAGGGTGATCCAGAGACTCTTGGGTGGGAGGCCCTTGAGACCCTTCTGGGGGATCCACAATGGCAAAATTATTTTTAGTAATACAAAGATGTAATCTGCCTTTTTTGCTCTCATTCTCTCATGAGTGTACAACAGTGAATCCAGAGGATATGTGGTGTGTGATGATAATGTATCATGCTGCCAACTAACAGATTCTTATGTTTTTTTAATTTTCTAAGGTAGAAAGTTTAAGGCATAAATATGTACGTTTTCAGAAATTAACGGAGTGTGTTCTTAGTACTTCTATGCTCTCAGCAATAGCAATTTCTGCTAATATCTGCTATCATCTCCACAACTTCATTATCACCCAATGAATTCATCTCGTGTTTAAAGAAATTAAGTGTTTTAGTCATTGACATGATGAGCTCTTTAAAACCAAAAGATTTTTCATGTTAGAAATAAAAAAGCTGGGCCGCCTGGGTGGCTCAGTCAGTTAAGCATCTGACTTTGGCTTAGGTCACGATCTCACAGTTCATGGGTTCGAGCCCACAGTTGGGCTCTGTGCTGACAGCTCAGAGTCTGGAGACTGCTTCAGATTCTGTGTCTCCCTCTCTCTCTGTCCTTCGCCTGCTCATGATCTATGTCTCTCAAAAATAAACATAAAAAAATGTTTTAAGAAATAAAAAGACCACTGAAGCATTATACAAAGTAAATAACCATATTGAACTGGTTGGTATGGTTAACACTGCTGAATTTTGGATGAAAAATTAGTAAAAGGAATCACAGCAGTGCCACTTAAAAAAATGATGCAGTATCTCATCAAATTAAAGATTTTGTTGCAAACATGAATTACAAGTTAATATCTTGCCTTAAGGACGGTACTTATGCTTTATAAGTGGACAGATCCATAGATGTGGGTGGACTTACTGTTTTGTTTTCACTTTCTAGTATCCATGCCAACTAATCATCGAAGAAGGTCTTCTTTCATGTGAATGGTTGGCAACGAACATAAATGCTGTTGAATTACTCCAAGTATTAAATAATGTTTTGAGTCTCATGATTTATCTTGAAAAAACCATGTTGATATCTGCTCTAATGGTACAAAAGCAAAGGTGGGCAAAACTGCTGGTGTTTTAGCATAAATCAAGGCAGAAGTACAGAACTATATTAGTAATAATTATATCCTTCACTACATCAATCATTTTTTTTAAAAAGTCGGTTTCACTTCACAATGTCCTTGCCAAAACAGTCAGAGTTATTATTTTTGTTGCATCTGACTCCTGAGAACTTGGTCTTTTTAATACTGTGTGACGAAATGGTAAGTATACAAGAAACACTTCTGCTGCATACCTACTACAACAGCTGCCTTAAGGAAAAGCATTTATGCAATTGTTTGAGTTGGGAGCTAAACCATGATTTTTTCATAGAATACCATTTTTGCTTAAAAGAATGAGTGGCAGACAATGGCTAATCAGACTGAGGTATGTGGCAGATATTTTCTCTAACATGAATAAAGTGAGCCTGACACTTCAAGGAAAAAACTGACAATATCTGTTGACAATGATAAAATTTGAGCTTTCAAGATAAAATAAGAATTTTTGAAAACCTGAACTTGACAGCAAAATCTTGACCACTTCCTAACACTGAAAGACTTTTTTGATGAGAATAATGGACATATAAAAGAATGTGATTTAGGGGCGCCTGGGTGTCTCAGTCGGTTGAGCATCCGACTTCAGCTCAGGTCGTGATCTCACACTCCGTGCGTTCGAGCCCCGTGTCGGGCTCTGTGCTGACAGCTCAGAGCCTGGAGCCCGCTTCAGATTCTGTGTCTGCCCCTCCCCGATCATGCTCTGTCTCTGTGTCAAAAATAAATAAAAACATTAAAAAAAAAAAAAAAAAAAGAATGTGATTTGTTAAATACTGTGTAATCAAATATGTCAACATCTGAAAGATCTGCATAACTCAGTAAACCATTATTTTTCAAATCACCAACACGTGATGTTTCAAAATCACATACAGGTCAAAGATCCATCCAAAGTTCAAGGACAGACCAACAAAATTTTAATGTTACAGAGTATAAAAAATTCACTGATATGGTTTCATATTCAATATTGCAACTAACTTTTAAGAATCTACCACTTGTTGGGACACCTGGATGGCTCAGTTGGTTAAGCGTCTGACTCTTGATTTCGGCTCAGGTCATGATATCACGGTTCTTGAGTTCGAGCCCCGCATTGGGCTCCAAGCTGACTGTGGAGCCTGCTTGGGATTCTCTCTCTCTCTGCCCCCAAGAAGCAAGAGAGAGAGAAAGAGAGA
>NC_064809.1:44980146-45245766 GCF_023721935.1 Panthera uncia
AGAAAGAGAGAGAGAAAGAGAGAGAGAAAGAGAGAGAGAAAGAGAGAACTAGAGGAGAGAGGGAAAAAAAGAAAAAGAGGAAGAGAAAGAAAAAAGGAGAGAGAAGAAGGAGAGAATGAATAAAAGACAGAATGTATAACTTGTTGAGTTTTGATGTGACAAAGGATATCCACAATTACATGAAAAGATATTAAAATAGCCCACCCTTTTTTCAACTATATATCTGTATATTGAGGGTTTTCCTCATATAATTCAAACTGAACACTGTACTGCAACAGATTGGATCTAAAAGCAGTTATGGAAATCCAACTGTCTATTAAACAACACAGTAGGGGCACCTGGGTGGCTCAACTGGTTGGGCATCGACTTTGGCTTAGGTCATGGTCTCATGGGTTCGTGAGTTCAGGCCCCGTGTCCAGCTCTATGCTGGCAGCTCAGGGCCTGGAGCCTGTTTTAGATTCTGTGTCTCCCTCTCTGCCCCTCCCCTGCTCATGCTCTGTCTCTCTCAAAAATAAATAAACATTAAAAAAAAAAAAGATATTTTAATAAAAATTAAAAAAATAAACAACATAGTAAAGCAAGTGGAAAAATGTAAATGTCATACTTCTCACTATACTTTTTGTTTTGGAAGATCTTTTTCATTAACCTTTAATAAGTTTGTCATTTTTAATTTTTTGTTAACATTTACTTATTTTTGAGAGACAGAGCATGAGTGGCAGAGGGACAGAGAAAGAGGAAGACACAGATTCCAAAGCAGGCTCCAGGCTCTGAGCTGTCAGCAGAGAGCCTGATGCGCAGCTCGAACAACTGAACCATGAGATCATGGCCCGAAGTCAGACGCTTAACCAACTGAGCCACCCAGGAGCCCCTAATGAGTCTGTTATTTTTAAATGAGTAAACATATTAAACATTTCTTGATTTAAAATATGTTGCATATTGATACGGTCCACATGAACAAAAGATCTTTGGGGTCCTCAATGATTTTTAAGTCGTACAAGATGTCCTGACACCACAATGTTTGAAAACCACTGGTTTATAACACCACAAAAAAGAACACTTACAAGAATGTGTATATAAAAAAAGAAGCACCTGAAAATGAATCAGAGGATCTCGGCTCCAGGGCTAGCACCACTTCTTACATGTTTTGGGATCTGGATAAATTACTTAGTCTAAGGTCTTAGCTTCCTCATCTGTAAAATGGATAACTCGTATCTTGTTCTGAGGATAAAAGACAAAATACGTCAAAGCAATTTATAAACTACAAGTATATCATTACAAGGTCTCAAAGTTAAGAGTTTAAAACACTTCTAAAAGGCAAATTTCTACAAAATTCTTTTTCTAAAAATTCATTACTAAAAGAACTTATAGAAAATGCAAAATGGAGATAATCAAAAATTAGTTCAAATGTCCAACCACATAACTTTACTGTATTAAATTACTTCCTTTACAGTTATAATTGGCAATATATGTTTTAGCTATTATGGGCATTTCCAAATATACATAAAAATACAGAAAACAGTAACAAACCCCAATATACCCATCACCTAGCTTAAAAATTATCAAAAACTTGCCAATATTGTTTTACTTATTTCCATTTGTGTGTGTTTGTGCCTGTCCTGAAGTTTTTAAAAAACGTGTGTTAGACATCATTTCATTCTACCTATAAAAACTTCCGTATGTACCTCTAACAGATGAGACTTTTTAAACATAACCACAATACTATTAACATGGATAAAAACTTTATGGTTGTAATTCTTAAATATCATCTAATACACACTCCATGTTCTAATTTCCTGATTGTCTCAAAACAAACAAACAAACAAACAAAACAGTGTTTTTAGTTGGTTCATATCAAAAGATCAGTTACCAGTTCATTTTCAAAAGAACCCTAGATTTTTAGCTAAAGCTAGGAAGGAAAAGAAAATAATACCATGCTTTATATACCATGTACAGTTTACAAAACAAAGTCAAGAACTATCTTCCTGAGGAATATGCCTCTCCCCCAACCAAACAACAAACAAAAATAACAAAAGAAACCCATGATAAGATAGGCCAGACTGGCAACACTTCAATGTTCTGAGAAGTGACCAGAAGAGGACACAGCTTAGCAACTCAGGAAAAGAAGGAGTTGATAGGTGACAACCCCCCCCACCCCCCCACCCCTACTGCTTTGGACAAGGTGAGGTGAGGTCAGCCGGCATCAAGCAAGCTGGAGGTGAGGTCAGGGTCCAGGTTCTAGAGTGAGTAGACTCCTCAAACAAGTCAGGTGCCCAAGGCTATAAGGCAACCCCCTGCAGGTTTCAACTCAAAGCTCAAAAAACAATGCTCTAAGCTAGAGGCATAATGATCAAAAATACCAGTTCTGAGAATTTATTCAATAAATATTTATCCAAAGACGACTCTACTAAGCACTATTTAGGACAGGAGCTGCAATACAAACAGTAAGTAGCATATACCTCTCTACACATGCCCATCCTCATGAATTTTAAGGGGAAGAATGGAAACGGTTTAGTAATTACCTTGCCATTTACCATCACAATTTACAGTGCATCTTTTTTCTGTAAACTGCAGTCTGCCCCACTCCTCACCCAGTCACTAAGACAAATCTGAGTTCTGCTGTCCTCATACACACCACACACCCCTGGCATTTAGAGCTACAATTCTTCTCTAAATATTTAGTTTAGAAGGAAATCAAGGGAATGCTAAAGAATTTCCCACCTCCTCTGAAAACTTTTCTTTTCCACAGGCTCATCCCAAGTACGTCAGAATGTAGAAGCACACGTAATATATGATTTATATAAATCTTTTACCTTAATTTTATATATATATATATATATATATATTTCTTTTTCAGTTTAAAACTACAGAAATGATGGAGAAAACGAAGGAACAAATTTCTTAAGGAAGGCTTGAGAAGTACTTCATAAATGTGTCCAAAATCATGAAATAGTCACTAAAAAAATTTCAGTGACACTATAAAGAACATCTTCTCAACAACAAAAGAAAACCCAAAGGTCAGATAACTACAATGAGTCCAGACTTCTCCATTTCGGAACTGACATTTCACTCCAAGTTTCTACTATTTGTAGAAAAACAGTATAAAGCTCCTAAGCTTAAGACAGTATTTCCAGCAAGACCCCTAACTCCCTTACAAACATTGAAGAAGACATAATTACGGACACAGAATACAACGCAGCCCAAAATAGCCACTGGAATCTTGGACTGTGTGGACAAGACCTGCAGAGGTGTCACCCTTTACCCTATTTCTCTTACCCGATCATTAAGATGAACAGTTTACTTCTACTGTCTGTACATCTTTGGTTTTCATATGTTCTCGAGAAGGTACCATCAAAACAACCTGTCCTTGGAATTTAGCTTCGCTTTACAGCACGATGGCTACAGGAATATTGCTTCTGACGGAGAATCTAAGCATACAGCCCAATATGTACATCATTACCCTAGGTAAGCTGTAAACAATCATACTAACATCACTGCAAAAACAGGAGGTTCTTGGCAAATGGTAGCAAAAGAATCGTAGGTAAATTGTTAATGAGTTAAAAACTCAAAGCCTGAATGCTTCAATCTAAAAAAATATTACGTAGGTTTCTTTAAAAAAAAAAAATGGTTAAAGATAATGTGTAGACTTTTACACAAATTGGTTTGGACTGCAAATAAATACTAAAAAGTTGTATCATCAACATTCATCAGGATATCACACACAAAACAGGTTATTCACAGAATAAGTGGGACTGTAACTAGCCCTCTATAATTTCCTTGACCCTGCCCATTATTATCTTCATTGGACATCAAAATTTGTCATCAGATTTTCCATGTAATGTTTACTTATTTACTGTCCCTCACTCTTCTCCCACTAGAATGTAAGGCCCCATAAGGACAAAAACTTTTCTTATTTTCCACTGTATGCCCAGTTCCTAGAACAGCGTCTAGCACATAGTAGAGGCTACAAATAAATTTGATGAAGAGATGGATGAATGACCTCCCCCACTTCCTTTCCTCCATACATGTTAACCATCCTTTAAGGCCAAGGTCAAATTCTATTATCTCTATGAAGATTATCTTCCCATTACCTCCCCCATGCCCCAGTCTCTTTCTCTCTTACACCAAGAATTTGGCACTTCCCAGCTGTCTGATAACTGTGTATCATTTCATATGTACGTAATTCCCTTACAAATTCTTATAATCCTCCTCCCCTTATTAAGGGCATGGATCCATGTCTCCAGCTTTTGGTATCCACCTCAGTATATGTAAACAGTATATCATTAATAAATGTTTTGATTGATTTATATCTGTAGTTAATCTAGAAATCAATTTAGTCAATAGTTTCAACTTTTTATAACCTATCTCCCTTTCTAATAACTTAATTGAAATTGCAGTGGGTCTCCATTTTAAATTTATATTTGGCAATTTCAAGTTCTAAATTCTCATTTAGTTAGGACTTATGCTCATAATTTACTTTACCCATCCCTTCCCCCAAGATTAAATTTTTTATGTAATGAAACTCATGACTTTCTGGTGATACCTATAATGAGGTATCTCATCCCAATTAAGGAGGTGAAGTTTCATTACCTCCTTCTTGTTGCCTTGGTATTGAAGAGTTTTTTCCTTTATGCCTTTTTTCTTTCATGCCAAGATGTATCTCATTTCCTTCTTTACCGATCGTACCCCTAGCAAGCTTTTATTATTTCTTTGTACCTGTTCTTAGTAATCTGCCTTAAATCCTTCTTTTTGAGTCACTTCTGTTTCCTCCAGTCATTTATTTGATTAAATTTCAAACTCCCTTTCTCAGTGTTTGAGAATGGCCTCCTCTTAAAGCCAGCCAACCTTTATGAACTTCATCCCTTTACATAGCCAACCGTTGATCATCTGGACTAATGGAATGTATAAAAACATGAGATTATCCACAACACAAGAAAATCAAAAAAATTTGACATCTGGCTTTAGAATATATCATATGTGGCTTTGGGCAAGACTTACTTTCTTAATTACATTTTTGCTTAAGACATTATTAGTAATATTTTCTTTTATGATGGTGGATATGTGTCTTGGTTTTAAATTTTGGTGCAATTTTTAAAAAGCCAATTAAGCATCCACTGTGGTTTTTCCTATGAAGCCTTTTAACTAGTTTTTCCAATCTGTTGAAGTCTATCATAAAATCTGGTTTCTGTTTCCCCTGATTTATTTCCTCCCTTTTCTTGGGATTCTGATCCAAATCAACTTACTCTATATTAATTTACTTCTTCAATTTAAAGTAGTGTTTCCTTGAGAATGCAAAACATTTTAAAGATATGTTCAGTGAAATTTTTAATCAGTAACACAGGATAGAAAATTCCATTTTTTTTCTTTTTTTTTTGATAATCCGGGAAAAGTTAGGTTTCTAGGATAAACTCCATGGTAATTCTAGCAAATTATATTTAGAATATTGTGACTGGTTGAAAATAGGAAAACATTAATACTGGACAGCTATGTAAATCAGTTTCATCAATATATAATCCCATATACCAAAACCTCTATGGAATCAAATTCCGGATACAAGCATTTATAGAAAACAGCATCAACCCTGGCCATTCTGACCCCAGCCTAAACTCTGCACCTATCTCAGACCTGATCTCAGCATCACTTCTACAAATAGTTTTAAAACGTGTAAGAAAAAGGAAAAGAACTGGGTTAACAGGACCTTCCCTCTGCCCCCTTTACAGTTACTGCCATTAAGTTTTTGGCCACAGAGACCCCTAATCCTCAATTTTTCATGACTATTTTTACTTTATAGCTATTCAATTATTTTACATGTGAATGTAAGATTACAGTGCTTGAACCGACTTTCCTTCATACACTATTCATATTACCAGAATAAACCATTTTTAATTTTCCCCCACGTGGAACTTTGATAAGTATACATTATCTTACCCAAAAACCAACTCTTTGGGCTGGTGTTACTTAGTTCAAGTTTTCACATAGGATGTTCAGTGTTAACCACCGTCCCCATTTTTTTTAACAGCAACCTTCCACAACAGTCTTCAAACTCAGTGAATTCTACAACTTTGTTTTAAAAAACAAAAACCAAAAAAATTTTCACGGTCTCTCGTCACATTCTGATGAAAATACCTACCAAAAGCCACAAATTCCTAGTTTTTCAATTTATTTCTCCAGCTTGCTGTCATCACCAAATACAGAACTCCACAAATCTCAATTAACTACGGCCTCCCAAGCTGTGTGTCCACCAATATACAGGATTCTCAAGGAAAGGTAAATAATTAAAAATTAACTGGTAAGAATTCTTTTCTTCCTTTAAAAATTTACCTTAACTTTAAAAAGCGCTCTTCTTCATGGAATTTGAAATCGTATACATCCTTTGAGGAAACAGTTGTCACCTAAGTGCACTCTCAATCCGCCCCACAAAATGGGTGGCATAAAGAGGCATTTTTCTGACAGCCTACGTTCCCCAAATAGTAGTTAGAAGGTCTTTCATGGATGGTAAGTTTCTCACACACGTACATACACACACCGGAAAGAAAGAAAAGAAACATACCTGGTCATTTTCTAAACAGGTTTGATAGGTTTGGTTCACTTGTAAGAGCAGAGTATTTACCTATAATCTTTTAAAGCAGAAGTGGCAGCCAGAGCACTGGGTAAATAAAAACTTCAGAGAGTTTTAAAAACCCTGCATCTTAACTCACTTCCCCTCGGTTCAAGGGGACGGCACACCAAACCCCACGGCAAATGGGATTATGCAACAGGTTTTTCCTCTCCACTTTATTCATCGCAGGCTGGTGAGAGGTGTGCTTTCTCCAAAAAATCTGAAAACACCCAGGGCTTTAGGATCTTGGCAGCTGGCATTTAATCAACTCCTTTAGGATTTTGCAGTATCCATTCATTTTCAGATCTACTCGTATTTTCTCAATTACCGGGTTTTTGTTGGTTTGTTCTAGGAAATTAACCCATTATCTGAAAACTTCAGTTTTGCATAAATATTTTTCTCCCTGGTGTTTTATTACCTGAAGCCATACATGATAAACAGACCCTCGGTTGCCCCCTTGGGCTTTCTTATTTCTCACGTTTTACGGCTAGTGTAAATAAAGAAGTCACGGGCGCGCCCCCAACACCGTGACCGGGGCCCCAGCGTGAAAACCGAGTTTTTGGTTGGTCGGTTTGGTTGGAGAACGCAGCACCGTCACCACCCAGGTGGCCTCGCTGCTTACACCAAAGGCGAATTTGGGATAATGGGAACAGTCAGGCCGGGGCCCCACTTGGCAGGCGTGTTGTGTAACAGTCGCGCCTGGAAGTGAGCAGCTTCGCCCGCGAAGGTACCGCGTCCCGCGGCGGCGGCTCCTCGCGGCGGGATCCGGCGGCCGGGCCCGCTCGCCCCGGCGCGGCCGGGGGGCGCACGGACCGAGACCCCGCGCCCGGCCGCCCGCCCCCTTCCCGCCCGGCCCGGCCCCCTACAAGGCCTACACCCCCGCTCAGACGCTCGTGCAGCTCGGGGCCGCGGTCGCCCCCACCCCGCCTCCCGGAAAGGTGGCCCGGACGCCCGGGGAGGCAGAGCCCGCGGGGCTTAGAGCACGGCGCCCACACAGTCGGGGCGCGCCGCGGAGCGTCCATGCTGCCGGCGCGGGCGGGCGCCCCCAGAGCCCCGCGCCCTCCCGCCCGCACGGTCCGCGCCGCCGGCCGGAGGCCACTTACTTTTGGGGCCGCCGACCTCCCGACTCTCTCCGGGGGAAATGAAAGTTGTCACGGCGTCTCCCCTCGGGCCCCCCTCGCCTGCCCGGCGTGCGAGGCGCCGCCGCGGAGCCGGGAGGGCGGCTGCGCTCCCGCTCGCGTCCGTCCCGTCGCGCTCTCCTCCTCCTCCTCTTCTTTTCACTATATTATCTTCTCCTTCTCTGAGGGGTGGGTGGGGGTGGGAAGCTTAGAAAGAGGGAAGACGTTTGCAACTTTTCTTCACTCTTTCTCTTCCACCACCACACCCCCCCCCCCCGCCGCCTTTAAAAAAAAAATTTGAAAGGGGGGGAGAACTTGGGGGGGGGAGGGGGGGGGCCGGGGGGGGAAAGGGGGGGGGGGGGAGGGAGAAGTGATAATAATCGTTTAAAAACTGATTAAAGCCCCCCAAACAGTGATACACAGACAGAGGGGGAAAGGGGGGGGGGGGGGGGGGGGGGTTGGGGGGAAAGAGAAAGAGTCGCTGGTCAGGAAACTTCAAGCGCGGATGAGGTCATTGGTTTAAAAATAAAGAGATGGCGTCACTTGAAACCAATCCCAGTGAATGAACTCAGCGGAGCCCCGGGGAAAGGAGGAGACAGGCGAGGGCAGGGCGGTGGGCGCCGGGCGGGGCCGCGCGCCCGCCCGCCCGCCCGCCCATCCCGCGGCCGCCCGGGTCCGCAGCGCGACTCCGCGCCTCGCTTCGGCCGCTCGGGGAGGGGTCGGGTCACGTTCCGTTCCGGAGTTCGGCGACTCACTGGCAGGTTCCGCAGGCGCCGCTGGGAGGAGCCGGGGCTGCCCGAGGAGGCGGCCCCCGCGGCCTCCTCCTTCCGCGCCCGCGCGCCCGCCAGCCCCGACCCCGGGCCGGGGGCTGAGCCCCAACAGGTATTTAAGCGTGTTCCTCCCCCCGCCCCCAACTTACCCCCGGAGACCCAGAGCTTCTTCCTCCTGGTTGCGCTGTTTCCAGCTGCCTCACCAGCACGAAGAAACGCAAACAATGATTTGAGAGAATTACAATCACTCCTTCAAAAGTCTGATGAATCCCAAATGTAGGGCACTGCCGTCTCTTGTGAAAGAGAAGTTACAGGTACTTTAAGAAAAATCACTGTAGTGTGTTGTCAGGCATTCAGCCACCTACACGTGTTTGTCGTTTAAAGACCCCACACGACTGTTCCTCACATTCGTTATTTTACTTTGTTTATGTTTACTTGTTTACGTTTACAAAGTTTAATGAGTATGGGCAGCATAAAATTCTTTTCTAGCATGTTTTCTACATCGGGCAGCGCCGAATCATTTTTAAATCAGACCGGAGGTTCACTGTCTCTTGAGAGGTGCAAGCCCCTGTTGATTTAACGCTACACACTTCGTGCATTTTTTTTTTTTTTAATTTGGATTAATCAGAATAGCTCTCCTGTGAGATTACATTACAGTCTTTGGAAAACTAGAGGAGACCTGAGGTGGTGACAAACCAGGACTTGGAATCAGTGAATAGGACAATCGGAGCTTTATTCTAGCGTTCTTTGAGCATTTGAGCATGAAGCTGCTTCTACTGAGAAGTACTCACGTGGATATCACATAACAAAGATGTGATTAACGACGGAAAAGCACACTGCGAGTGGACTGCTCCATGAGCCAGAATTTATGTGCAGGAATAATCTAGCTCCTAAAATATTCCATTTACAATGTGCTGGATTTGGGACATTGGTCCCTAAAGGCATCTTTGTTGTGGAATGTCCATTTGGACACTGCCTGAGGGACTTTTTTTTTTTTTTAACTGGCCAAAAAACTGAGAGGCAGGTTTGGGGTGGGTTAGAAAGATCTCTGTACTGCTTTTCTGTATTTAAATCCTGCAACTAAAGTGCATTTGTTACTACTGATAATCATTTAAGGTTAGTATTGGGGTTAGCCTCTGGGAACCTCCAGCTCATCATTCAGAGGAGGAAAAGGAGACTATCTGGAGATGGGAGACCGCTGAGCACTTGGGGCAGTCAATTAAGCCTGAAGGCCACAGATGCAGAGCCCACGTTCTTCTGTCTCTCTGCCTTTGACCTCTAAGACTTTTGCTGGGGGGGGAAAGCAATCTCTCCCGCGGCGCCCCGGTCCTCTGGTGGCCAGGAGATGTTACTGCAGCTTTAGTGGGATTACCTATGTTCTTCAAGTAAACTTCCAACAATCTACTAACCATAGACCTGTTCTTTTTAGAACAGCTTAGAAGGGGTAGTTTAAAAGGATCTGCATCTCAAATCTGCTTAGTTGGAGGAGTTGGAGTTTGGGGGAAGGAAGGAAAAGAGAGAATCCTTGTCCTACGATCTTGCCTAGTTGAAAGACTCAGCAAGAACATATGAAATACCCTTTACATACTGAAGCTCCAGCTTTGCTTTAACTGACACATCTTGAAACTTCTCCCCCCTTTTTCAAATGCCTTCCATGTATTTGGTACCATGACGATAGCTATTATAGGGGCCTCCCCAATATATATTATCTAATCAGGAAAACAAGGCACAAGTTAAAACTAATTAAAAACTAAATTAGTGATTGGGGGGCACATAATATTGGTTAAGAGTCCAGTGGAGGGGCTCCTGGGTGGCTCAGTTGAGCATCTGTCTCTTAATTTCTGCTCATATCATCATCCCAGGGTCGTGAGATCGAGTCCCGTGTCTTGCACTCACCGTGGAGCCTGTTTAGGATTCTCTCTCTCCCTCTGCCCCACTCATGCTCTCATTCTCTCTCTCTTTCTCTCAAATAAATTTTTTTTAAGTCCAGCAGAAAAAAGGAGCAATGTATGTTGGGGCTGTTAGGGAAGGCAGCTTCTGAAGAGCTTTGACCTCATCCTCGAAGGATAGTTTAGATTTAGTTTAGGTTAAAAGGGCTCAGTGGAAAGACTCTTCTGTAGGGGAAATGGCACGAACAAAGACATGGAGGTGGTGGGATTAAGGTGTATTCAGGTGAGGGACGAGTAGACCCATCAGTAGTAGTAGAGATTGGTGTGTAGCAATTGGACTAAGTTAAAGAGATTTAAAGGCACATTATGAAGTACTTCAATGTTAGGATAAATAGCCTGTTATTAGTCCAACAGGTAACCCTGAACAAGTTTACTTTGCGAAAGAGCACATTTCTCCTTGTTCTACCGAAAGAGCTTCTGTAGATGCTAACAACAAACATGTGGAAGCAAATTAAAAACTACCGCTTATGATTGTTCCAAAGAATAGGAAACATTGGGGTATAAATCTAACAAACCATGTATGGGATCCGTATGCCAGAAAATATAAAATGCTGATGAAGTTAGAGAAGGCCTAATTAATTGGAGTAACACATGATATTCATGGATGGGAATAATAATTGGATATAATAAATATGTCAGTTCTCCCGAGATTTAACATAATACCTGTCAAAATCCCAGAAAGGTTTTTTATAGGCAGAGACAAGCTGAACCAAAAATGTACTGCTTCCAGCACATTTAAAGGGATGAGTGAGTGCTAGAGTCCCCAAAGGCAGATAAACAACTCATACACTTAGGACATTTCAGTACATGTAAGTGTGCAGTTTAGTCTTGTTTTTAGTTAGAGTTAAATATGGGGGAGGAGTGCCATAATCTTCAGTGCTTAGACCCTCTTAAGTGTTTTTTTTTTTTTTTTTAATCTTTATTTATTTCTGAGAGAGAGAAAGAGACAGACAGAGTGCGCACGGGGTAGGAACAGAGGGAGAAGGAGACACAGAATCCGAAGCAGGCTCCAGGCTCCGAGCTGTCAGCACAGAGCCCGACACGGGACTCAAACTCATGAACTGTGAGATCATGCCCTGAGTCGAAGTCGGACACTTAACCAACCGACTGAGCCACCCAGGTGCCCCTAGACCCTCTTAAGTTTTTAATCCACCCCTGGCTGAAGCTTAATCATTCTTCAGCTATTGGTAATTGAGTGCCTGCTACCAATGTGTGCCAGACACTGTGCCTGGTTCGGAGGGTTCAGTTATAAATAAGAGAAGCAAGGCCCCTTCCCTCATGGAACTAATGCTCTACTGGGGAGAGAAGACAACAAGCAAATAAAAACAATGGCCAGGACAGTGATAGCACTGACTATGTGGGGAGAAAACTGGGTGATGGGATAGCAAAGGATTGAGGGTCGGGGCAAAGGTGGTTGAGGAAGGCATTCATGAGGAGAGGACATTTGAACTCATCCTTGAAGGATGGCAACCAGGGAAAGGGGTCCTGGCAGAGAAAAGAGGTCATTCT
The DNA here is from genome assembly GCF_023721935.1 of Panthera uncia. Lineage (NCBI taxonomy): Eukaryota > Metazoa > Chordata > Mammalia > Carnivora > Felidae > Panthera > Panthera uncia. The sequence goes on from NC_064809.1 coordinate 44,992,088, forward strand.
GAAACTTCAGTAGAAGCAGAGTGACCTGGAGAGGGTTGGTATGTTTCCAGAGCAAAAGAAAGGCCAGCGGGGCTCAAAAATATAAAATGAGGGCAGGGAAGAGCCAGACTGTGTAGGACCTTATAATGCATGCTAAGGGGGTTCAAATTCTATCCTAAAAAATTTAAGCAGGTTAGTACATGATCTGATTTATGAAGAGGGTATTTATAAGTAAGCATAATAGTTTAGTTTTGAAAAGAGAGTTTGAATTATCTATAAATATTTATTTAATCTGGCAGCTCCCTTTCCAGAAAGGAAGCATTTTTGGTTATTTAATCTCCAGGGATCCCTTTAATGTCCCAATAAATGTTCGTACCCTAGGATTCATGTATTGCTAGGGAATATATGGATGGGCTTCCAAGGGTCCAGGAGGCCCCTAAAATTTTGTGCATATATTCTTATGTGGGTTTTTCTGTGAGTACCTAGCTTTCAACAGATTTTTAAAGGACTATCAACACACACACCCCACAAAAACAAATTCGACCTACTTTACATTTAAGTCTTGGCTATGACTTTGGATGGTGGTGGCTGCTATTGTCCTGGGGCTCATGGCACTATACAAATGAATCATAGTTCTGTAAAGCAGCAAGTTTTGCCTCAAAGAGACGACACTGTCCTGGAGGGGAGCAGTATTTGTGGCAGAGTAGGAGACACAGTATTTGTAGCATTTTTATCAAACATGCTTCCTTCCTATTTGGAAAGGGAGCTGCCAGATTAAATAACTATTTATAGATTATTCAAACTCTCTCTTCAAAACCAAACTATTAGGCTTAGTTATATTTAGGCTTCATAAATCAGATCATGTACTAACCTGCTTAAATTCTTTAGGATAGAATTTGAACTCCTTGCTATGCATTATAAGGTCCTACACAGTTCCAAGAGTTTGCGCCTGAAGACCGCATGAAAGAAACATTTTAGCTATGTAATATGAGAAGTAGAAGTTACCTAAGACATTACCTGGTACCATCCCACTCACTTTACATACAAGAAAGCGAGGGTCCAGAGAGGTTAAGTGGCTTGCCCAAAGACGCACAGCTAGTCAGGGACTGAGCTGGGATTAGAAACAGGTTTCCCAACTCTCAGTACAGCAGTCTGTGCTCCTCATCTAAAGAAACAAAGAAATTGCACCAAATATAGTACTTAAAAGTCTAATAGGAATTCAATTTCATTCGATTAAATTAAGCAAATACATACTGTTTACTAAGGAAATGGAAGGAAAGAAGGAGGTAAAGGGGTTCAAAAACATAAAATCCCAGCTCATGAAAGAGGTGAAAAAACCTCAATGTCAAATTAAGACTTAGAACTGAGAAAAAGTAAATAGCAATAACACTGTTATCAGTGTATATCTGATCTTTCGGTAGCAAATATGTAAATAGACATAATTAACTATAAAAACTAGATGACCTTTCACTTATCAATTTGGCAAAGATTTTTTTTAAATGAGTAACCCCAGGATTAGGTCAAGAGTGTGGTGAAACAGGCCTTCTCAATGTCACTGGTCAAAGTATAAATTGGTGTAACTATTCTGCAGGGCAATTTGGCAATATGCTTTGAAAAGTCTAAAAATGCGTACCCAGCAATTCTACTTTAAGAATTTTATCTTCAGGAAATGATAGTACTGTTTTCCATAGACTTACAAATAAGGATGTTAACTGTAATTTAAGATAACAGCTAACGTTTTTTGCAAATGATCTCATTTAAATCCTCACAATTACCATTACCTCCATTTTACAGTTAACTTGTTTAATCACACAGTAAATGGAAGAGCTGCAATCTGTATAACATGTCCTACATATCTAAGCATAAACAAGATCATAGAGGCCTTATAAGCTATGCCAAAGGGCTTGGACTCTACTCAAAGCAAGCAGTGAGGAAGCCACTGGAAGATTTTAAGCAGGAGAAATGACAGGATCCAGTGTACATTTTGTGGCATAAAAAATGGTTTGGAAGGGATGACGTAAAGCAAGACAAGGGACACTTGCACAAGTTAGAGAGTTAAATATAAATGGAGAGAAGACACATGGAAGAGATGTTAAAAAACTGGAATCAAAAGGACCAGTGACCAGTTAGATCTGAACCGTTAAGGGGGAAGGCAGTATCTAGGATGACTTCTAGGTTTCTGACTCAAGCAAATGGATGGGTGACAGGGCTACTTACATCACCAGGGGAAAGATAAGTTGAATTATAAGCGTGTTGAGTTCAAGGTACCTATGGAAAGTGAAGAGGAATAGACTGTTGCATTCATGAGTCTGAAGCTCAGAGGCCATGTCCAGGCAGGAGATAAAGATTTGGGATTCGTTAGCCATATTTTAGTCACAGTCATGGCCAATGGAGAGTGAGAGAAAAAAGGTGTTGGGAATCAAGGGAATTACTGATGTTTTGGGAAGAGGCAGTCCAAAAGAAGCTCACAGGGATGCTGAGAAGGAGAAACTAGGAAAGAAGAAAAGCAGTGGACCACGGCTGTTACAGAAAGTCAAGAAAAGAGTTTCAAGCAGGGAAAGAGTGTGCTTCCGGTGAGTTGATGCTCAGAGAAGTCCCGATGGTAAGGTCTAAAAAGTCTCTGATTTAGCAATAAAGTGACCATGGACAGGGTGGTTTCACTGAAAACAGTCCTGCACAGACAAGATTGCAGTGACTTGAAAAGGTAATGAAAAGGAAGAAAATAGAAACAGTGGAATAGAATCTATTCTGACAAGAAGCTTGACACTTACGGAAAAGAGGATCATCCCTCGCTATAGACAGATGCGAGACATGTAAACCCGATGAAGATCCTAATGATGTGATAACCAGACTGTTTGTTTTGTTTAATCAAACAATTCATAACCAACAGGTAGAGAAGTACTCTGAGAGATGCAAACTTCTCTGTTGTGAGCTCAGGAAAGTTGTAGATGGACTTTTGCTAGTTATAGCCCAAACTTTATTTTCCATTTATGTAGAACACACATGGAGCGGGGGGGGGGGGGGGGTGTCAACGTTGTTTTGATAACTCTTAATAAATGTGAAATAGAATATTAAGAATAAAAGATGTATCATTTCTAACACCAGATGTACTTATTTTCAAAAGGCTTAAAAATTCTTTTATAACCACCGAAAAATGATGGTGGTAGTAGGGAGTAACTAAATAGATAAAAGGCTAGAAAGTATTTGTGAATTTTGCTTCTTTTCATCTGACCCTAAAGGAAAATAGTTGGAGTAAATACAGCGATATTCTTTTTCTCTGATATAAAGAATAGTAAAAAATTTAAAAAGGCTGTTTTTGAAGGCCAGCAATTTGTAATTGGTTTTCCCTTTTTTTTGAGTAAATTCAGTCCCAATGTGCTCAATTTTAAAATCCACAGTGGCTCTCTGGACTAAAAACGACAACATTCAATAACAATATTCCTGTTTATAAATGTAAACATTTACATTAGGGACAATTTTTTTTACATATTTATTTATTTATAAAATTTATTTATTTTTTAAATTCCTTTTATTATATTTATTTTTATTTATTATTTTTCATTTATTTATTTTTTAAATAATTCATTGTCAAGTTAGCTAACATACTGTATATACAATGTAGTCTTGGCTTCAGGAATAGATTCCCATGATTTATCGGTTACATACGATACCCAGTGCTCATCCCAACAAGTGCCTTCCTCAATGCCCATCTCCGATTTTCCCCACAACCCCCCCAGGTCTCCACCTCCATCAACCCTCTGTTTGTTCTCTGTATTTAAAAGCCTCTTATGGTTTGCCTCCATCTCTGTTTGTAACTTATTTTTCCTTACCTTTAGGAACAATTTTTAACCAGTAACTGAACTTCTTGTTCAATGTTGATTAAACAGCAAGAAAGGATATTCTGACTAAATAGCAAAATAATGGGTTTTTAAGATTTAAAAAAAAATTTTTTTTATGTTTTTATTTATTTTGGAGACAGAGAGAGACAGAGCATGAGCAGGGGAGGGGTAGAAAGAGGGGGAGACGCAGAATCTGAAGCAGGCTCCAGGCTCTGAGCTGTCAGCACAGAGCCCGATGCAGGGCTCGAACTCATGGAGTATGAGATCATGACCTGAGCTGAAGTCAGACGCTCAACCGACTGAGCCACCCAGGCACCCCAAGATTTTATTTTTAAGTAATCTCTACACCCAACGTGGGGCTCGAACTTATAACCCTGAGATCAAGAGCCACATGCTCTACCAACTGAGCCAGCCAGGCATCCTGTAAAATCCTGTTTTAATTGAAAAATTCTTTTTAAATTGTGTAAAGCCAGTTTTTGTATTAAAGAAAAAGGTCTAGTCCTCTTTAGGACACTGAGTCTTAGGAATATCTCAAACCCCTAGTATAAAGAAACTAGAAATTAAGTGGAATTTGAAAATAAATTAATATCACCATGTTAAGTCAAATGCACAACAATCAGCTCTTTTGTACCAGGTATATATTGAGTTTTTAACTCTCACAACAACCCTAAGAGTTAGGTATTATTATTACCTAACTTGAGGTCGAGAAAAGTTAAGGAGTTGACTCAAAGACAAATAGCTAGGAAATCACAAGTGAGAACTCACACCGAAGTTTTCTCCCAGGAGGTTTTGTTGAGAAGATAAACAAAAACGCAAAGTATAAGTAATTCAAAATAGTATTATGAGCAATGCCACCATCTTGGAATGCACGTCTGTGATTACTGGTCAAACTTACTCAGATAATGTGCTACAAAAGTTGGAACAAATGAGATTTCCCTGAGCTGGGGAAGAGACAGCCATCCGCAAATTCCAGCTCTATCACGTACTGGCTGGGTGACTTGAAGGAAACTTAGTTTCCTCATCTGTAAAATGAAGGTAATTAATGCCAACTGTCAAGAGCTGTTGTGAGGTTCCAATGAATACCACATAAAGCACCAAATATAGTACATAGCCCACATGGTGAATACTGACTACTGATTCCTTCCTCTTTAGGAAAAGCTGTATGTAGAACTCACTTAGATCTGGAACAATAGATTGAATTGGGATATTAAAAGAGAATGGGAAAGCCCATTCCAGGAAGAGAAAACACACAGTCAGAGACACAGCAGGGAAAATGTGCTTAAAATAGTTTAACTGAAGCAGAACATTTGTATTGAGTAGTATATAATAAGCCTGGAAAGCAATTTGGAGCCAGATTACATAGGGCCTCAGCCAAAGAATTTAGCTTTTATATTGTAAGTAGCAGGGAATGATGGAAAATGTGGTTCCTTTTTAAAATCACGCTTTATTAGCTTTATTTTCTATTATAAAACAGTACCTGTGCATTGCTAAAAGTCTGTAAGTTACAGAAAAGTGTGAAGAAGGAAGTACAAATCACCTTATTCAATCTTGGGAAAGAAATGTTTTTATTGTTATATCCTTTGGTGGTATTGTGTTTCAGTTTTTCTTTTACCATGTACATCAGTTATTTTAATACTAATAATGGTGTTTATAAATACATGGAAAACACTAAGCATATTTACATAACTACTATGTTAGTACTATGTTACGTTACTAACTGTGCAAAAGCTTGTCTCTAAAACATGGAATTGTATATTTAGGATGGTCAGATAACTAGTGAGAACTCTCTAAACTAGTGTTTGCTTATCTTTGTGCTGTATCTTGTCCTATAATTTCAACCTAAAAATTGTAACATTTTTTCCCTTTTAATTGTAATCTAATAAAGTTATTTAATTTTTCAAAAAAAGTATTGCTACCATCATACTAAGGATGATGTCTGGGGACATTTGGCTATATGTCCTCTAGTTTAAAGGTTTGAACTTGGAAATGGATGGGATAACTGGATTTTTAGGTGGCTTAGTCTGACCGAAGCATATTAGAAAGATCTAAGGAAGGAAATTGTGGAACATGAGAGACCATATTGGGCACTGGCAACAATTCAGACCTAAGTCAAAAAGGGCTAAGACTGGTGCAGTGGCAATGGACAGAAAAGGAAAGCAACAAATGCAAGAAATAGTACAGAGAGAGAATTGAGAAGACTTGGTGATTCATTTGCTATGGAGGGTGGAGATGAGTAATGAAAGATGATGCTAAGGTGTCACCTTTGGCGGTTTACATAAGTTTCAATTTACGCATCTATAAAATGGGGCTAATAATTGTACCTTCCTCATAGGGTTGTTGAGAGGATTAAATGGATGATGTCTAAGATGCTTAGCACAATAACTGGAATGTGTTCTCAGGAAGTGTTAGCTGTTATTGTTTATATAGCTGTTGAGTATAGATGACTGGATTAACAACGACATTCTTAAAAGAACTAGAGGGGTGCCTGGGTGGCTCAGTCTGCTAAGCACCTGATTCTTGATTTTGGCTCAGGTCATGATCTCGTGGTTTGTGAGATCAAGCCTCACATTGGGCTCTGCACTGACAGCACAGAGCCTGCCTGGGATTCTCTTTCTCTTTCTCTGTCTGTCCCTACCCTGCATGTGTGCTTTCTGTCTCTCTCAAAAATAAATAAATAAACTTAAAAACAAAAAAAAGAGGGGCACCTGGGTGGCTCAGTCAGTTAAGCAGCTGACTCCTGATTGGGCTCAGGTCATCTCATGGTTCAGTTGGTGAGATTGAGCCCAGCCTCAGCACAGAGCCTCCTTGGGATTCTCCCTCTCTCTCTCTGTGCCCCTTTCCTCCTCTTGCACACACGCGTGTGCACTCTCTCTCTCACTCTCAAAATAAATATTTTTAAATTATTTTTTTAATGTTTATTTATTTTTGAGACAGAGAGACAGAGCACAAGTGGGGGAGGGGCAGAGAGAGAGAGAGAGACACAGAATCCGAAGCAGGCTGCAGGCTCTGAGCTGTCGGCACAGAGCCCGATGTGGGGCTTGAACTCATGAACTGTGAGACCATGACCTGAGCTGAAGTCAGACACTTAACCGACGGAGCCACCCAGGTGCCCCAAAATAAACAAACATTAAAAAAAAAAGAAATAGGAAAGTCTCGGTTGGAGGTCTGATTAGGGTAGGGGAGGTGGGTTGAGCTATATTTTAAACATGTCAAATTTAGGTTTTTGGTGAACAGTGAATTAAAAATGTTTGCAAGAAACTACTACTGGCCAGTGATGTTTTTGACAATAGGTATATTTGAGGAAGATTCATGAAAAGCAGACATCTGGAGGATGGATGTTCACTGCTAAGTATTCTCTGCACCTCTCCCCACAACCTCCATTTATTAGTAGAAACTACCCTGACTAATGCACAGCCCCTACGTGAGTTGACTTCCTGGCCACGCAGCTCCAGGCAGGACAGATATCAAAGTAGTGAAATGCCTAGGCTCTGCAGCCAGATCTGTTTGGATCCCTTTTCTTCCACTTACTCCTGTCTGATTTCAGGAGAAGTAGCAGTCTAAACTTCAGTTTTCTTATTTACAAAACGGAATAATACCAGTTTCCATCTCATAGGACTGGTGGGAGGACTAAATGAGATTATTTCAGCATAGTCCTTTATAAAGGCATATAAGATGTGATGTAAATAGTGAGTATGGCTATTCACAGACAGGAGGCTGTGAGTTGTATTTATATTTTGTATCCATCCCTTGTGGTGCCAGACATGAGAAGCACTCTCTTCTAACTGCTGATCACTTTGCCCCCTTAACAATGGTCTTCTGCCTCTCCCTACCTCTCAGGCCCTTTGGAAACCTTGTTGCCTATGATTGTGTGAAATCCTTGAATGCGAGGCAGCATCTTTGGGGCAAGATAGTCTGTCAGCCTTTGGAGAAACCCACTGTTGTGGTTTTCTATGGCTGCTCTAAACAAATTACCACCTGCTTAGTAACTGAAAACACCACAAATGTATCTTCTTATAGTTCTGGAGCTCACACATCTGAAATGCGTCTCAGGGTGCCTGGATGGCTCAGTCGGTTAAGTGACTGACTCTTGGTTTTGCCTCAAGTCATGATCTCATGGATTTGCGAGATCAAGCCCCACATTGGGCTCCATCATGCTGACAGTGCAGAGCCTGTGGGAATCTCTCTCTCCCTCCTCTCTCTCTGTCCCTCCCTGGCTCGCATGCACACACACATGCGTGTGTTCTCTCTTTCTTTTCTCTCTCTCTCTCTCTCAAAAAAAAAAAAAAAAAAGGGGGTCTTACTGGGCTAAAGTCAAGGTGTCAGTAGGCTATTTCCCACTCTAGGGGAAAATCCATGTCCTTATTCTTTCCAGCTTCTACATGCTGCCTGCATTCCTTGGCTTGTGGGCTCTTCTTCCATGTTCAAAGCCAACAATGGTCGATTGGGTTCTTCTTACATCACCCACCCTCTCTCTGGGTCTCCTCTGTCCCTCCTTCCTCCCTATCAAGGACCCCTGTGATTACATTGGGCCCACCTGGATAATCCAGAATATTCCCCTTATGTTAAGGTCGGCTAATTGGCAACTTTAATTCTCCCCACCCCTTGCTATGTAGCCTAACATTCACAGGTTCTGAGGATTAGGACAAGGACTTTGAGGGATCTTTATTCTGCTTACCACAACTTCCATGAAGAAAACTTCAGGGAGGTTTCCCCTGCTTTGTCCCTCTGCCTTGTAGGACCTAACTGATTCACCAAATAATGAATCATCAATCACAATTTGGTAATTGTAATAGTCATAATTAGGAGACATTTCATGTTAAGATTTTTCTTCTGGTCTAATCCTGATTCTGCTTAATTCAAAGATATATTTGCAGCCAAACACAGTGAATATTAATTAAAATTTTTAATTTTTTTTCATTTTTTTAAAAGCTTATTTATTTTAAGAGAGAGAGAGAGAGAGAGAGAGAATCCCAAGCAAGTTCTGCACCACCAGCACAGAGCCCCACATGGGCTCGAACTTCCAAACTGTGACATCATGACCTGAGCCAAAATCAAGAGTTGGACGCTTAACCGACTGAGCCACCCAGGTGCCCCTTAGCTAAAATTTTTAAGAGAAATAATGATCCTCATAAACCTTCTTCAGCATGGGAAAGAAACGTTCACCATAAAGTATTAAATTTTATAAATGATATGAATGTCCATTCCATTTCTGAGACTAAACCACCTCACAAGTCTGCCATGATCATTACCAGTGCATTTCTTATATCTTTACCAGAACCTCAACAGCCATGTTTTCATTTTAGCTCCAATTAATGATTAATGGACTGCAGAGTATGTCTTAAGAAAGACAGGTGAAAAATATCACGTTGCAAGGCAAAGCATGTAAATATATCAGAGAATGGAATTTTTTTCAGGGGTAAAAGGCCATCAGTACTATTTTAAGACACCAGGAGCTCAAACACTGTAGCTGAAAAATGGGTAAAACCTCAACACCTTTGAATTTCACTCTGAAATTCAGTATTCCTGTCTTTTAAGCTCTTTCATCTCTAAGTCGTATAAATGTGCTCAAAATATATTGGTCCAAATGCTCAGTGAAGATAACTACAAAACACTTTTAATTGCCGATCCTAATTTTCCAGCAGGTAGAAGGCCAGCCTTAGTATGTGACTGAAAAATATATTTAACTTGAAAAACGGGAGAGGCCAGCACTTTAAATTTGGGCAGGACACTCAAGAAAAAGCAAGGAGAGAGAGCCAACAAGTATGAAGCATCTCTTATTGCCAAACACTGCATTTACATGTATGATCTCACTCAATTCTCACAACTCCAGGCAGTAGGCATTGTTCTCCCGCACTTCAAAGATGAAGAAATTGAGCTTTCAAGATGTGAAGAGACTCTTCCACAATCACACAGCTAGAAAGCGGCAGCATTGGGATTAGTGTCCAATTCTACCTGACTCAACGCCCATTCATCCTCTTCCTACCACCTTCAGCTATGCTTCCCTGAGTCCCAGTTTCCTCATCTACAAAATAAGGGAGTTGAGTCAGATGATCTCCCAAGGTCCCTCACGGCTCTGACTGTATGGCCTCTGTGATTGGGAGCAGAATGGGGAGTCAGGAAGGGGTCTCAGGCACCAGGCAGAACATCCTTCTCTTAAGTGGGAAAGCACTGGGACCATGTGTCCCACCTGTATGTCTTGAGTCCCTGACCTCTGAAAGGAGGCTGCCACTGAGGACTGCACCACAAATGATGCGGGGACTGCCAACACCTGCCACTTAAAAAAAGAAACAAGTTCCCCCTAGTGGAGCTACTTTTTGTGAATTTACATTTTCAAAAACAAATCCATCAACACTCATTGTTGGGAATCTTGCTGTGCCGAATAGAGTTAAATTGTATCGAGAGGCTCCATAGGGGACACCAAAGACAGAGAGATGGTCTTCATTCTCAGGAAACTGAGCTGGGGGACACAACTCGTAAAGCAATGTTCAGAAGACAATGTGTAATGCAGGACTGAACTGTGTGGTCAAGACGGTAGGTAGTACAGGAGCCCAGAGATGGGAAGATCATCACAGGCTACAGGACAGAGAAGGCTCCGTGAGAACTAGGGCAAAGACCATGTTCTTTACCTTGCATCCTGCACTAGTCTTCCTTGGCCTTCTCTGTCATTGTGAAATGCTGGTATGAACCTTTCGCATAGTTCAAACATGCTCCGTTTTGGAGGCTGCAGTGATTCCCTTCATACCATGTCATCTGAATGTCGCCTCATCTTTATTGGCACATTTGGGAGGGGTAAAACCCCAATGGTATGCAAACACTGTCATGGATACTTGCTTCAAGCCATGGGAAGTTTCACGCAAAACCAGTTTCTCAATAGGGCAAGTGTTGTGTAAGGTGTAAGAAGCTTGAGAAACTAGTTAAAGGCAAAGCCTGTCACAGCAAGAACCAGATTTGAATGGGGACACTTTCCTTGTCTTAGTCACCTCTTAGTCTGCCTCTAGCCCCTTACCTGCTGAGATGCCATGCTTAGGTATTTCTTCAACACTTTGACCCCAGAGGCCATAGGACCTTGTCCCATGTAGTGGGAACTCCTTATCTCTATAACCATCTACCCCCAATCTGCCCACCCTCATGGGCACACTACTGATAAGTGACTCTAAGTCTGAAAAATTGGTTCAAAATTCTGGATCCTTCCTCACCCTTGGACAACAAAGTGTGTGTCCCTCTCTCCAAATTCTACCCTAAATATAATTAAAGAATGTGATCCCAAGAGGTGGGCTGAGTTGATACAGTAGTCTAGGAGATTAAATATTCACTATATTTACTGTGTCTTCTGAAACAATGCTGAAACAATACTGTGTATACTGAAACAATGCTAGAGGAATATTCTCCAAACTAGTTGAAGACACAAAATGAATATACAGGAAATAGTATCTAAGTGTACCAGATGCTAAATCAAGGGTAACTGGTTCAAAAGAGTGAGAAATTGGTTAAGTACAAAAATACTAAGAGGGATGCCTGGGTGGCTCAGTCAGTTAAGCGTCTGACTTTGGCTCAGGTCATGATCTCATGGTTTGTGAGTTCGAGCCTGGCATCGGGCTCTGTGCTGACAGCTCAGAGCCTGGAGCCTGCTTCAGATTCTGTGTCTCCCACTCTTCTGCCCCTCCTCCACTTGCACTCTGTCTCTTTCTGTCTCTTTCTCTCTCTGTCTCTCTGTCTCTGTCTCTCAAAAATAAACATTAAAAAAAATTTTTTTTAAAAGAAGTACTAAGAAAAAGATTTATGGAAGCAAGATTTAGAATAGACCTTAAAAAACAGGAAGAATTTAGATAGGCAGGGAAGAGAAATCATGACATTCTAGAAAAGAGAAATACTATAACCAAAGGCAAGAGAAGTGGAAGATGTATTCATGGAAAACCAAGATAGTCGGTCTGGAGGAAGGGTGACAAGAATGTGCATAGTAAGAATTAGTGGGAAATGAGATCATATAGATGTGATGAATTCATCAACAAAGTTAGCAAATATTTTTTAGGTGCCTGATTAGGTGTTCAGCACTGTACTAAATCTTTTGCACATAATCCTAATAGCTTACACCTATTAGAGTTTATAGTGTGCCAGGAACTGTGTTAAGCACTTTAATATATTGTCTCAATTTAATCATCACTATGGACTATGACATATACATTGTTAATATCTCCATTTTGCAAACAAAAAAGATGAAGCCCAGCGAGGTTAAGGAACTTTCTCCAGGTCACATAGTTATTGAGCGGAAACGCCTGAATTCAAACCTAGGGAGTCAACTTAAATGTGGGTTCTAAGCACAATGTTAATTTGCTTCCACACACATTATCTCATTAAATCCTCATAAAGTTCCCTATGACAGAACCATTATTATCCCCATTTTGCAAATGGGGATCCAAGGCTGCCAGAGTCAGTGAATTGCCCAAGGTGGTTCTGCTGAGTACAGAGCTGGGATTTGAAAGCAGGCCCACTAATTCCAAGTCCATTAAACTTTCCATTACAACATAGCTGCCTGGCAGAAAGATTGTCTAGAATGGGAGCAAATTAGAGGAAACCTGAATAGCTTGAAAAGGACAAGAAATCCGTATGATAGGACAAGTTAAGAACTTCAGGGTTTTGAACAGGCATGACTTGATTAATAAAGATAGGTCTAGGCCTGGCACGGGAAATTGAGTGGGGGAAAGAGTGGATGTGAGCACTAGATGATATGAGAGGTGGTAAGGACCTAAAAATGGGCATGGGGGGAGGCAGAGGAAGGACAGAAACAATGATCAATATTTGAAGGAAAATCTGAGTGTTCTTAAGGAATGAATGGCTGAGGGCAGTGAAGGGAGATTAAATCAGAGAGGATGTTGCTTCTGGTCTAAATGACTTAATGGACTATTGACAGAGAATGAGAGGTTATAAAAGCAGCTGGTTTGTGGCAAAAAAAAAAAAAAAAAAAAAATGAAGGTTGTGTTTAAACATGTTGCAATCTGGTTGGCAGAAGAATGACTGGCACATTCCAGAGGAAATGACCAGTGGGCAGTCAGAGGTGTGGGGCTGAAGCTCAGGTAGAGAGCAGAAGCTGTCAGTCACATCTGACAAATAAGCTATGCGAGACCACTGAAGGGGCAGACAAGTCAGATCCCAAGGAAAATAGGTTTTTCAGAGTCAGAATAAGCCAGGAGTCTGCAGAGAACAAAAATGCAGCATAACAAAAGAAAGCAGGCCCAAGGGCAAGCCACAGGTCTGGACAAGTTGTTAGGGCCAAGGCAGAGAGATAAAAAATTAAAGGGACACAGCAAGAAATGAGATCTCCCTCACATCAAGGAGAAATGACCCCTGAATGATTTCCTGTCACATTTCTGGTATTTTTGAGGATTTCCCTATTGCAGGAGCTAACTAACCCAGCTTAACTGAGGAGCCCCTGCGATCTGACCCTGAAGAAATTTGCTAGCAAAGGACTATACAGTCTACATCAGTATGGGGAGAGAACTGAAGTCATCAGAAAAGTCTTCTCCACTGGAATGTACCCTTAAAACCAATTACAATGGTAAAATTCAGGTTGTGTATCTTGTACCACAGTTTAAAAAAAAAAAAAAAAGGAAGGCCTTCCCCCGCCCCCGAAAACAATTGTCTGTGGATCCCACAAAAATTTCCAAAAGTCCATTTAATTTAGCATCTCTTGGACTTACCCTTTTTTGTCCAAGATCTCGATTTCCCAAGTTGGTGGCTGTGCAGCTGAGGGAATGAAGGTAACTGAAGAAGTCAGGGGTGCTATAGCAGTTCTTACCTCCCTTCCAATCTGGAAAGAGAATGGACTGTGGTCAATTTGCAGTGGAAACTCCTCTCCTGGACTTTCTGCTACCTCTGTCCTTTTTCCAGAACGTTGAGAACATGATCCATTGGCCATAGCCCCACCCTCTCTGACCTCTTCTGCCTGACAGAATTAAGAAAGTGAGACACAGAGCAACTCAGCCAATACCTGGGAGGGACTGATGTGAGACAAGAACCTGGGAGTCCTGTGATTTCAATTCTTGTGTATTGCTTTTCGGACACTTCTTTTTAAAGTTCTAGGGTGCTTTTTAATAGGCCTCACAGAGATCACCTCCAAGCCTACATACGTTTCCTTTCCTGCTCAGGATACAAGCTGGTCCTAGTTCGGGGGTCCTAGGCTCTTGGAAGTAGCTAGGTAAGGTTCCTCACCATTTACAAGTAAGGAAACAGGGCCCAAGGTTGTTGAGTGGCTTGCCCAAGGGCATGCACCTGCTTAATTGCAGGACTAGAAGGAGATTCAGGCTTTCTGATCCACTGTCTAAATCTCTCTTAGCTAGACAAAGAGCTCCCAGCTGAAATATTTGGAATTCTATTTTTATTAAAGCTTTGCTGTCCCCACAATTGGTCTTTTCTGCTGCCTTTTTCTCAAAAGATGTTTGAAATGCCTGAAAATGCCAGATGAGGGGTCCAGAAGAGAATGGTAGCAGCAGGGATGGAGTGGGGGAGCTCATTGGTAATCCATAGGTTACCTAGTATGTTGTGGCTAAAACTCAGATCCATACCCTCCCTCAGCCCTCATACAGCGGAGCCTAGTAAGGGGACCTTGGGTATGAGGGCTCTCTAGTCCTTTCTGCCGTTGCCCCATATTGACCTTGATCTCTGCCTCTGAAATCCTTGATTACCAAAGTCAGTAAGCAGCCGGTCGGCTTGGGAGGGGCCCTCTGAGGCTATGGCAAGATAGAAGGATGACAGTACAGCTCATCATAAACATATTTATCAGGCAAACTTCAGGAAAAACTGGTTGCTCAAGCTCGCCACCTCAAGAAAAATAGTTTTGTATAAAGCTTGACATGATGTGAACTAGATGTACACAAGTTTATTCCATTGCCACACTCATTTTGGGAGCTCTCTGTGGGTCTCTTCACACAAGAAGATTATTATTTTTTTTTCCTGGAGATAATTCAAACTGTAAAGTTAATCAGAGAAATGGATTATCTGTTTTCATCAAGCCTATAAATCTTTTCCATGTTCATTACCTGAAAATGTAGGAATTCAAGTTTAGAACTTGAAAGTCATAGTCATATACTAATAAAATAATAGAGCTGTATGGGACTTGGAAGCCATCTAATCCAGCCCTTAATTTTGCAGATGAGGAAACTGAAGATTTTCATTACTAAGGCATGCAGCCTAAGATTACACTCATTTCTTTATTTTATTTTATTATTTGTTTGTTTGTTTTTGAGAGAGAGAGAGAGCAAGTAAGGGAGAGGGGCAGAGAGAGAGAGAGAGAGAAAGAGAATCTTAAGTAGGTGCCATGCTCAGCACGGAGCCCAACATGGGGCTTGGTCACATGACCCTAGGATCGACCCAAGCCAAAATCAAGAGTCAGATGCTTAACCAACTGAGCCATCCAGATGCCCCTATACTCATTTCTTTTTAAGCCAAAATTGCACTGTTGGCTCCATGGAACTAGTGGTTAGTGTAAAGCCCATGGTATTTTTCATATAAACACTCCTCAGCTAGATTTTTCCCACCCCAGGTTTATACCATAAATTTTCTAAAATTTTGTTCAGGAGTTTACGTTTTCCTTTTCCATTCCTTTTTTTTTTTTTTTAATACTTTTAACTCCATATTTCAGTCTATGGTTTGAATTCTGGTTCTGTCTTGAGTTTCCTAAGGGTGTTTTGGAAAGGGGAGGATCATTTGCTAATACACACTTTGTAGTGTGCTTGGTGTCATATTTAATAGCTCAATTGTTATAAATAAAGCTCTATAAAAAGCACTCAGTTTGGAGGATCTTTTAGATCCTCAAGGAAGATGGATAATTTTTCTCCCTTGTTACACGAAAGAGCTTTAGAATGAGCCTTTCCTCCACAGGGCAAAAGAATATTCTCACAGCTAGTATTTTATGGGGAACTATGCCTGGGATAATGTAGAGAAGGGCCACCCTCTCAAGTCCAGAGTAAAGGAATCTTTTTTATGTCCATTTTGATGTATCATTTAGTGATTTATATTCCATTAGCCATGAAATCTGGAGGAGGCAAGAAATTTAGGAATATGGAGGAACAAGGTTTTCCTAATCTCTTTTGTACTCAAAAGGATTATCTGTTGTATGCAAAAGGAGAATTAACTTGAGAAAATACTATGATTAGTTAATATATTATAAATAGCCAGCAACCTAAGAATTACCCTGACTTCTTCCTCTCCTTCATCCCCCATCTCTGATAATAAGAATGGCTAATACTTAACAGGCACTTGCTATGTGCCAGATGTTGTGCTAAGTACTTTATAAGCCTGATTAATTTAGTTCTCACAGCAGTTATCATGATTTAATAGATGAGAAGACTGGTACTTTGATGAGATTGAATTATTCACTTGAACTCACGTATTTAGAAATGATACGACCAGGTTCATACCCAGGTTGTTGTGACTCTGGAGCCTCAAAGCTTATCCACCATAAGTTTGGTCCAGGTTCTCCGGTTGAGCATCAAACTATGATATAGGTTGGACCCTTATGAATCATGGAAGAAGCGAAGGAAGGAAGGAAGGAAGGAAGGAAGGAAGGAAGGAAGGAAAGAAGGAAAGAAGGAAGGAAGGGAGGGAGGGAGGAAGGGGACAGGGAGGGAGGAAGGGAGGAGGGAGAGAAGTATAGAAGATTGGTTGAGTGGAAAAATTGGTTAAGTGGAAGATTGGTTGAGTGGAAATTGGTTGAGTGGAAAAAACTGCAGTGCAGTTCTGTGAAAGTTCAGCAAAGCTGATGGAACATTTGGAGCTAAAACTGCTTATCAGACAAGCCCCACATCTCCCAGGAACGGGCCTGCCTTAGTATCCATCCATTACTCAGTAATAAAGCAGCCTGCTAGAAGCATGACCTAAGCAAGAAGCAGTGATGGGCTTCAGACCACAGAAGCTGGGCTTATCAATCAATTGTGATTCTTTCTGAGAGGTACAATTTCATTGCTGCCTTATTATGTTATTATGTTACACTAACTGTTCAAGCAAATCTGCTGATTTTGTCCTCAACAGATACCTCTACCTACTTTCCTAGTTCAAGCCTATGTCTTTGCTTACCTAGACAATTACAATAATGCTTTAAATTATTTCCCTACTTCCAATCTCAATTCCCTTAAAACGTTTTCCTGCAAGGCTACCAGGATGATCTTTCCAGTACGTAAATCCAACTATGTCAAAACCAGTTTAAGAAGCTAGGTAGAGACTTAATCTTAGAATAGGTGTGATGATCCTCTAACATATAAATGGCAAAAATCCCACCAGCTTTCATTAATAGGCTAATTTCAAAATTGTCTTGTATTTTTTTGGTAATGTCATCATTACGATATTTATATGGGGGCTATTCCAGTTACCATATATCATTCATCTGTTTAAAAACCTTCAGTCAGTCAAGCATCTGACTCTTGATTTCAGCTCAAGTCATGGTCTCATGGTCCGTGAGGTCGAGCCCCACATCAGACTCTGTGCTGACAGTGTGCAGCCTGCTTGGGATTCTCTCTCTCCCTCTCTCTCTGCCTCTCTTCCTGCTCACATGCTCTCTCTCAAAGTAAATAAATAAACATTAAAAACCCTTCAAACATCTGTAAGATAAAACCCAAGTTTTTGATCATGGCATACCAGGACCCTTAGGACCTAACTACCCCTTACTTCTCCAACATCATTCCAACCATATCTTACCAGGGATTCATTGCTCCAAAAATAAAGTACTGAAGTATTTGTAGTTCCTGCTATACTGTATCGCATGTCTATGCCTTTCTTTCTTTCTTTATTTTTTTTTTAATTTTTTTTTCAACGTTTTTTATTTATTTTTGGGACAGAGAGAGACAGAGCATGAACGGGCGAGGGGCAGAGAGAGAGGGAGACACAGAATCATCGGAAACAGGCTCCAGGCTCTGAGCCATCAGCCCAGAGCCTGACGCGGGGCTCGAACTCACGGACCGCGACATCGTGACCTGGCTGAAGTCGGACGCCTAACCGACTGCGCCACCCAGGCGCCCCATCTATGCCTTTCTTTATATTCTTCCCTCCATTTGGGATGCTAGTCTCTCTTCTTCCTCTCCCTTCCTTTTGTGCTTAGTTGAATCCCATTCTAGATTTGGCTCAGCTGCCATCTTCTTGGGGAAGCTTTCTATGAGCCATACACACCCCAACTCAAAGATCAGTTACTTCAGCTTCTGGCCCAATTCAGGAATTCTATCTAAGGAATCCAGGCGGAAGGCAATCAGAGGGAGAGCTCATGACTTCACAAGGCAACTGGCTTTGGCCTGCCCTCATGGTCGTGTGAAACAGTCAAAGCTACTTCTTACTCTGTTCCATGAGGGAATCTATCTGTTCCTGTTTCCCCAGCTCTTGTGTGGATAATGGTTACAATAGTACCCACCTGAAACTTCAAGATGAATGGGAGTTAGAAGTTGGAAGCCTAATGAAGAAATTCTCTTGGCCAATCCTGTAGAGGTAATATCTAGCTTTGAACTTCCAGATTTTGTTGAGGGGAGAGGGAAGAGGGGTGGTGGAAATGATGATGAGGAAAGACAAAGGTTGCCAAGAAGCTATTTGTCATTTCCTTCAGGTTGTAATTTCTGAACTTTTTGGTTTTGCATATCTGAACCTCCTAAGTGTAACTCAGAGCTGTTTCAAGAGACCTTCAGAATGTCTGTGGACTTCAAGAGGGAGGATGTAGCCTATAAACCACATAAGGGTTACAGTTTGGCCACAGTGACTGCAGTTTCTGAGATTTCAGATGGTGCTTTTGTGCTTTTTAGTAAAGCTGTCTTCTACCAAGGCTAAAAATCTGCATCTCTAACTAAATACACAGATGGGAGATACCTGGTATGGAGAAGATAGTGAACAAAAGCTGATTCTGGGACCCTACACTTACTGGGATTGTGGGGTAAGAAACATGAGGAACATGAGCTTTCTTTTTTTTTTTTTTTTTTTAATTTTTTATTTATTTTTGAGAGAGAGAGAGAGAGAGAGACTGAATGTGAGCAGGGGAGGGGCAGAGAGAGAGACACAGAATCTGAAGCAGGCTCCAGGCTCTGAGCTGTCAGCACAGAGGCCAACTGTCAGCACAGAGCCGAAGTCAGACACTTAACCCACTGAGCCACCCAGGCTCCCCAAGAACGTGAGCTTTTTTTATCCACATTCTAGCACAGATCTAGAGTTTCCAATTTTCAGTAGGCACTGTCTGCTTTCATGAATTTTAAAGGGTTCAGTATGGTGGTGGAATAAGCACTGGGATATCATCAAGGACTTTCAGCCAAAAGTTTATTTACACAAGAAGAAATTATAATACATACTGTCAAATCAGAAAAATAGATATGAATCAATGTTGTTTATACTGCAATATTGGAAATGAAAACAACATAAAAATCACATGGGCTATTAAGAATCATTAAATTACGGGGGCGCCTGGGTAGCTCAGTCAGTTAAGCATCCGACTTCAGCTCAGGTCATGATCTCACGGTTCGTGGATTTGAGCCCCACCTTGGGCTCTGTGCTGGCAGCTCAGAGCCTAGAGCCTGCTTTGGATTCTGCGTCTCCCTCTCTCTCTGCCCCTTCCCTGCTTGCTCTTTCTCTTTCTATCTCTGTCAAAAATAAATAAAAATTAAAAAAAAATTTTTTTAAAGAATCATTAAATTATCTCACCATCCATTGTTACTCAGTACAAACATATCATACAATTACATTTCTTTTTTTTTTTTTAATTTTTTTTTTTAACGTTTATTTATTTTTGAGACAGAGAGAGACAGAGCATGAACGGGGGAGGGTCAGAGAGAGAGGGAGACACAGAATCTGAAACAGGCTCCGGGTTCTGGGCTGTCAGCACAGAGCCCGACGCGGGGCTTGAACTCACGGACTGCGAGATCATGACCCGAGCCGAAGTCGGCCGCTTAACCGACTGAGCCACCCAGGCGCCCCCATACAATTTTGTTTCTTATTGGCATTTGAGTATAGATCATCTGGAAGTATAAACATGAAAATAAAGTGATGAAAGGGAATTAGTTCTGTTAGAATTTTTAAATTTTAATTTCATTTAGCTTTTTAAGACTTTATTTTTCCAGAGCAGTTTTAGGCTTACAACAAAACTGAGAGGAAGGTACAGAGAATTCCCATATACCCCTACCTCTCACACATGCATAGCCTCTCCCATTGTCATCGCGCACCAGAATAGTACATCTTTAAAGAAAATGTTTATTTATTTAAAAAAAAATCTGTACCCTACAGTATATTTAAAAAAATGTTTATTTATCTATTTTGAGAGAACAAGTGAGCAAGAGAGAAGCAGAGAGAGAGAAAGAGAGAGAGAATCCTAAGGAGGCTCTGCACTGTTAGTACAGAGCTCAAAGTAGGATTTGATCCCACGATCCTGGGATCACAACCTGAGCCGAAATCAAGTCAGATGCTTAACTGACGGAGCCACCCAGGCACCCCCAGGATAGTACTTTTTTTTTTTTTTTTTTTACCAAGGAAGAACCTACTTGACACATCATAATCACCCAATTGCCATACTTTACTTTAGGGTTCACTCTTGGTATTGTACAGTCTATGAGTTTTGACAAATGTATAATGACATATATCATTATAATATCATACAGGGTATTTGCATTGCCTTAGCCATTAGATTTTTTAAATGTACTATAAAGCTACACCAATTAAAATAGTTGATATCGTGCTGAAATAGATCAATGGAAAGAGGTAGACGGCCTGGAAATGGATCCAAGTGCAAACAAAATAAGTTTATGATAAGAGAAGCATTCCCAATAAATAGGAAAAATATTCAATAAATGGTGTTGGGATAAGTTGTTCATTTTTTAGGAAAAATAAAAGTAGATCTGTACTTTTCTCTGAACATCAAAAATAAATCCCAGGTGGACAAAAGACATATAAAAATGAAATCATAATAGTACTAGAATAAAACAGTGAATTTTTTAAATAATCTTGTCATGGAGAAGACTTTTTCTAAGTATGACATAAAATCCAGGAGTCATAAAGAAAAGATTAACAAATATGACTACTTAAAAATGGAATCTTCTGAATAAAAAAAAAAAAACAATCAACAAAGTCAACAATCTGGGCAAAAAAAAAAAAGGTTAATACATATAATATCAGTGTAATTCCTTTAGTATATAGACAGCTTTCAGAAATCTATAAGAAAAAGAGCAACCACCCATAGAAGAATGAGCAAAAACATGAACTGGTAGTCATTAGAAAAAGAAATATGAATGCCCCACCACACACACACAAAGAATATCTAACCTCACTGCTAATTCAATACATGCGAATTAAAATAGCACCAAGATACCATTTTTAATGTATCAAATTAGCAAAGCTTTAAAAGTTTGATAAAACGCATTGTCTGGCAAGTAGGGAGATATGTACGACTGGTAGAAGATTATATTTTGTTATCCTTTTGGAAGAAAACTTGGCAACATCTGCCAAAATTCAAGTGCACATATACTTGACCTAGAGACTCCTCTTCTAGAAATCTGTCCTACGGAAAAGTTCACACAAGAACAGAAAGATCTATATTTAAAGTTGCATATTTCTGCATTGTTTAGTAAAAATAGAAACTAGAACAAAAAGTAAATTCTGAAAGGAAAGAAAACAATGCTGAAGGAAGAAGATAGTGTCTCACAAACAGTGATAAGGAATAATATCCAATACATGTTGTTAATTGAAATATGCACAACAGTGTGTTTTATGTAACTCTATTTGTGGGGCACCATCTGTGGTTCAGTCGGTTAAGTGGCTGACTCTTGATTTTGGCTCAGGTCATGATCTCACAATGGTGAGATGGAACTCCACGTTGGGCTCTGTGCTGACATCATGGAATCTGCTTGGGATTCTCTCTCTCCCTCTCTCTCTGCCCCATCTCCCACTCACTCTCTTTCTCTCAAGATAAATAAATAAAACTGTTTTTAAATGTTAAAAAAAATTTAATGTTTTTTTTTTTAACGTTTATTTATTTTTGAGACAGAGAGAGACAAAGCATGAATGGGGGAGGGTCAGAGAGAGAGGGAGACACAGAATCTGAAACAGGCTCCAGGCTCTGAGCAGTCAGCCCAGAGCCCGACGCGGGGCTCGAACTCACTGACCATGAGATCGTGACCTGAGCCGAAGTCGGACGCTTAACCAACTGAGCCACCCAGGCGCCCCTTTAATGTTTATTTTTGAGAGAGAGAGAGACAGAGTGCAAATGGGGGAGGGGCAGAGAATGAGGGAAACACAGAATCCAAAGCAGGCTCCAGGCTCTGAGCTGTTAGCGCAGAGCCTCAGGCAGGGCTCGAACCCACAAACCGCAAGATCATGACCTGAGCCGAAGTCGGATGCTTAGCTGACTGAGCCACCCAGGTGCCCCAAAAGGTTTTAAATTAAAACCAAAAGGTTTTTTAAATTAAAAAAAAAAAAGTTTCTCTCCCTCTCCCTCTGCCCCTCTCCCACTCGTGTGCGCATGTGCACATATGCACACGTTTTCTCTCTCTCTCAAGTAAAAAAAAAAATTCCATTTGTATTAAAATGAAAGGGAGATACCTATACTTTTTGTAGTGTGTAGAAACTTTCTGGAAAGATATACAGTGGTTAACTCTGGCGAGTGAGTCAGAGAGATGGAGTAGAGGTGTTCACCATTGACCTTATAACTTTCTTGCTTGAATGTTTTATCAGGAGCACATGCTACTTTTGCAATAGAAAGCTAACTTTTTTTTTACTTTTACAAATGAAAAAGAGAAATTCCACCTGGTTAAGGAAAATTTGTGTAGAGAACATTGAGTTTTCTTTTATTTTGTCACCTTTCTTTAATATATTTTCAACTCTAATGAGTAAATGGAAGATTCTAAATTCAGTCTCTCTAATCTATCACTGCCTCCATCTGCTCATCCGTCACTTGTTGGTAGTACATGTTATAGGCATGGCGTGGGGAACTGAAGAGCATTGATAATGTTTAATCTGTCTTCTATATGGTCATTATAGGTATCATCCACCTTGCAAAATGGACATAGTTCAGTAAAGCTGGGAATAAAAGGCTTTTATGGAGTGAATTCCATGACTTACTAACATTTCCAAACTTTCTGTCCTTTCCCAGAGATATAACGTTAAGTTGAATTAAAATTCTGGGTGACAGGGGCTCCTGGGTGGCTCAGTCGGTTGGGCGTCCGACTTCGGCTCAGGTCATGATCTTGCAGTCCGTGAGTTCAAGCCCCGCGTCGGGCTCTGGGCTGACAGCTCAGAGCCTGGAGCCTGTTTCAGATTCTGTGTCTCCCTCTCTCTCTGACCCTCCCCCCTTCATGCTCTGTCTCTCTCTGTCTCAAAAATAAATAAACATTAAAAAAGAAAAAGTTTAAAAAAATAAAATAAAATTCTGGGTGACAGAGGGGTTAAAGTAATCTCTGGAACACACATTTGGCATGGTCGTGTAGCTGCGATGGAGACATCCCAACACTTCTGTGTCACCTGTTGCTTGTGCATGATAGAGCCTATCGAGTCAGGCGGTTTGGCTTACGGCTCTGCTAATACTACTCACATCTGACCAAGAGTGAGAGACTTATGTCAGACTCTTCATTCGGTCATCACATAGTAAGAGTATAGGCCAGGCCGTCATACTCGAATATTAAATTCCATATGCCATATACCATACCGTCATATAGCATATACTACGAGTATGGCATGACGTAGTATAAAAAATGTTTTAAAATAAATAAAAAGTACTAAGGAGGTGTCAATTGCATGTGGAAGAGCCACGTTCCCCCAGATTTAATTATTACTCTCCTGCTTAAACTCTTTTTTTAAGTTTATTTATATTTGAGAGAGAGAGAGAGAGAGAGAGCGCGCGAGCGCACGCGAGCGCGCCCAAGTGTGAGCGGGGGAGGGGCGGAGAGACAGATGGTGAGAGAATCCCCATCTGCGGTGTCAGCACAGAGCCCAAGGCAAGGCTCCATCTCACTAACCTCGAGATCATGACCTGAGCCGAAATGAAGAATCAGATGCTTCACTAAACTGACCCACCCAGGCGCCCCTCTCCTGCTTAAATTCTTGAGTGCTTCCCACACACCCTCAAATTAAGTACCCCCTCTTGACATTCTCTCCCGTCTACTTCTTTGGCCCTAGCTCTTTTTTTTTTTTTCAGCGTTTATTTATTTTTGAGGGACACAGAGAGAGACAGAGCACGTGCAGGGGAGGGGCAGAGAGAGAGGTGGACGCAGAATCTGAAGCAGGCTCCAGACTGTCAGCACAGAGCCTGAGTCCGTGCGGGAACCCACAAACTGCGAGATCATGACCTGAGCGGAAGTCAGATGCTTAATCGATTGAGCCACCCAGGCGCCCCTTTGGCCCTAGCTCTCGACACTACTCTTCCCGTTTCCTGAGATGCCTAAGTTACAAGGTAACCAAACTGTTTGCAGTCCCCCATTGTTATTTCACACCAGTATGCCTTTGCCAATGTTTCTTTGCTTGCCTGCTTGAAAAACGCGTACCCACCCTTTGAGACCTGGCTCAGAAATCAGCCCTTTCAGCAAAGACTTCCCCTAGATCCTCTTTATATTTTATATATACCTTTGTTACTACACTTAATGCGCTGTCATGCACTCATTCATTTACATACTTTAGAGAAGTATGCAAATGAACCCCCCTTTAGTGTGTAAGCTTCTAGAGGGCAGGTCTTTGTGTATCTAGCTTTTGGCACAATGCCTGGTGAGAAGGAGCTGCCCAGTACATTTCTAAATGAGTGGATGGATTAAAAAATGAATTAATCACACTCCAACTGAAGGATTTCTTGGTAGCATGACACTTCTTAATAGTATAGTGATAAATCTGATAAAGTCACATCTCTCTTGGATTCTGTCTTATCTCTACCTCAACCCCAGTGGAATAGGCACCACCGAAGTCATTATAGTGACGTTCTTGTAACAATTGCTTGAGTGTCAGCTGTTTGCGGGTGCAGTCTTGCATAGGGAAAGGTTAGCTTAAAAACACAAGTCACCAAGTATATATCATTTTAATCTTGACAGTGTACTTTTAAGCAGATGCCCAAGTTTTTCTTCCCTCACATAACTAGCATCTCTCCCAACAAGCTTAGATAGCAACCTGTTTTCTTTGGCAAATTGATTAATGGGGACATTACTCATATGCCTGGCTGTATGACATGTCCAATAACATTGTCATTTTGTTTATGGGGTGTTGGGTAAAAATATCCAGGAATTCACCTCCAGTGGAGTGACCACCTGTTTGCTGGAAACATTAAACAGGGAAATCTGGGGAGGCAGCTCCCTTGAAGAATGCCGAGGGGGCTCTAATTCCATCCCCAGCCAGCCTCCTCCCCCGCAACAAACTAACTGCCTCCTCCAAGCTTAGCAGTAGCACCTGTGGAAATAAGAGAAGCGCCGTGCTGGGTACCTTACTTAGCACTTTGGTTGGCTGGGAACTGAGCTGCCCTGCAGGCACCTGGGCAAACTGCTCAGGGACCTCTTCCCAAGCCTGAAGGATGGCAGAGCTGGGGGAGCGGCCAAGTGTGCTGCGTCCGTGGCAAGGAGAGAAGTGTTCTTGATTTAGGAGTGAAACAAGGGAGGAAAGCGTGAATGAGAGAAGACATTGGAAATGGGGAGGAAACACAGCTATAGGGCAGAACACTGGGCCAGCGATCCCTACTTCCTCCTTTCCTGAGGGATCCTACAGTGTAGGTGGGAGAGGGGGAGGGAGGAGAGGGGTTACCATGAAGAGGTGTGATCTTGTCCTCTGGAAGCCATGGCCAGGTTCAAGGGAGCAGGCATGTATTTGCACCTCACCTGAAGCCGCCAGAACTGACCAGGTCAACAGACAAATTCCATGCTGAGTGGGAAAGGAGGCTATCTAAGGGAAACAGAAAGCCTGAAGTTTTCTAGACAAAACATACTGGAGAAAATCTTACAGGATTAGGGAAAGGATAACCCTCTTCCAGAACCTGCTGTCTGAAAACACAAAAGGGCAAAAACAACACAGCACAAGAGCCATGTGGAAGAGGGGAGAGGGCCAAGCACAGAGGGGAGAGGGTAAGAGTCCAGGCTGACAATTGAGGTACAAACATGCAGCAAAAGATCAACGTTACTTGCACAATCCCTAGCTGCATGTGCGTCAGCCAGCACAAGGCCATCTTGAACTGGCACCGGGACAACTCAAAAAGCTTATTTGAGGGGCGCCTGGCTGGGTCAGTTGCAAGAGCTTGCGACTCTTGATCTTGGGGTCATGAGTTTGAGCCCCATGTTGGGTGCAGAGATTACTTAAAAAAATTTTTTTTAATAAAAAAAAAAAAAGGCAGCTTATTTGAGGAAGGCAGCATTACTTAAGACAAAATGACTTTCTATCCTAGTTTAGAAAGCTATCTAGAGGCCACAGCTTAGATGTAAAGCAAATCGTATAAAATTCACAATGACATGTATGTACTCCTGGTAAAAAGTGGGAGGAAGGTGTTGTTACTTTTGTGTTTTGAGTCTCATAAAGGCACCAGGAGGATCAGGAGAGGCTCTACCACCAAATTATTAAGACTTTTACATTCCTAAAATGAAGAACGAGATTTATGAAACGAGAATAGTTGTATGAACTCTCAGTTCTGATAATACTATCTGGTTGGAGACACAAGGTGGCTGTCTAAAGATCTAATTTAAGGGGAAAAAATGAAAGGGCGCATGAGTGGCTCAGTCAGTTAAGCATCTGACTTCAGCTCAGGTCATGATCTCCTGGTCTGTGAGTTCAAGCTCCGCGTCGGGCTCTGTGCTAACAGCTCAGAGCCTGGAGCCTGCTTGGGATTCTGTATCTCCTTCTCTCTCTGCTGTCTGCCCCCTCCCCCCAAAATAAATAAATAAACATTAAAAAAATTTAAAGGGGAAAAAGAGCTTAATATTTGCATTGAAAATATATAGATGCCTATGCAAAGTTCCTATAGATCACCCAGCTATGTGGTTATGTGCCCTAAAAGTTCCAGTAGAAGGCCCCAGAAAATGTAGGGCAGAATCAAGTCCAGAACAGAAATAAAAACAGAATAACTATTTCAATCAGATTAAAACACAAACAAACAAGAACAACTTTGGTTCCTCCACACATCCACACACAGGGGATATTATTGATGTCTTGATGTCCTGAAGAAGAGGTGATGGCATCAGAAACTGTTCTGAAAAGGCCACTGCAAAACTCTACAGGACTCGGGCATGGAGAAAGACTTTTGAAAACCATATGTTTCGGGGCGCCTGGGTGGCTCGGTCGGTTGGGCGGCTGACTTCGGCTCAGGTCATGATCTGGCGGTCCGTGAGTTCGAGCCCCGCGTCGGGCTCTGTGCTGACAGCTCGGAGCCTGGAGCCTGTTTCCGATTCTGTGTCTCCCTCTCTCTGACCCTCCCCCGTTCATGCTCTGTCTCTCTCTGTCTCAAAAATAAATAAACATTAAAAAAATTAAAAAAAAAAATAAAACCATATGTTTCATCTTGGATAGGTGAAGACCGAGAAATAGCATAGTGTGAATCTGTAAAAATCGTAAACAGTGAGGGTAGAATCAACATAGACTTATTTACAATACAAGGATCAAAGGGTGTCCTTTGAACCTTGATTGAGATAAATTTGGAATACTTATTTTAAAGTTTATTTATTTAAGTAATCTCTACACCCAATGTGGGACTCAAACTCACGACCCTGAGATCAAGAGTTGCATGCTCTTCGGACTGAGCCAGCCAGGCACCTCTGGAATACACATTTATTTTTTTAATTTTTAAGATACTTTTTAGGGGCGCCTGGGTGGCTCAGTCTATTGGGCGTCCGACTTCGGCTCAGGTCATGATCTCACAGTCCGTGAGTTCCAGCCCCGCGTCAGGCTCTGGGCTGACAGCTCAGAACCTGGAGCCAGCTTCAGATTCTGTGTCTCCCTCTCTCTCTGCCCCTCCCCTGCTCATGCTCTGTCTCTCTCTGTCTCAAAAATAAGTAAAAACATTAAAAACATTAAAAAAATATATAAAATGCTTTTTAAATGTTTATTTATTTATTTTGAGAGAGAGAGAGGCAGAGAGAGAAGGAGAGACAGAATCCCAAGCAGGCTCTGCACTGTCAGCGCGGAGCCCAACACAGCCTCAAACCCATGAACTGTGAGATTCTCACCTGAGCCCAAATCAAGAGTCAGACACTTAACTGACTGAGCCACCCAGGTGTCCCTGGAACGCACTTTTTAAAAGGACTATCTCACATAGCATGGAAAGAAATCTTTTACTGATTTGGACATGTTTTTGAATGACAGAGACCGAAAGGGCTACCCAGCAGAACCCTGCTGTCTAACTGTGAAGGATAACCTTAGCTAGAACAAATATGCCATTCTCCCAAAGGACTGCTGTTGGTGGGAGAAATACTGTTAGCACAACTGGTTGGATTCCATGTAGTAAGACTTTCATTCTTATCAGATAATATCCGCACAGACCTTTTTGGAAACTGTCAGGTGACACTACCACTACGAGTATTATATGTTATCACACAAAATGTTAGGTGCTATGCTGTTCAGGTAACATCGTCTTGACCCAAGAAATTGACATTAGCCACCTTCAGACTGAAATGTTTTTGGAAACAACTCTAGGTATAAGCAAGAAAAGTTTAAAGCTATATCCTGGAATGGAAGTCTTACACAGATGAGAGAACCCTTAAAGTCAAAGGAATTGAAAATATGCTTCACAAAAATTCTTAACCTAAATATGTAAATGATCAAAAAATAAATGAAGATCTATGATACCAAACAGAAAACTCAAAATATCCATAATATTAAAAGATAATACCAGAAAGAAAGAATCAAAAGTATTTACATCTAGAGGCACCTGGGTGGCTCAGTCGGTTGAGCGTCCGACTTTGGCTCGGGTCATGATCTCAAGGTTCGTGAGTTCAAGCCCCGCATTAGGCCCTGTGCTGACCGCTCAGAGCCTGGAGCCTGTTTCAGATTCTGTGTCTCCCTCTCTCTCTGCCCCTCCCCTGTTCATGCTCTATCTCTCTCTGTCTCAAAAATAAATAAACGTTAAAAAAAAAAAATTAAAAAAAAAAAAAAAGAAATGGAGAAGATTGGGGAGCCTGGGTGGCTCAGTCAATTAAGTGTCCAACTCTTGATTTCGGCTCAAGTCACGATCTCACGGTTCTTGAGTTCAAACCCCATGTCAGCCTCTGCGCTGACAGTGTGGAGGCTGTTTGGGACTCTCTCTTTCTCTCTCTCTCTTTCTCCCTCTCTCTCTCCCCTCCCCCTTCCTCTCAAAATAAATAAATAAACTTAAAAAAAAAAAGAAATGGAGAAGATTGAAGCAAAATTTGGTGCAGTTAAGGCTATTCATAAAACAAGAGGTAGTTCCCCGGCTGCTCTCCTGGAATCTCCAGGTATCAAAGCCATGCTTCCTCCTGGATAACCCAGGAGTCATTGTTCCTTAAGAATGCAAGATCCAGAAAAGGAGCCCTGTCAAATTTCCATTCAGCAAACAACTCTAGGTTTACCAAAATTTATGCCAGAAACAGTAACATCAAAAATGAACTTTGATGGAAGAAAGCCGTTTAAAAAAAAAAAAAAAAAAAAAGACATTGAGCTTTCAATGCAGGTTGAGTTTTTTTATTTACTCCATTACATGTGTCATGGTAAGTTTACACTTCTACGGGTCTGAGTCAATAGAGTAAAATGTGCCTGTCTTATGTGTGTCTGTTGGGTAAGCCCTCAGGAGAATTGTGAAAGAAGGTACCTTGGTCAGTTCTTCATTCTTTATCGCTCTCCTATCTCCACTGCCCTAACCCTCATTAGCCATTTGCTGCTTTTTAAATGCTCAAACCGGTGCCATGGCAATCAGATCTACCCAGATCTCTTCCCCTCTTACGACACCTATCCTTCAAAAGCACATATTCCTCTTTTCCCCCCACACCTCAATCCCATGTGAAACTAATCTTTAGGTAGCAAATAAGAGGGAAAATAAAGAGGTACATTCACACTAAAGTGTAAGGGACTAATAGTGATGCTTAGCAAGCCATCTCTTACAAAGAGTAGTTCAGCTTTAAACAGTTGCTTGCTGGCCAAATAATTATCATATTTCTTCAAATAAGGACACACTTGATTTGTTCCTGCTGGGTAAGGTATACTTTTGGCTTAGGAATAGCAACGGTATTTAAGTAGAAATGGAGGGTAGGACATATTAAGAAAAGCTGTTGTTTTGAGAGAAGTTCTCTATGTTGGTGAAGGGGAAGAGGTAAGGGAAAGTTTGAACATGGAAGGTTTTGGTTCCGTGAGCTCTGATTTCTCTTCCTTATTTTTATGCTGATTAGGCCTTTTTTTCCTTCCTTTTCAGCAGACTGTTTTAGTCCTTCTTGGCCTTATTTATTTATTTTGCTCCTGCTGACAAGCTGCAGGCTGAATTATGCTCTCACTCTTAAAATGTTCCTTTAGGTTCTTGCCTCTGAGCTTTCTAGCCAATGTGAAGAGTAAATAGGTACTGTCCTGTATGCAAATGTAGACATATTTGTCCGTGTAGGCCAAAGGAGGGGAGGCATTTTGCAAAATGCCTTAAGAACAGAAACCAACTTCTGAGTTGGAATACTTTATAGCCTCATGAAAATAAGCTCAACTTTTCAGAAGCAAAAAGTACAGAGGAATACTTATCTATAAAATAAATTGGAAAAAAAACCACACACAAAACAAAACATGACTAATACTTCGGCAGTGAGTTCACCTCAAGCATTTCATGAATTTCACATGACCCACCCACTTTTTCTCTGTACCTCTGAAGATTACCATATCAGCAGCAATAATACTCTGTTGTTCAAGTGCCAGATTTACATATCAACGTAGCCATGGCATTCCTGAATGTAGAATATTGTACTGTTCCCGTTGTTTGTGGTTTCTATAATAAGGTTAATTTTTGTTCCCTTGCCCTCCTCACTTAATCTCATGCCACCCCCTACCTCTCTTCAATCAGTGGTTTGTTTTTTCCTTTGAATGAATAGTGATCCTCCTGTCCTCTCTCAGCCCGTGTCATAATTGGAGCTACCCACAAATTCACTGTACAACCACGCTGCATTTTAAAATCTTTATCATTCGGCCACAGATGATCAACTCTTTGAAAAGACAAGCCAGGGACAGAGAAGTCACAATGGGTCACTTCTGGGCTGACTCTGGGATACCTTCTTCCCCACACGTATGGTGTGTGTTAAGGTGGGTCAGAAGTTACCATGGTAGATTTCATGGCCACCTTCGTTTCTTTCTTGATAGCCTTTGTTTTTAATTATTGCTATTTCTAGATTGGAGATGGGTCCAGCAAAAATCGCCATGCCAGAAGTGAATCAAACAATTTTCATTCCCAATGAAACTTTGGAAAGGGCTGGATAATTTTTAAATTCTTAGACTCGTGTGTCAAACTTAGTGGGAAGCCAGCTGGAGCCTAACAAGTTATTTTAATGAGCTTCCTTTCTCTCTGATGTTCCCCAGGGGATATGTGCCAAGCAGACCCATGTGGCTCAGGGAGTAACTTGATCATCTTGGCTCTGTTTAGACACCTGTGCTCTTTTAGCCTAGTGGTAAGGGGAACAGGGGAGAGAGAGATGAGGGCATGGAAGGCATGCACGCTTAGTGGCAGTGGGTGTGTGCCATGCTGCTTAGGAACTCACTGCAAGAAACTCCACAGTAGCAGAGGCTTGATGCATCATAGGCCAACAGTGCCTCTATGTGGGGTGTCTGGGAGTGTATGAAATGTGCTTGTGTGTGTGCTGGGGAGGGAGGAGTGTGGAGGGGAGGGAAGAGAAAATTATATGCATTTTTAGAAGGAACTGCATGCCTCAGAAGTTCCTTCTGAGAAGGCAAGATAGGAAGAAAAGATTGAAAACCACGAATACAAAGCAGGCCCAGCACCCTGAGAAAAGATTCTTCCTCTAAGCTTCGTTGTGCTCCTTCAAAAATAAAAAAATGCATTTGCTGTGTTCACTTTACTTTTTCCAGGGATCAGTCTGATGCTCGGGGCTCCCTACCCCCTCCGAACAATTGAGCACCTGGATATTAAACTTGGTCTGTATGATTTTCACTGGATGCCTTGTTTGGTGATTGTTCAAAGTCCCTTATACGTGTGAATTTCTCCTTCTTGGATTATAAAGTCCTTGAGGATTTATACTTAGAAAAACTAATACTCTCTTGTTCTTCCTCCCCTCTTCATTACCAATTCTGGGTACTTTCAGCAAATGTTTAACATATGACTACACAATACTTCTCCTTGAGAATTTCTTTCCTTTACAAAGTCTTATTTTATGATGTGATTAAGATTTATTTTTATAAATCAAATTAAAAAAAATTAAAGTAGTTCCACACCTTCTAAAGTGAGCCTATTTATAATTCTTAAACTTAAATTTCTACTTTAATTGTATAATATTTCAAATGTACAGAAATATAAAGACAAAAATACAACACACACTCCACTTCCAGAGTTAACACATTTGCTTCATCTCTTTAAAAGTTAAATATAGGGGCGCCTGGGTGGCTCAGTCGGTTGAGCATCTGACTTCGGCTCAGGTCATGATCTCACGGTCTGTGAGTTCAAGCCCCGCATCAGGCTCTGTGCTGACAGCTCGGAGCCTGGAGCCTGCCTCAGATTCTGTGTCTCCCTCTCTCTCTGCCCCTCCCCTGCTCATGCTCTGTCTCAAAAATAAATAAAAATATTTAGAAATAAATAAATAAATAAATAAATAAATAAAAGTTAAATATAGGGGCTCCTGGGTGGCTCAGTCAGTTGCGCGTCCAACTTCAGCTCAGAAGTCATGATCTTGCCGTGCGTGAGTTTGAGCCCCACAATCGGGCTCACTGCTATCAGCCTGTCAGCTCAGAACCCGCTTCAGATCCTCTGTCCCCCTCTCTCTGCCCCTACCCCGCTTGTTTCTCCCCAAAATAAACATTTTTTTAAAAAAGTTAAATATACAACTAACCACTCCCCATCCCAAACCCTTCTCTCCCCCTTCCTAGAGAAAATCACTCTCCCGAAGCTGGTGTACAGACTTCCCTGTATGTTTATAGATTTCCACTGCATGGTTCAAAAGGTCCTAGTCTTCCTTCCTGAGGGGCTGCCAATGGGATCTGCAAACCACTCATACACAGCCTCTCTGTAAGGACAGGGTGGATAAGTGCCATTACAGAGGACTGGACGCACTTTTGTCAGCCAGGATGCAGGAAGAGAGAGTGGTGGAGGATTAACCCAGGGAAAAGCAGTTTCACCTCAAAGAAGAGGACTTAGTGACAAGGGCAGAGCTAGGGAAGCAGAACTGAGGCCAGGCTGGGCACAGTAGAAGGAAGCTAGCAAGGGGTAGAAAGCAGCCCGTGGAGCAGAACAGAAGGGGTATTAGGTGAGGCAGAGGAAGAGAGCCTGTATGAGCACAGACTTTTGCTCCCATGATCATCAGAAAGCAAGTGGCTAGATGTCTCTGAGACCTCCAGGAATGCAGCTTGGGGGTTACAGGTGCAACCGGTGAAACCTGGGGGCCCTACTCGTGAAACCCCAGCATGACAGACCCATTACCAACGGCATGACCTGGCTCTGTGGTTTTTATTTGGAGGAACTGACCTGCTTTAGTTCCTCTGAAGCGTTATATAGATCAGTCAGAGATGACTCAACTTTCCTGTTACAGGCATACCTCAGAGATAGTGTGGGTTCAGTTCTCAGACCACTACAATAAAGCGAGTCAAATGAATTTGTTGGGCTCCCAGTGCTTGTGAAAGTTATGTTTACACTATATTGCAGTCTATGAAGTGTGCAATAACATGGGGTCTAAAAAAAAGTGTACATACCTTAATGAAAAGGTACTTTATTGCTAAAAAATGCTAACCATCATCTGAGCTTTCAAGCAAGTTGTAATCACTAATCACATTGCCATGACAAACACAATAATAAGGAAAAAGCTTGAAATATTATGAGAAGTACTAAAATGTGACACAGAGACACAAAGGGAGAAAGTGCTGTGGGGAAAATGGCATCAACAGAGTTGCTCAAGGAGCATTGCCATAAACATTCAATTTGTAAAAAGCGCACTAAAATGAAGTGCAGTAAAACAAGGGATGCCTATATTATTCTTCCTCAACTTGGAGTTAAAAAATAAAACAGGGGTGCCTTGGTGGCTCCATCGGTTGAGCGTCCCACTTCAGCTCAGGTCATGACCTTGCAGTATGAGTTTGAGCCCCATGTCAGACTCTGCATGGACAGGGTGGAGTCGGCTTGGGATTCTTGCTCCCTCTCTGCCCCTCCCCACCTCTGC
Organism: Panthera uncia; assembly: GCF_023721935.1. NCBI lineage: Eukaryota > Metazoa > Chordata > Mammalia > Carnivora > Felidae > Panthera > Panthera uncia. The sequence continues at coordinate 45,026,157 of NC_064809.1, forward strand.
ACACGCTTTCTCTCTCTCAATAAACTTTAAAAAAGGAAGATAAAATAGAAGTCACTCAGTTAAATTTGATTTTCAGATAAACAATAAATACTTTTTTTTAAGTAAAAGTGTGTCTTAAATATTTTATGGGACATACTTATACTAAAAAGGTACTTGTTTATCCTAAAATCAAGTGTGAGTGTTCTGTATATTTATTGCTAAATCTAGGAACTCTACCTCAGTTGAATTTTGGGATTTAAAGGTCTTTGAAAAGGACTCGGTCAATGAGTTCTCCAGAATAACGTTAATGAACGTTAATGAATTTGTGAGGTTCTCAATGGTTTAAGCTAAAACAACAAAAAGCTCACTAACTTTATTAAATCAGAAGGATACAAAGACATTCTTATTTTTTGATGGTTTTATTGAGCTATACCTCACATACTTTAAAATTCACTCATTTAAGGGGCGCCTGGGTGGCTCAGTCGGTTAAGCAGCCAACTTCGGCTCAGGTCATGATCTCGCGGTCCGGGAGTTCGAGCCCCGCATCGGGCTCTGGGCTGACAGCTCAGAGCCTGGAGCCTGTTTCAGATTCTGTGTCTCTCTGACCCTCCCCTGTTCATGCTCTGTCTCTCCCTGTCTCAAAAATAAATAAAACGTTAAAAAAAATTTTTCACTCATTTAAAATGTACAATTCAGGGGCGCCTGGGTGGCTCAGTCGGTTAAGCCACCGACTTCGGCTCAGGTCATGATCTCGCGGCCGTGAGTTCAAGCCCCACGTTGGGCTCTGTGCTGACAGCTCAGAGCCTGGAGCCTGTTTCAGATTCTGTGTCTCCCTCTCTCTGACCCTCCCCCATTCATGCTCTGTCTCTCTCTGTCTCAAAAATAAATAAACGTTAAAAAAAATTAAAAAAAAATAAAATGTACAATTCAGTGGGTTTTTTTTTGTTTGTTCTGTTTTGTTTTGTTTTTTAAGTAAGCTCTATGCCCAACATGGGGCTTGAACTGAAGCCCCTGAGATCAGATGTAGCATGCTCCATGGACTGAGTCAGCCAAGGGCACCACAATTCATTGGTTTTTAGTATACTCACAGAGTTGTGCAGACATCACCAAATCAATTTTAGAACATTTTCTTTCCGGCGTGCCTGGGTGGCTCAGTCAGTTAAGCATCCAACTCAATTTCGGCTCAGGTCATTATCTCACAGTTCATTGTGTCAGGCTCTGCGCTGAGAGCACAGGGCCTTTGGATTCTTTCTCTCCTTCTGTCTCCACCCCTCCCCTGCTCTCTCTCTCTCACTCTGAAAATAAATAAATAAACTTAAAAAAAAAGAACATTTTCTTTTTTTAAAAAAGATTTTATTTAAAAAAATTTTTTTTTTTTTAACATTTATTTATTTTTGAGACAGAGAGAGACAGAGCATGAACTGGGAAGGGTCAGAGAGAGGGAGACACAGCATCCGAAACAGGCTCCAGGCTCTGAGCTGTCAGCACAGAGCCCGACGCAGGGCTTGAACTCACTGACCGCGAGATCATGACCTGAGCGGAAGTCGGACGCTTAACCGACTGAGCCACCCAGGCGTCCCAAAAAGATTTTATTTTTAAGCAATCTCTACAACCAACATGGGGCTCAAACTCAGAACCTGGTATCAAGAGTCCCATGCTCTACCAACTAAGCCAGCCAGGCACCCTTAATTTTAGAACATTGCCATCACCTCAAAAAAGAAAACCAGTGCCCATTAACAATCTCCCCCCATACATGCCCCCACCTCCCTGCTGTTCCTAACCCTGCCCGGTCAACTGCTTGCTTTGTTTCCTTTAACGTACCTACTCTAGACCTTCCATTAGAAATGGAATCTACAATATGTAGGCTTTCACTTAGCCTATTTTCAAGGCTCATGCACACTGCAGCATGTATCAGTCCTTCATTCCTTTTTATGGCCTTCTAACATTCCTTTGAACATGTATACCACAGTCAGTTGTCCTATCCATTCATACAATGATGGGACATTTGGGCTGTTTCCACTTGTTCGCTATTATGAATAATGCTTGTAGGATACAACATTGGTGTACACGTTTTCACGCAGAGGTATGTTTTCATTTGTCTGGAATTGTTGGCCATATGGTAACTCTATGTCTAATATTATGAGGAACTGCAAATTGTTTCCCAAAGCAGCAGCAGCACCGTGTCTTACTAGTTTTTCTGTTTTTGTTTTAATAAAGAACCTTGAGGGTTTCCTCGGTATCCCTAAAGAGGGCCCGCTCCCAATGCTCCTCCTTCAGGGGCGCCTCTGCAGGGCCTCAAACTCGCGCCACCAGCGCCCAGAGCTCTGGAAGTCCAAAAGAGCACACTGTTGGAAACGTAGTCTGATCTCCTGGCTAGCCCCTCCTCCGCCGCGTTCAGAAGCAAGAGGAAAACAGACGCCTTGCTGAGGCTATGTGGACATTGTAGTTTTCTTCCTAGTCAGCCTTGCAGACGGTGCGTTAGGGAAAACTACAATCCCCAGAATGCCGCCGACTACGGCAACTGACGAGGCCATTCCGCGTGCAGTACTCCCGCCCACCCTCCCGTCCGGGCGGCTCTCCAGGGAGTCTGTAAACACACCCAGAGACTGTCATGGAGGGGGAGGAGGAGGCGGCGGCGGCAAAGGGAGGCGTTTTGGGCCGCCTCCAGGGTCCGCTCTGTCATTCCTGAACTGGTCCCTCGTCCCCGTGACTGTGGCCTCAGGGAAGCGAACTGTTAGGCGAGAGGAGGAGACAGTCAGAACCATATCCCCTTCTTCCCCCGGGGCGGGGGCCGGGCCCGGCCAGGCCGGCTGAGCCGGGAGAGGGGAGGGGGAGGGAGCGCCTGGCCAGGCCGGCCTGTCCGCCGAGATGGATGACAGTAAGGTAAGTCCTGTGGTTTGCACGCGCAGCTGCTGCCGCCGCCGCCGCCGCCGCCTGCTTGTCGCTAAGTGCTAGACTCGCCGCTGAACCTCAGCTTGGTAGCCTCGCCAACACCCGGGAAACACCTGCCTTAGACATCCCTGCGCCTCCAGTTGTTACCCCCTGTACCCAGCCAGAAATTCAGGGAACAGGGGGCTGTGTTTTTCCAGAAAGGGCCTTCTCCTCTGGAAATTTTTCACTCCCCGGACAAGCCTGTTTGTCAGCTTTTCCAGGTAGCGCAAACCCTAGTCCTTGACTTGCCTAGCGAGATAAGTGAAGAAACTACCGTGTTTTCTCTTTTTGCCTTCCCCGGCCCTCTCCCACACTTTCTCCGGTGTGGAGACCTTAATTAGGGCACCCTGAACCAGCCCTATTCCCCTTGAAGGTTCCCCTTTCTTCTCTCAGGCTCCCTTACTCAATGCCCCATTCATATAATCAGTTCACTCCCCCTATGAGCTATTTTCCTGTGGTTGGTTGGAACACTCTGCGAAGCTCCTGTTGCTATTCGTCCAGAATCTAACCTCCTCTAGAAAGCCTTCTCTAGGAAAAGTAGTGAATTCCTTCTTGGTAATGTATCTTAATATCCCACTTCCATCCGTCTTTTGCCATTAAAAAAAAAAAAATCACTTATCCCTATGATTCTAGCAGGCATTATTCATAATTGGGTAATTCACATAGTTTATGTATACCCTGTCTTTCTGTCTATCCACATTAGTGTTGTCCAGTTTTATTTCATGAAGATATAGGGATGGTCAGCTCATTACTCATCAGCTTACTGATGTTCTGGCATGTTTAAGAAATTGGACTTTTTTTTTTTTTTTTTTAAGGACTCAGACTGCTAGACTTTGCCAGTCTTTGAAGTAGAAGTTACTCCTTCTCTTTGCCTTTCAGGGGTCCTACTTTCCACAGGCTCTGGCATACTGCTCGTGCTAGCTTTTTCCTTTGTTTGGGTGCTCTTGTCCCCCTCCACTTAACCAGTAACACTTTGCTGCGGTCACATTTTTGTTTCACCCATCCTTAGAATGAAAACACTTCTCCCTTCTCTGTGCTGTTTGTGGTAGTCTACATTATCGCCTCTTCCCGTTCTTGCAGAAGGCTCTGAGAAAAGTGATAAATGAAGGGAAAGCCCACTGCAGTACTCTGAAATTGAGACTCACCTAGAGAAACAGTTTGCTTGTGAAGTAGCAAACCCTAATAGGAAGTGATATTTCCAAGACAGAAAGAGGGAGTTCTGAAAGTTTTCCAGGAACATTAGAAAATGATTTTCCATAAAAGTCTTGCTAGCTTGACTGTTCAGTATTGATTTTGAAAGTAAATCTGAATACCGTATCCCTTCTCTTTTGTAGAAAATAATGTTACAGCTCTTTAAGGATGCTAAAATAACATCGTTCTTTAATTTCCTTAATTTGAGGCTCTCACAGTATATTCTACATAATTTTTAGTTTACTTTTCAGACCTTTGAAACATTTGATAACTTTCTCAAAGTCGTTGGTAATCTCAAATTAAGTCCCAAGAAAAATACATTGGATTTTGAGTTATTTGACTTGCCTATAGAATCACATAGGAGTTATTTCTAAAACTAGCAAACTGTGGTGGAGGGTATAAAATTGTATTGTTTTCCCTAAAAGAGTGAAGTTAAATTTGGGGGGTAGACTATCCATAATTTATTTCCTATAGGGTTCACAGGGAAGCAAAACGAACTCAGTTCTCATTCTTTTTAATTGATTGTTTTTATGAGAGTATTTAGAAACCAGCAGTTTCTTAAATCTTTAATGATCATGCAGAAGGAAATCCCTTCAGAGGTCTCTGGATGGATAGTGCCTCTGTAAATACACTACTTTCACTTTGAGTACATATCGTAGTTGTGGATGAGTAATATTTAAATGCCATGTACAGCAAGACTGGACCGCTCTTCCAGCAGTCAGGCAGTATGAAACAGCCCTTAAACAAGTCTTTGGCAGCTCCCAGGCCTGCCTTTCTCTGTGCTCTAGTTGTTACAGTCCTGCAAAATTGTATTTTCCTCCTAGCATATACGTGTACTTACACACAAAACACATTTCCCCTCACATTATGTTTAAGTGATGGAGTCTCAGGTTCCCTTTTTTCCTGTATAAGGGAAGGTGAGAGTTGGGGCCTGGAATTGTGGTGACAGGAGGGCAGAAAGGATGACAGACTGGCCAACAGCAAGGCCAGGGGAACGGGAAGAGGATGAAGTGGGCAGGAGCTGCAGTTCTAGAGAGACAGTACTTGAATGAGCAGGTCAGGAGAAGACGATGATGATGTGAGGACCTCCCTTTAAAAAGATTCTGTATTCTGAGTTGTTTTCATCAGTGGCAACGAGTGAGTGTGCCAGGAGCTCTCCACATTCTGCCGTCCAGCTTTCTGGAGTCAGAGTAGGACAGATTTGAATGGGAGTGCAGCTTTGCCTTTCAACCGACTAGCGGTGTGCCTGATACAGCATAGAGTACTTGTTAATAGTGACTGAAGGAAGTGGGGACAGAGTGTCATTAAGGAGATTGCCCTGACGTACCTGGGCTTTGTTAATCCATGTGCTCTATTGAGCCAACCACCCAGAGTATACAGACAATGGCAAATAGCAAAAAGAAAGCAAGAGATAGATTGGGCATCTAAAAGTGGGGGCTTGGGAAAGTGTTAAGTAGCAGAGATTGAACACTGACTGAGTAGATCTCTACTAAGCTAGTTGGGAAGGAAAAATCTTGGCTAATTAACCTTTCTGAGCTTCCATTTTATCTGTTAAATGGCCAATACCTTTTTCACAGGCTTTGCTGAGGATTAGAGGTACTACATTATCATAAAGCATTGAATAGAGAGTCTGACATATAGTAAGCACAAAAAATGTTATCATTACCAAGGAGTGACTTCCTTGGTAGTTGACACAGTGCAGTAGGTACCTGAGATGCTCATTTTAGCAATTCTTAATTGCACGCTGTTGCATAACATTTGGAGCCATGTTTATATTTATACCTACACTATCCTTTGCTCCTAACTATGCCCCCAATGGGACAGGGCAATGGGATGGGGCTTGAAATGAACTTAAACTCTGCATTTAACTGTCAGATTGTGTGAGAAAGATAGTCTCCTGAGCCCACCTGCATGTCTACTAGTAAAAAGTGCTTGTTTTTATGAAAGCTTCCTCCTGATCTGCTGCATTCAATTACAAAGAAAATTAACGTATGTTATTTTCAGAGGCTTTGATCATAGAAGGTTCTTACTTTTTATTTTACATTTGACTTCTATGTTTATTGAATGAATGACTAATATAAATTGAAATATCCTAGACTAGATATGTCCCTGCCTCAGACTAAGCTGGTAATAGATTACCATATTATATTGCCTGACAGTTTAGGGCACCAAGCTTCAGTTGAGTGACTGACAAGAGAGTGGGTCAGACACTGGCCACAATATGCTAATATGGATACTGTTCTCCTTCGTTCTTCCTCTACCTGTATTACACACGATTTTCTAAAAATGAGTTTTCTTACACCTTCCTTACCTCTTAGGTAAGAAGACAAGGTCTTCTGTTCCATTCAGTTCTGAGTAGTGTTGGTTCTCACAAAAATTTTAACTTGGCCAAAGAATCTCTTTGACATTCCTGGACCTGTCCTTTGGCCCCTGAAGTCCCTCCTGTTGATCCTTTATCCATCTTTTGCTACAGTTGGAACCACCTTCCTTGAGCAGTGCCACAAAACTCAGACATTCTCTGCTTTTTCTTCCCTCCTCTTCATCAGTGCTTTCCACGAGACTAAAACAGAAGAGCCAGCTCATCTACTAAACAAATCTCTGACAGATTTAATGTACCTTCCTTTCCTCTCTAGGCTGTCTGCATATATTTTTTTAAGATTAAAAAAAAATGTTTAAGTTTATTTATTTTGAGAGACAGAGGCAGAGAGAGAGTGCACGAGCAGGGGAGGGACAGAGAGGGAGAGAGAGAGAATCCCAAGCAGGCTCTGCACTGTCAGCACAGAGCCCCATGTGGGGCTCAAATTCAGGAACCATGAGATCACGACCTGAGCTGAAATCAAGAGTCGGATGCTTAAACAAATGAGCCACCCAGGCACCCCTATACTGCCTGCATATTTTAACTAAGGTACCTCAAAAGATGGTTTAACCCTAAGGAGTAATTTTAATACTACAGAAACCAGCTGAAATCTAAGTTTACATATCCTTATTTAGAACAATTCACTCTCCTAAGGTTTTCAGAAAAGTCTGTTTATTCATTAATTCATTAAATATTTGTTGGACGCATAATATGTAAAGGCATTGTGCTAGACAGAGACACAAAGGTGATAACATTTATAACTATTCTTGGAAACTTACATTTCAGTGGGCTAAGCAGACATAAAGAAAAATAATTACAATATAGTGAGGCAAAAAATAAGGGCAATAGAGGTAAAGTGCTTTTGGAGCGGTAAGAGTAGATGCCTGTACTAAATAAAGCATATTGCACTGAATAAGTACTATGGTAGAAGTTAGAGCAGGAATTAAAAAATTTTCAGTAAAAGGTCAGATAGTAATTATTTGCTGGCCATGTGGTCTCTGGTGCAATTATTCAGCTCTGCCATTTTAGCACAGAAGTAACCATAGGCAGATTTAATGACTGGGTGTGGCTGTGTTCTAATAAAACTTTATTTACCAAAACAGTCAATCGGCTGGGCTTTGCTTTCCATCAGGGCTGTCGTTTGCTGACTCCCAAGCTAGAGCATAAAGCATAAGTAAAGGTGTAGGCAGAGATAAGATTGGAAAAATAATCTGGGGCCAGATCATGATTATGCCTGGCAAATTAAGCTAACACATTTTGGTCAGTATTTTTTCAAAATGTGGAATAAAGAAACACCTGCTGACCCAGGATATTGGGAATAGGGCGTGGGAATCTGAATTTTAATTAGGCTCGCCAGTTGACTGGCTCATATGCTTGCCGCAGTTTGAAAACCAAGGCTATAGATGTTGGGGAGCCATCAAAGGATTTTAAAGCGGAGGCGACAATATCAGATTTGTGTTTTTAAAGGAAAAAATGCTAATGGCTATATGGAGAATGGATTAGGGTAAAGATGTAGGAACCAGCATAAGACTAGAGGCAGAGGGTCCGATTAGGGAAGAACATGGATTTTGGCATATAACCAAAGATCAGATCTCATTTCTACCACTTTCAAGCTGTTATGATTTTGAACAGATTATTTAATCTGTTCCAAACTGAATTTCTTCACTGGATGGATTAATAAAACTTTAATGAATTATTGTGAGAATTAAATGTAATAACAGTTGACCTTTGGGGCACCTGGCTAGCTCAGTTGGTAGAGTATGTGACTCTTGATCTTGGGGCTGTGAGTTGAAGCCCCACCATTGGGCATAAAGCTTACTTAAAAAATGAACAGTTGACCCTTAAGCAACATAGGTTTAAACTGCCCAGATCTACTTACACGTGGATTTTTAGAAAATAAATATAGTACTGTAAATATATTTTCTCTTCCTTATGATTTTCTTAACATTTTCTTTTCTCTAGCTTTATTGTAAGATTACAATATGTAATACATATAACATACAAAATGTGTGTTAATTGACTGTGTTATTGAGAAGGATTCCAGTCAACAGTAGTCTAGTAATAGTTAAGTTTTGCAGGGGAGTGAAAAGTTACAGATGGTTTTTTGACTGTTTGGAAGTTGGCACCCATCACCCTTGCATTGTTGAAGAGTCAGCTGTATATATGTGAGTCCATATCAGAAGAACTTAGTACATCACGGGTTCTCAGTAAATGCTAGTCCTTTCTGGCCCCTCATCAGTTTAGATTGCTCGTAAGAAAGGCCTGAGCTGAAGACCATATTGAGGCTATTGTAATTTGGGTTGTGGTTGATGTAGCATGCATAAAATCCTTCAAGGATGAAGAATGTGGACAGAAGAGAGAGTTAAAAAGACAGAACTCTGGACTAGAATGATCAGAAGAGGCTGAGGAACAGAACTCCACAAAATAAAGAGGGTTAGTGATCCAGGAGAACCAGAAAAAAAAGGGGGAAGGCAGTTCTGCCATGTATCTAAGGGAAGAGAAAATTTTAAAGAGGGAACTTTAATATGAGATGCCACAAAAAAAGTCAAGTAAACAGCAAAGGGGGCGTTGGGGAGGAGTATCCGTTCTATTTGGAAAATAGGGGATTATTTATGATCCTAGCAAGAGAATTTTCCCTGGAGTGATAGGGTAGAAGCGAAAATGTAGCGGTTGAGAAAGAGGTGGGCGGGGAAGCAAAGACAGTTAGGTATAGACCAGCTCCTAGTGAGTCAGTTTGTAACAGTTTCAGGCATTGCTGAAATCTATGTAGTATTATATTTAGCTTCAAACAGGCATAGGTGTTGGGAGAGGAGAGGCAGGAGTTAACTCTCAGTTCAGAGAGGCCTACTTTATCTTCTTTCTCCTTCCGTTGACTAGAAAAACTGGCAGAAAGGTTAGCAGCAGGAAGATGTGATTAGACTTTTGTTTCTGAAGATCTGGTAAATAAAAGGCCTAACCCACAGCTGTGAAGGAAGTTACGGGAGTCTTAACACCAAATGAAAATGCAGCTACCTGTTTTTTCTTTAAAGTGGTAAAGAGCAGTAGCTGGGTACATTCCTATCTTATTTTTCTTTAATCAGTTGGAGATAACTTTTCACTTTATGTTTTAAAAAGAGTGAAGTGAACCCCCTTGCTATTTTTTGTCTTTAGCTGGGGCTGTTGCTGCCACTTCATGTACATGCAATAATCCTCTTAGACTTACTTAACAGCTTGAACTTTTATGAGTTGCCTTAAGAATTAGAGCATTAGGAAGTAAATAAGTGCAAAAAGGGTGGTAAAATAGTTAAGAGTTCTTCATTGGTTTTTCAGATTTTATATCCCTTATGAGGGAGCTTTTTTTTCTTTTTCTTTTTCTTTTATAGCTTCTATAAGTTGGCAGTCCTGATAATGACATCAATTTAAGTCAGTTTTGAATAGTCCTAATTTTTCTTTGCATTTATTCATTCAATTATCAGTCTTTTAATAAATGCCTCTTAAATTTAGCCTGTCTCAGGGCTGGATACAGTGGAGATTGGGAAAGCAGAAAACACAGCTTTTGTGCCCGAGCAGCTCACGTTACCTGGAGGAGATAGAACTTAAATCTGTGAGGCCACTAAAAAACAAACAAACAAAAAGCAATATAACATATAAATTCAGTGTGTTCAGTATATGTTCCAGACATTTGGAGAAAAAAAATGACATATGGGAAGACGGTGATTGTCAGGGAGAGCTTCAGAGAAAGAAGGCTAGAGCTGATCCCCTAACCAAAGAAAGCATAACATTTGCCATTCTGGATGGTAGAGAGGTGGAGGGAACATTTAGAGAAATGGTGATATTGAATAGATGGGAATGGAGGGGATGAGGCAAGGTCCTAAGGAGGCATGACTAGATATGATTCCCCTTTGGGGAATAATGAAAGAGAAGATTGCCTTGGTTAGCAGGAGCCTGGATATAGTGGGCTGACTAGTGGCCCCTGAAAAGAAATATCTGTGTCCTAATCCCTGGAGCCTGTGAATATCACCTTATATGGTAAAAATGAATATTACCTTATGGGGTGGGGGGGGGGAGTGTGATTAAATTAATGGTTTTGAGAGGAAGAATTTATCCTGGATTATCTGTGTGGGGCCTAAATCCAATGACAGGTGTCCTCATAAGAGTAAGGCTGAGAGAGATTTGGCAGACAGATATGGAGGCGGTGTGACCACAGAGGCAGAGATTGGATTGACGTGGCCACAAATGAGGGCATGCTGATAGTTCCTAGAAGCTGGAAGAGGCAAGGATGGATTCTCCCCTGTGCTCTCCAGAAGTAGTGCCATCCTTCCAGACTCTGGCCTGCAGAACAAACAGAAAGAATACATTTCTATTGCTTTCATCACCACCAAGTTTGCGGTAATTGTTAGAGCAGCCACAGGAAAGTGATATACTGGATGTAGTGACCTAGTAAGCAGTGTTGAGTCAGAGGTCTTCTCTTGAGCTGGAGAGTGACATGGCCAAAGGGAGTTTGTTCTTTCTGTAATGATCAGATAACTGCGTTTTTACAATGAAGGAAAATACACCAACGTTATTTTAATAAACTGAAAAGAAAGGTTAATTTGGTAGCTCTTTGCAGGATGGATTAACTAGGAAGGTGGGAGTGGAAAAGGAGAGATGGTAGGGAGCCCTACTGAGAACTTATTGTGATAATCTGTGAGTAGAGCTCTGACTAATATAGGCAGTAGGAGGAGAGAAGAAGAGCTAACTCAGATTTTATAAAGGAATAGATTGGCATGACTTCAGTTGGTGGGTATGGAGAGCCACAATAGTAGAGGGAGATTTCAAGGAAGCATAAAATGAGAAAGTTAGTTAACCTCCTCACCACCACCCTCCATCAAGTGCCTAATGCCACAGTGAGCTGGAGTAAATGAGAGATATATGGCATTAATAGAGCAGTGCCTATAAAGCGCCTGTCAGTTTTCGAGCCTTTGCAGGGCATGATGTGATCAAGTTAATGAGTCCTACCATGAAATCTGGAGGGGAATAGTTATGCTTATGATAGTGAGTTACCTTGTGACAAGTTGCTATGATGCAAATCAGGGGTCTTAGGTCCTAGACCCTGCTCTGACACTGAAATTCTCTGAACTAAAATGTTGCCATCTATAAAACAAAAGAGATCACTGTGCATATCTGTGTGTGGGTATGTGTGTGTATACATGTATCCTTCTACCACCATCACTCCTGTATATCCTGATATCCTGTCTTTTATTATGTTATTGCTTTTTTCATGTCTTCTGTGTCTTATGAGTCTATATACATTACAGTTTAGGACCCTGTGTTCTTATATCAATATTCCTGGAGTTTCACAGAATTTGGGGACATGGCAGGTGTTCAGTAAATGGTTGTTGAATAGAGGAATTAATTTTCCCCTCTTTACCTGAAGAAGATGGCTTTTCCCTCCCTGAAATGGTGTGAAATAACATGAGGTAACAGGTAGAGTGCCTCACTCAAGGCCTTGTCCATGGTGAGTGCTCTCTTCCTGCATACTCCAGTTTGGCCTTGAGTTTAAGTGTTTGTTGTTAGCTCCTAAAAAGCTAGAAGTAAAATGATCCAAGAATCTTTGGAATAGGGTTTAATCTGGACACTGGAGCCTTCCTAATAAGAACCCCTGGAGAGCATGCAGCTCCTCTTTCTACAAAAGTTAAACCTGTTGACTGGGAAGCCTGTGCCATCCACACTCAGGCCTTTGCAGGCTAAGTTCTATTTTTTCTCTGTAATGGTTAAATTTAGAATTATCAGGAACTCCTTCTTGGCTAGATCCAGTCTTGTGTGTTAATTCTCAGCCTTTTTAAGCTCCAAAATTAGAACCCTTATGCTTGACCCCTCCCCTCTGTAATATTCTTTCTCCTCATAAGCTTGTGTCTCTATGCCACATTGATTCTTCCTTTTCTATTATTCTTTCCGCTTTTTAAGGTTCACGTATTTTTTTAATAACAGCTGTCTTTTTAAGATAATGCATTTATTGAAAAATAATTCACATACCGTAAAATTCATCCTTTTAAAGTGTACAATTCTGTGATTTTTATTAGTACAGTTGATGCTTGAACAACATGGGTTTGAACATGTGGGCTCACTTACATACAGATTTGTTTTTTATAAATACAGTGCCATGCTATAAATATATTTTCCTTATGATTTTCTTTTTTTTAATTAAAAAAAATGTTTAATGTTTATTTATTTTTTGAGAGAAAGAGAGACCGAGCATGAGTGGGGGAGGGGGAGAGAGAGAGGGAGACACAGAATCTGAAGCAGGCTCCAGGCATTGAGCTGTCAGCACAGAGCCTGATGCGGGGCTCGAACCTATGAACCTTGAGATCGTGACCTGAGCTGAAGTCAGATGCTTAACCGACTAAGCCATGCAGGCACCCCATCCTCGTGATTTTGTTAATAATATTTTCTTTTCTTTAGCTTACTTTATTGTAATAATACAGTATATGATACATATAATATACAAAATATGTATTAACTATGTTATTAGTAAGGCTTCCAGTTAACAGTAGGCTATTAAGAGTTAGGTTTTGTGTGGAATTGTGACTGCTTGGGGATCAGTGCTCCTAACCCTTGCATTGTTCAAGGGCCAACCGTACATTCACAGTTGTGCAATGGTTACTGCTATCTTCCCAGAACATTTTCATTACCTTAAAAAGAAACCCTTGTAAACAAACTGTGGTATATCCATGTAATGTAATATTGTTTTTTTTTAATTTTTTTTTTAATGTTTATTTTTGAGAAGAGAGAGACAGAGCATGAGCGGGGGAGGAGAGAGAAAGAGGGAGACACAGAATCAGAAACAGGCTCCAGCCTCTGAGCTGTCAGCACAGAGCCCAACGCGGGGCTCAAACTCACAGATTGTGAGATCATGACCTGAGCCGAAGTTGGACACCCCACCGACTGAGCCACCCAGGCACCCCAGTAATGTTATTAAGCAATAAAAAGAACTGAACTATTAAACCACAAAAAGGCATGGCGGAACTTCCTTGCATATTGCTAAGTGAAAGAGGCCAGTTTAAAAAGGCTGTCTACCATGTGATTCCAACTATATGACATTATGGAAAACGCAAAACTATAAAGGTAGTAAAAAGATAAATGGTTGCCAGCATTTTGGAGGAAGGAAGAAGGGGTGGGACATGGGATTTTTAGGGCAGTGAAAATATTCTGTATGATACTTTATTGCAGATACATGATATGTGCATTTGTCAAATCCAGAGAGCCATACAACACAGAGTGATGTAGACTATGGATTTATTAATAACATATCAACGTTAGTTCATGAGTTATAGTGAAGGTACTACACTAATGCAAGATTTTTTTTTAAATTTAATGTTTATTTTTGAGAGAGGGAGAGGGAGTGGGGGAAGGGTGGGGGAGTACTGAGGATCTGAAGCAGGCTCTGTGCTGACAGCAGAGATCCATCCCAATATGGGACTTGAACTCACAAACCACGAGATCATGAGCTGAGCCAAAGTTGGACACTCAACCAACTGAGCCACCCAGGCACCCCTACGAGATGTTAATAATAGGGGACGCTGGGGGATGCCTGGATGGCTGAGTCGGTTAAGCGTCTGGCTTTGGCTCAGGTCATGATTTCACAGTTCATGGTTCGAGCCCCACATAGGGATCTGTGCTGACAGCTCTGAGCCTGGAGCCTGCTTCAGATTCTGTGTCTCCTTCTCTCTCTGCCCTTCCCCTGCTCATGCCCTGTCTCTGTCTGTCTCTCTGTCTCTCTCAAAAAAATAACGATGGGGGGGGCGCCTGGGTGGCGCAGTCGGTTGAGCGTCCGACTTCAGCCAGGTCACGATCTCGCGGTCCGTGAGTTCGAGTCCCGCATCAGGCTCTGGGCTGATGGCTCGGAGCCTGGAGCCTGTTTCCGATTCTGTGTCTCCCTCTCTCTCTGACCCTCCCCCGATCATGCTCTGTCTCTCTCTGTCCCAAAAATAAATAAAAAAACGTTGAAAAAAAAAATTAAAAAAATAAAAATAAATAATGATAGGGGACACTGGGAGAGTGGAGAAAGAGGAGATATGTGAGAACTCTCTACTTTCTGCTTAATTTTTTGTAAACCTAAAACAGCTCTGAAAAGCAAACTATGTTAATTTTAAAAAAGAACAAAAGAAACACTTTAGCAGTCGTTGCTCATTCTCTCCTCCCCTGCCCTAAGCAATTACTAATCTACTTTTTATCTCTTACCGATTTGCCTTTTGTGGACATTTTAGCTCCATGGAATCACACAGTATGAGGCCATTTGTGTTTGGTTTCTTTCACTTGGCATAATGTTTCCAGTGTTCATCTGTGTTGAACCATGTACTTCATTCCTTTTTGTGTCTGAATAATGAATGTTCCATTGTATGGACACACCACATTTTGTTATACACCCATCAGTTGATGGACATTTGGGTTGTTCCCACTTTTTAAAAAGCTATCATGAAAAACGTTACTATGAACATGCATTGTACAAATTCTTATGTGGTCATATGTTTTCATCTTTTGGGGGGATATACCTAGGAGCAGAACTGCTGGGTCGTATGGTAATTCTAGGTTTAATATTTTGGGGAACATGCAAATGGTTTTCCAAGGTGGCCACTATTTTATATTCCCACCAGCAATGTATAAGGGTTCCATTTCTCCACATCTCCACATGTTATTGGCTGTTTTTTATCATATAACCATTCTTGTGGGTATAAAGAGGTATCTCTTGGCCTTGATTCACATTTCCCAAATGACTAATGATGTTGAATGTTTTTCATATGTTTATTAGTCATTTATATGTCTTCTTTGGAGAAATGTCTATTCAAATACTTTGCCTACACTTTAATTGGACAGTTTATCTTTTTGTTGAATTGTAGGTGTTCTTTGTATATTCTGGATACAAATTTATCATACGTATGACTTAACAATTATTTTCTCCCATTCTATGTGTTGACATTAATGGTGTTCTTTGAAGCATAAAAAAATTTTTTTTTAATGTTTATTTATTTTTGAGAGACAGAGAGCATAAGTGGGTGAGGGGCAGAGAGAGGGAGACACAGAATCTGAAGCAGGCTCCAGGCTCTGAGCTAACAGCACAGAGCCTGACGTGGGGCATGAACATGCCAACTGTGAAATCATGACCTGAACCAAAGTCGGATGCTTAACCCACTGAGCCACCCAGGCGCCCCTGAAGCACAAAATTTTTAATTTTGAAGTCCAATTTTTTTCTTTTGTTGAGTATGCTTGTGGTGTCATATCTAAGAAACTGTGGCCTAATCCAAGGTCACAAGATTTATCTCTATGTTTTCCTTTAAGAGTTATTGTGGCTCTTACATTTAGGCCTTTGTTCTATTTTGAGTTAATTTTTGTATATGGCATGTTGTAGGAGTCCAACTTAATTCTTTTTGCTTGCAGATATTCAGTTGTCCCAGCACCATTTATTGAAAAGACTGTTCTTTTCCCGTTTCTCTATTGTTGTGGCACCTTACTGAAAATCATTTGACCATAAATCTAAGGTTTATTTCCAGATTCTCAATTCTTTTTCATTTGATATGTGTCTACCCTTGTGCCAGTACCACATTATCTTGATTATTGTAGCTTTCTAATAAATTTTGAAATCAGCAAGTCAAGCCCTCCACCTTTTTGTTTTTTAAAATTGTTTGGCTATTTGGGGTCCCTCTATTACCATATAATTTTTTATTTTTATTTTTTTTTAAAAATTTTTTTAACGTTTATTTATTGTTGAGACAGAGACAGAGCATTTTTTTTAAATTTTTTTTAACATTTATTTATTTTTGAGACAGAGACAGAGCATTTTTTAAAAATTTTTTTTTAACGTTTATTTATTTTTGAGACCATATAATTTTTTAAATTATCTTGTCAGTTTATGCAAAAAGGCAGCTGGTATTTTTTTAAGTGATCTCTACACCCAGTATGGGGATCAAACTCATGACCCCAAGATCAAGAGTCAAATGTTCTACCAACTGAACCAGCCAGGCAACCCCAGCTGGGATTTTGTTGAATTTGCAGATCAATTTGGGGGAATATTGTCATCTTAACAATATTAAGTCTTTCAATCCATGAATATGGAATGTCTTTCTTTTTATTAGATATTTAGTTTCTTATAATGATGTTTTGTGGTTTTCAGTGCATAAGGTTTGCAGGGTTTTTTTTGTTAAATATTGCTAAGTCATTCTATGAGGCCAATATTGTAGCATGTATCAAAACCAGAGATACCGTAAGAAAACTATAGACCAATATGTTCTCTGAATATAGATGCAAATACCCTCAATAAAATGCTGTTCCTTTTTTAAATGTTTATTTAGAGAGCAAGCAGGGGAGGGGCAGAGAGAGAAGGAGAGATAATCTCAAGTAGACTCCTCACTGTTTGTACAGAGCCCGACTCAACCTGGGGCTTGATCTCATGAACCGTGAGATCATGACCTGAGCCGAAATCAAGAGTCAGATGCTTAACTGACTGAGCCACTCAGGTGCCCCTAAAATGTTGTTCTAAATGGTATGTTTTTATGCTATTCTCAATGAATGTCTTTATGATTTCATTTCAGATTGTTCATTGTTCAGAGCTAATTTTTGTTTATAGATCTTGTCTCTTGCAACCTTGCTCAACTCATTTATCAGCACTAATAGTTTTTTGTGGATTCCTTAGGATTTTCTACATACAAGATCATACCATCCTCAAGTAAAAGTAGTTTTATTTTTTCCCTTCCAGTATGAATGACTTTTCTTTCTTTTTCTTGCCTAATTGCTGTGGCTAGATCCTCTAATATAATACAGTGTTGAATAGAAGTAATGAGAGAAGGCAAGGTCCTTGTCTTTTTCCTGATCTTTGCGGGGAAAGCTTTCAATATTTTACCTTTAAGTGTGATATTAGCTGTGGGTGTTTCATAGATACCCTTTATCAGGTTGAAGAAGTTCCCTTTATTCAGTTTGTTGAGTGTTGTTTTTTTTTTTTTTTTTTTTTCATATGAAGGTGTTAGATTTTGTCAGGTGCTTTTTCTGAGTCTTTTGAAAAGAAAATGTAACTTTGGCCCTTTTTTTCTTTTGAGATGATCTGTTATTACAGTATTTGATTTTTGGGTTGTTACACCTATCATTATTCCTGTGATAAGTTGCACATAGCTATGGTGTAAATCCTCTTTATATGCTGTTAGATTCAATCTGCTAGCATTTTGTTGAGGATATTTGCATCTATATTCGGAAAACATATTGGTCTGTAGTTTTCTTATGGTATCTTTGGTTTTGATATCAAGCTAATAATGGCTTCGTAGAATGAATTGGGACATGTTGTTTTCTCTTCTGTTTTTTGGAAGAGTTTATGCAAACTTAGTGTTAATTCTTTAAATGTTTAGTAGAATTCACCAGTGAAGTGACTTGGACTTTTCTTTGTGGGAATTTGTTGTTGTTGTTGTTACTAATTCAATCTCTTTTTTTGTTATAGGTCTATTCAGATTTTCTATTTTATCTTGAGTCAGTTTTGCTACTTTGTGTCTTTCTAGAAATTTGTCCATTTCTTCTAGGTTATCTTGTTTTTGGCATATAATTTTTCATAGTATCTCATGTAACCATTACTATTTCTGTAAAGTTGATAGGGATGATGTCTCTTTCAGTCTTTTTTTTTTTTAACCCAGTCTTTTTAAGTTTATTTATTTTGAGAGAAAGAGTATAAGCACAAGCAGCGGAGGGGAGGAGAAAGGGGGAGAGAAAGAATCCCAAGCAAGCTCCACACTAACAGCACGGAGCCCAACACAGGGCTTGAATCCCACGACCCCAAGATCATGACCCGAGCCGAAATCGAGTCGGATGCCTGAGCCACCACCCAGGCGCCCCTCATCTTGACTTTAGTATTTTGAATGTTTTCTCTTGGCCAGTCTAGCCAAAGGTTTGTTGATTTTGTTGGTTTTTTTGAAACTTTTGGTTTCATTGATTTTCTCTATTGTTTTACCATCCTCTATTTTATTTATGTCTGCTTTGATACTTGTTATTTCCTTCCATCAGCTTGCTTGGAATTTAATTTGTCCTTCATTTTCGAGTTTCTTAAGGTGGAAAATTAGGTTATTGATTTCAAATCTTCTTTTTAGTTTAAGCATTTACAGCTCCCTCTGAGCACTGCTTTAGCTGCATCTCATAAAGTTTTGGTATGTTGTGTTTTCTTTTCATTTCCAAGCAGTTTTCTAATTTCCCTTGTGATCTCTTCTTTGACCCATTATTTACTTAGGAATGTCTTTTGTCTTTTTATCTGCCATATTTATTAGATAGTTATTGCTGTGTGCTAAGAATTATATGACAGTCCCTGGTGCTTACTTTCTAAAAATCAGAACATCCAGTTTTAGCTTGTCTCAATGGAGAAAGTGTTTATAAAAAAACAGGTAGTTAACATAAAAGTAGGACCTTCACTCTTACTTGCTTATAATAAACAGACTTGAACATTTTAAACGTAATAACGAAGACAGATGTGGTATTGCAAAAGCCCTAGTGAAATCTAGCATCTCTACTGTTTTACCTTCGTGTAATAAATTCTTTGGAGAGTAAGAAAAAAATCAATGGCTGGCAAGTTTCTTTATATGAGAGCTAGGGAGACAGACTTTCTGAGTGTTTCCCTTGGGGCTTCCTATTTCCAGCTCACAAATGTGTTTGGGGGAGGAAAAAGAAGTAAAATGGGTAATGGATAAAGAGGTTCCACTGTTTTAAAGACAGCTATTTATATTTTCATGTGGCTCTATGTCAATAGAAATAAGACTAGAATAGAAAAAGCTAAATCTTATATCATTTTCATAGTTTTCTTTGGAGTTTGTGTTGGTGCATAAAAATCAGTACTTTTACTTAGCAACATTAATGTGCTTCCTCACAGAAGAAATAGGAGAGCAAAGGGACAATATGGTTGTCACTGAGTTTGTGAAATTTTAATGAAAATTGGTAAGAATGATTTTTGGCCAGAGCTATTTAAGGAATTTGTGAGACTGATTTCAGTTTTAGTTTCTGGTTCCTTTCACTAACTTCTCCTAAGTTTCCCCTAATCATTATGGCTTATGAATATATGAAGTTCAGTTGTTAAGGCAAGTAGTCTACTAACCCACATTTGTATAATACCTTTTTCTTTACCTGGTGCTTTTATACTTAAGACTTACAGTAATCCTGCAATCTACCTCTCTTGAAAACCGGTATACTAATCAGATTTTAGCTGACACCAAAAGCTAAAAATTCAGTCTACCATTGAGGAAAAATTAAACATACGGTTTTAACGTAATTTTACAGGAGGTGACATAAAATACAGGAAACCTAGATTCATTTACTCTGCTTTCTAATTTAAAAAAAGGTAGTGAAATAATTTTACTATCATGAAAACTAAACAAAAGGATATAACTTTTGTTTGATTTTTATGACTGTGCTCAGTTTGTTTCAAAAATCATTGAAGTCTCTTAAGTACACTGTGTCCTCTTGCTGGCTTCTCAAAGGCAGCCTCTCCTGAATTAATTAAAAACAGCAATATTCGAGGTATTAGATTACAGTGTTGTATGATTGACGATTCACTTTACTACATAAAGAATAGATATGATTATCATTTATGTCTCTGTAGACTCGAGTTTATGCTGTAAATATATTGCTTTTTAAAAACTGTAGCAATAGCAAATATACTTTGGTTTAATGTAGGATGATTTCAAAATATTTTATTAAAATTGTGCAGTTTCCTGAGGTGTATATTATTATGTTGGAATAAAAACATGGTGTATAATATAAAAAGCTTAAAAGATCTGTTTTTGAAAAGTTGAAACTAATTTGGGAGTACTGAAGCAGCTAGCTTTACAAGAGTGGTGGAAAAGAAAGTTTTTTCCCCAGAGTCTTGGAGAATTCAGTCTCATTTCAGAGCTGCCTTATAAAATGCTTGATGCAGTGGTTGGCCATCATGTTACATGACACAGGGTCTGGTCAATGTGGTTCATTCATATTTACAGTTTGGTTTTCAACCTAACCATTATACTTAGTAATGATCTGATCTTTATAGGGTATTGGGCATTGTTCATGTGTGATATTAATAGTGATCGCAACAAACAAGCAAATGAGAGTTTTTATACCCACATGAATATTGCGTTTGAGTTTTGTTACTGGGAATGCTTCTACTTTTTTTTTTAAGAGCTTTTTTTTTCTTAAGTTTATTTATTTTGAGAGAGAGAGAGAGAGAGAGAGAGAGAGAGAGAGAGAGAAAACGAGCAGGGGAGGGGCAGAGAGAGGGAGACAGAATCCAAAGCAGGTTCTAGGCTCCATGCTGTCAGCACAGAGCCCAACGCGGGGCTTGAACTCATGAACTGTGAGATCATGACCCAAACCGAAGTCAGATGCTTAACCAACTGAGCCACCCAGGTGCCCCTACTTTATTCCAATGATTTTTCAGTATTTGAGTTTTGCATCTTCTCTTTTATAATTGCCTTTAAAGCCTCAGCAGTATTCCTCAGCAGTATTCCTTTCAGAATACTGAAGTTATGTCATTTTTATTTTCTGAGGGTAGTTTTCAGAAAGAACTGGACCATAATTCAGAATTTTGTCAGATAAAGTAGATAATCTGAGGCCAACTCGACTGTATTGTAGCTTGTAAGAAACTAGCTCTAAAAGCACTTTCCCAAAAAGCTTGTTCTTTGGAATAAATGTAACCCCTTTCAAGGTAATTGCTTTAAAGAAAATTTATTTGATGTACAAGTTCAGGTTCGTGTATTTAAAAAATCATCACATTTACCTCATAGTTACATCTTGTGTAAGAACTTGGGGAGGTTCCAAAGCTAAACAGTGAAGAAGATTAAATTATTTTGCTAGTCACCAAAAAATTGTGCCTGTGCAGGTAAATGAATAGCAGAGATATTGAAAAGATGTCTTATGACCAGTGGGAGCAAGTTGAAATCTCTTGAGACAGTCTAAGGTTATAATTATAGGCTTCTAAAATCAGGAGAGAATTATCCTGAAGATGTCAGGGACTTCTGTGTGTTCCTTTGGGCTCATCAATGTTGAAGAGGGAATTCATAGCCAAATTTCTTAGGATACATTTATATATATATGTGTGTGTGTGTGTGTATATATACACACATACACACAATTTTTGTACAAATTTTATGTTGTTTTCTAACTATAAACATTTAGAAATAATAAAAAATATAGATGAGAGAAAGCTGTCAAAGAAATCCTCATTGAATTTTTAATAAACATCCTTTCTTCTATGTGTTGTTTTATAAGGTTGAGATTACACTGAACTTAAAATTTTTAAATCTTTTTTTTTAATGTTTATTTATTTTTGAGAGAGAGAGAGACAGAGCATGAATGGGGGAGGAGCAGGAAGAGAGAGAGAGAGAGAGAGAGAGAGAGAGAGAGAACCTGAAGCAGGCTCCAGGCTCTGAGCTGTCAGCACAGAGCCCGACATGGGGCTCGAACTCTCAAACTGTGAGATCATGACCCAAGCCAAAGTCGGATGCTTAACCGACTGAGCCATCCAGGCACCCCTACAATTTTAAATATTGGTTTTTCTACCTATTATTTTCACAAGTCAGAAATTCTTTGTGAACACAATATTCAGCGGCCATCTTTTAGATTGTAGCATCTAGTCATACATGGTTCATAAAATTTACTGTTAAATGACTTAAAGTTTATCATTGAAGAAATAATGAAAACTTACAGAATTTCTTCTCTCACACTCATAGTATTAGAAGTATCAGAAAGAAAACAATAACATGAAGCAAAGACTCATGAGGCATGTCATGGGATTATGCTTTCTTAGTTTCATTGGCTTCATGTATTATTTGTAAATGTTTTCCTTGCTAATGTGCAGCCATAGTCACTTTCCTAGAAACAGAACTGAGAGAAAAAAACCATTTCTTCTCTCTCTTGCCGAAGGTGGTTGGAGGTAAAGTTAAGAAGCCCGGCAAACGTGGTCGGAAGCCAGCCAAAATCGACTTGAAGGCAAAACTTGAGAGGAGCCGGCAGAGTGCAAGAGAATGCCGGGCCAGGAAAAAACTAAGATACCAGTATTTGGAAGAGTTGGTATCCAGTCGGGAAAGAGCCATATGTGCCCTCAGAGAGGAACTGGAAATGGTAAGAAAGTCTGCCAGTAAACACCTGAAAAAATCAACCTAAGCTTAGTAGTCAAAGAAATATATATTAAAATATGAAGGTACCAATTTTCACGTATGTGTTTCACAAATACAGGAAAGAATATTAGTCTGTTAGCCAAGACGTAAGCAAGGAAGCAGTTTTGCATAGTAGCTGGTGGGAGCAGAATGTGCCTGACTATTTCACTGAGGGATTGTTTTTGAAGGAAAAAAATGGAAAATAACACAAATGTACAATAATAGGGGATTAGTTAAATTATACTGCATTCATAAATTGGACTACTTTGCAGGCAGTAAAAATCACAATGCACATGTATATTTACTAATGTAGAAAGGCATTTACAATATATTGCTAAGTGGAAAAAGCAATATAACAAATGTAACAATATGCATAGTATATATACCATTTGTGTTTCAACATATTGATTTATTTATTTGTCATGTTTTGGTCATTTATTCATCCAGACTTTGGGTGGTGGCTGTAGAAATGTAAAAGAGAATAGAAATCTCACTATAAGCTCAGGGGAGGAGGTGACAGGTTGGAGACGAGAGAGAATACTACTATGATCATCACAAAACTAGGACCTCAGCATTTTAAATGGTAAGAAAATAAGGTTGGGGTCTGAAGAGAGTCCAGATAAACACTATTGAATAGATTTAAAAATATATATATTGAATTTGACTCCTGCTGCAAGTTATTTCTTACCTTCTGCAGTGTAAGCTACTTGAGGGCATGATCTTTGAACTAACTGATCTTTGTATACGTCAAAGTCCATACTACACAGTCTGGCAGAAAGCAGATGTTTAGTGAATGTTTATGAAAGAGAAGGGAAATTATAAAATTATTTATTTTAGGAGTAGAAATGATAATGTGACAGCAAAAAGAGATGAATTCTAATTAGTGGCACACTGGGAAGAGAGAATCTTTTAACCAGAGGAGCCTTCTTTTTTTTTTTAAGTTTATTTACTTTGAGAGCAAGAGAGTGTAAGCAGCGGAGGGGCAGAGAGAGCAGAATTCCAAGGCTTCACACACAGCACAGAGCCCAATGCGGGGCTTAAACCCACAAAACAGCCAGATCATGACTTGAGCCGAAATCAAGAGTTGGATGCTCAACCGACTGAGCCACTCAAGCACCTCCCCAGAAGGGCCTTCTTAATCTGAGCACTACCCACAGTTTATCACTAGAAGATTCAACAGCAGTTTCCTACCCTCTTCTGAAAGATGGCAGGCCTCATACATGTCCTAGGTTACAAACAGAAAATACAGTGGAGGGATAGGATTCCCACCAGCCAGTGTGACCTCTAGTTATGGGAGTTCTTCTGTCTGGGATTTCTACCCCTGGTTCCTGAACTCTGGCTAGTAAAATTTTACTTAAATATATTTTACATATTTCAGTACAAGCAGTGGTGCCTGGCAATGGACCAAGGAAAAATCCCTTCTGAAATAAAGGCCCTACTCACTGGAGAAGAGCAGAGCAAATCTCAGCAGAACTCAAGCAGGCACATGAAAGCTGGGAAGACGGATGCTAACAGCAATTCCTGTGAGTACCATGAGTGGGAGAGTTTATATTTAGAGGAGCGTTTTAAGGTAGGGTTTCCATTGACCACTTTCCTTATGTCATTAAATAAAATGTTGATGTCATTTGTAATATACTAATAAGCAAGTGAAATGGTGCTAGATTCTAAATATTGAGATGAATTTTACATGGGCTCGATGAACAGCAACTGAAAAATGTATGGAAAATTCTTAAAGTAAACTTAGTCCATAAATGGGAGTACATTCTAGTTATTGTTAATAAGAATTTTATTTGTATTTTGATTTACAGCCTAAAGAATCCTTTCACTTATATTTATCTTATGTTTTTCCTCCAATAATTGTGTTAAGGAATTACACTTTTTATTTTGTAGATGAAGAAATAGCAGAAGGGTTGGTTAAGATGCCCAGGGTCACACAGCTATAATGGGAAAAACCTGTCTTCACCTAGTCCAGGCTGTATCTAGTACAGGAGCCCATCATTGCAGGGTTTTTTTTTTTCATTATGGTGAAATTCATATGAAATTCATAAAATTAACCATTTTAAAGTAATAATTCAGAGGCATTTAGTACAATCAATGTTGTACAACCACCACTTCTATCTAGTTATAAAACATTTTATCACCCCAGAAGAAAGCCCTGAACTCATTAGGTAGTTACTTGTTCTTCCTCCCTCCAGCCCTTGGCAACTTGTCTCTATGGATTTACCTATTCTGGATATTTCATACAAATGGAAACATACAATATGTGACTTTTTGTGTCTGGCTGTTTTCACCTAGTGTATTTTCAAGGTTCATCCACACTGTAGCCTATATTAGTACTTTATTCCATGTTATGGCTGTATAATGTTCTGCTAGGTATGTGTACCACAATTTATTTGTTCATTCATCTGTTGATGCTTGTTTCTCCCGAACAGTATGATATGAAACATGAGTGTACAAGTATGTGTTTGAGTACTTGTTTTCAGTTCTTTTGCTTATATACCTAGAAGTGGAATTGCTGAGTCTTCTGGTAATTTTATATTTAACTTTTAAGGGAACCACAAATTGTTCTCCACAGTGGCTGATATATTTTGCATTCCCACCAGCAGCATATGAAGCTTCCCGTTTCTGTACATCTTGCTAACTCTTTTTATTTTCCCTTATTTAAAAAAAATTTATTTTTAAGTAATCTCTACACCCAAATGGGGCTTGAACTCACAACCCCGAGATCAAAAGTCGCATGCTCCACTGACTGAGCCAGCTAGGTGCCCCTCTATTTTTAAAAACTATAGCCTTCCATCCTAGGATGTGAAGTAGTATCTGATTGTGTTTTTGATTGGCATTTCCCCAAAGACTAATGATGTTGAGCATCTCGTCATATGCTTATTGGCCATTTGTATATCTTCTTTGAAGGAATGTCTAAGTCCCTTGCCCAAGTTTTAATTGAGTTGTTTTTCATTTTGTTGTTGAGTTGTAGGAGTTTATATTTTTCCCAGATTCTAGACCTTATCCCATTCTGTAGGTTGTTTTTTTCACATTCTTTTTTTTTTTTTTTTTTAAAGTTTATTTATGTTGAGAGAGAGAATCCCAAGCAGGCTCTGCACTGTCAGCACAGAGCCTGATGCAGGGCTCACTCTCACGAACCATGAGATCATGACCTGAGCCAAAATTAAAAGTCAGACGCTTAACTGACTGAGCCACCAGGCGCCCCTTCTCACATTCTTGATAGTGTCCTTTGGTGCACAAAACATTTAAATTTTGATGAAGTCCAGTTTATCTATTTTTTTCTTTTGTTGTTCAGGCTTTGGGTGTCATATGTTAACAATCCATTGCCAAATTCAAGGTCATGAAGAACCTTACCCCTATGTTTTCTTCTAAGAGTTTTATGGTTTTAGCTCTTATATTTTAGGTCACTGATCCATTTTGAGTTAATTTTTCTATATGGTATGAGTTAGAGGTCCAACTTAATTCTTTTGCATGTGAATATCCAATTGTTCCAGGACCATTTGTTGAAGACACTGTAAAGATTTTATAATGAAGATGTCATGGATTGGTTTCTTTATCATTGTGATTGCTTTGGGAGCACTTGAAACAGTTATAAGAAAATGCTGTAAATTTTTTATCTTTTAAAATATTTTTGTAAAAGCGAACGGTTTGGTTTTTGATAGCTTTTATTACATGAGGTAACATTTGTTTTAATCTAAATTGAATTAATGAAAAAAAGCCAAATCAGCTCAATTTTCTTGCAATCTGTATTTTTAAAAAGCCTTTCTGTAGATCCTAAACAAACAAAAAATTCATACATTTTAAAACAGATTAAACAAACTTCATTGACTTACAAACATTCTTACATTGGTAACTATGATTTATTTTTTAGGGTGAAGATTATATAAAATGATGAGTAGCTGATTGAAGCCAATATTCTGATTCCTATGGAGGATGAATGGGCAAGATTGTACTTCTTGGCTCCATTTACTACCTACTGCTCAGTAGTCATCTCTGTAAATCTGCAGTTTCTACCAAAATGTGTGATCATAGATCCCAAAGGATTTTGCTTTAACTTTCAACACTTAGAAAATTTATAAACATTCAGACCTGTTCTGGTTGGTATTGCCACCGGTGGCAGTTAACATGTTGTAATGCTTGAAAACACAGGAGTAGAGAGAAGTGGGTGAAGATTGTATTTTTGCACCTTAACTCCACATTGCTTTATTGGTTAATTTATATTCTTTCCATGTATTTCATGTCATTGTATGTGTATGTATGTTTAGGTGTCACCTTCTTTTATGTTTTTGACTGCCCTACAAAGAGAAACCAAATGGGCTGATTATTAAGTTCTCAGCCTTAATGGACCTAATCTTATTTGTTTATATTTACTTGAGTAATGTTTATTTTCTGCATGAACCATGATTTCTCCTGTGAGCCATTCCAGCATAAGCTGTGAATATGTATTAACAAATATATACAGTTCTATTTTTATAATCCATAATGATATGCCTGTTTTGAATAATGTACGTGTTAACAAAATCCATCAGGAAAGCCCTCAAGACAGCCTCTATTTAAAACTTTCGTTGCTGTCTTCTCGAACTATATTTATAAAAGTTTGCTAGGGCCTAATCCATACTTGGAGAATAATTAGTCAAATTTTCTTTTTAAGCAAGAAGTAACCCTTTAGGCATTTCATCAGCATACACCATCTTGACAACTTAGAGAATGTATGTATGTGTTTCTATTGTATGTCTATATATGTATGTGGGGAGGGTAGGAGTGAATGTTCACACACATTTCCTTGTGTAGTCAACTAACTCGGACACTTTTTCTAAAGAAAATAGGATGAAATTAGCTGCTGAGATCGAGTTTCTGCCTCAAGAGATCTGGAACAAAATGAGGGAGAAATTGCTGGTAGATCTAATGGCTGTAGGCATAACCAGAACACTTAGTTTCTCCCCTGACATGAGCTTCGTGATGAATGTGTTCTGAGCCAGGAAGAAACACACTGTGGGTGTGCCTCTGGTTTGGCCCTGACCGTGTCTACACTCTGGAATGAAGCACTGAGCTAGAGTTGTCACAGCACCACGGCCAGATGGCCTGGTGGGAGCACAGAACGGCAGAGTAGTTCTTTTCAGCTCCGGTTACAGCTACATTGACCTTCTTCCTGACTACCCAACAGAGCAATGGCTGAGGAATCAAGCTCATAATATTTTACATGCAAATAGACTAGGTATCTTTCAGTTTCCCCAGTGAGACACCCTATCACTCTTTCTTCTCTGTCCCATAGTTAAATCAGGAATTGTGTTCTCTGTTGCTGCTAAATTATAATTGTTCTTTGCTCTACTGAGGCAAATATTTGGCTTCTACACAGTATGTTTTGTTACGAAATGGCAGTTTAAGAGGAGGCATCACACTCTAGACTGAGGTGGAACAAGAGATGGACCACATAGTTTTAGATTACAAGGTACTCTCCCCTCTTCTCTTAGGCCATGTTTCAATAAAGTGCTTCCCCTTAGCCTAAGTTCCTGAAGATCTCTTGTGTGTAGGTTGCAAACTCAGATCTAGTCTAGTCCTGTGTGACTACTGATATACCACTAGCCCAACCTGTTGGGTCTCTCTGTGTTTTGGAGGACTGGGGGTTTAAGAGTATTTAATGTCTTTTTAGGATCACAAATATAGATAGATTGAGGATTGTTAATATCCAGACCTTCAGAGTTTAAGTGTTTTAAATACAGTGTTCAGATTGTAATGGGTATGGTTTTGCCATCTGGTCTACTCAAATGTATATTTTTATTTTGCAAAACAACCCAAGATTTACTACGTGTTGCTTTTTGTTCAGTACCTTTTGAATTCCCCAGAAGAGTTGTTTTCAAAGCAAACATTCCAAAATGAATGTGGCTCTTCAATGGAATGTCTCCATTGTGCTTGAAGTATTTCTTCTCTGGTTGTAATTTTAAAGTACAGCTCATTTGAGCTACCCTCTGTCCCCACCCCCAGTATCTTTACAAGAGCAGTGACTTTGTCCTCAGGTAGAGGATGTGTAATTTTGGATGAAAGTAAATTACAACTTATATAAAGTTTATTCCTAAACCTATCTTTTTGGTATTTTAAAGTAGATCATACCAAGACAAAGTTTCTTGGTCTTAAAAAGGAATGTTTTGATTGCTTTGGGTGTTGTGCTGGCTGCACGCTTTGGCCACTTGAAGCATGTTAATAAATGTCACTGATTAAAACAGCTGGAGCATTTCTTTTCCCATTCCAGTTAAAAAGCAGCAATACTGAAATCCTAGCATCTCTCACTTTCTGTAATGACAACATACAGGCTGAGAGAGAACAGAAGAGGGGGAGAGAATCACTGAGCTCGGTCCCTCTGGATCAGCGCTGTTCTCTTTGCTCCCTGAGTAAAAAGAGTAATGTTGTTGTTGTTGTTCCCAAAGAAAGGAAGGTAAGGGGAAAGTATATATTTGTGTATTTAGACCAGTCATATTCTGTCATTAACTTAGCATAGACCTGCCATATATTAGAGCAACTGAATATAAGATGGAATAAGTTTGGCCAGGTCACGTTTTAGGAGATAGTTGATGTTCTTAAATTTTTTTTTCTATTTCGTCTAAAACCTGTCTGTTGTATCTAAATCAGAATCTGTCTTACTGCAGCAAATTCATATCACTGTTTTTCAGCTACTTGACAGTATTTATCAGCATCACCATTTAGCATTTTATTTCATCATCTTTGAATTATGATAGAGTTGATTTGGCTCATTACAAAAAGCATAGGTTTAAACTGGATTTACTTTTAGTTCAAACAAAGGCAAAGAAATTTAAAACATCAATGCTATATTTCACAAGAAATCAGTTGCATATTATCAATTACATATTTAGTTTTGAAAGAGAGGAAGATTATTAATCCATGTGGTATTGGGGGGCATTGAGGGTATTTTCTTTCTCTGAAGAGCATTGTACAATTATATTTTTATGAAAAATAAAATATCTTCACCAGAGAAATCTCAAGTGGTCTGTTTTGCAGTACTGAAATATGTTTGTGTGAGCACAGAACAGTAAAAAGAGTGAGATTTAGGCAGAAGCACTGGTCTTGGATTCATTTTTCGAGTCACCTTGAATTCTTTGATCTCTCGGCCTGTTTTCCTCATCTATAAAACGGGGGGAGGGTAACTTTCACAGAGTAACTGGCAGGGTAAATAGGAGATATGAGAAACTGCTTCTTAAGTAGTAAAGAACTATATTAAATTTAAAATATTAGCATATGCCTGCATTTGACTATTGTAAGGATTTAAATCATGGAAGATAAATATATTTAATGAGCTGGAATTTAAACATGTAGGGTTGTAGGTATCACATTTCTGAAGTCTTTTAAGCTTTATCACTATGTCTATCCCTGGAATGGTGTAGTTGGAAGGCATTTTTAGCAATAATAGCCTTCGATTAAACTAATTTTAAGAACAATTAGTGTTCCAACTAGTAATAATCCTATAATCTACATAAAGCAGGTTTTCAGACTGCTAGGTAACTTGGTTCTCTTTTCCCTTATTCCATCCATTTTACTTAACTATAGAGTAGTCCTGAGTCAGAGCCAAGACTGCCATGTAAGGTTGGGCTGATTGTGCACTGCACAAAGGCACCCAGTTGAGGAGGTGAATGGATCTAAAATCTAGCTCACATTTCCTACAACAGGCCATGTGCAGAGGAAAGGGCACCTGCTATCTGCTCACCAGGGCACCTTTTGCATTGGTCTGCCCAGAGAGGTGCTTTTTTCTTTTTTTTTTTTTTTTTAATTTTTTTTTTAACGTTTTTTATTTATTTTTGGGACAGAGAGAGACAGAGCATGAACGGGGGAGGGGCAGAGAGAGAGGGAGACACAGAATCGGAAACAGGCTCCAGGCTCCGAGCCATCAG
Source organism: Panthera uncia (assembly GCF_023721935.1). Lineage (NCBI taxonomy): Eukaryota > Metazoa > Chordata > Mammalia > Carnivora > Felidae > Panthera > Panthera uncia. Next base: position 45,056,618 of record NC_064809.1, read on the forward strand.
CCCAGAGCCTGACGCGGGGCTCGAACTCACAGACCGCGAGATCGTGACCTGGCTGAAGTCGGACGCTTAACCGACTGCGCCACCCAGGCGCCCCGAGAGGTGCTTTTTTCTAATTTGACCTCACGGGGTTGGGGGGTGGGGGTACCTTTCTTAATTCCTCCACCCAGAGGGTGCATTTTTAAAAATGCAAAACAGTGCTGTGCTGCAGCTGGCTTATGGCAGGCTCCCCAGAGGAAAGCCAATTGTGTGCATCTCTTCTCAACTCCACATTGAGTGACATCAACTTCGTAGCTTTTAATTGGCAATGATTGGAGTATTGACCCATAGAAATCAGTAAATGCTACAAATCAGCGATCCCCGCCCCCCGCCAGACTTGGTTTCCAGCACACCACTGAAAAAGGCCTAGTATAAGCTAGAATGGCCCAACCAGGCATATTGGAGGCCTGGAAAATAGATGGCTAGAAGTCCTGTGGAGCTGGAAGGGCTCTTTTTGTAAGTCTGTAGGCAGCTTGGAGATGTCCATATCAAATTCAGATTTGTGTTGACCCTTGAACAATACAGGTTTGAACTGTTCAGGTCACACCTTTTTCAATACAGCACAGCACGCACTTTTCTTCTGATTTTCTTAACATTTTCTTATAGCTTACTTTATTGCAAGAATAGAGAATATAATATGCAAAACATGTGTTGACTTTATGTGATCAGTGGTAAGGTTTCCAGTCAACAGTAGGCTATTAGCAGTTAAGTTTTGGGGGAGTCCAAAGTTGTATGTGGATTTTTGACTTTGTGGAATGTTGGCACCCCATCCCTTGCATTATTCAAAGATCAACTGTACTTCACGAGACAGATGATAGTTGTGACTTAGAAACTTAAGGATTGCAGAGAGATACCCAGCCCAACTCTAAAAATGACTAAGAGGTAAATCAGCTGGATTCTTAAGCCAAGCCCTGGGGTCAAAGTGGACAAACTAATTTCACCTATTGTGCTGTGACAGGTCCCCCAAACACTCCTTGGCTGGGGGTTGGGCTGGAGTTGGACAGTGAGCTTTGGCTTGCAGGCCATTTTGATTCTGTAAGATACATATTTGAGCAGGAAAATTCTCCTGTGGTCCAACAGAACCGATTCCGAACCTGCCATGCCTCAGTGCCCCTTTGCTGAGAAGGAAAGCAATGCCTGATTAGCGCTTCACAGCCCCAAACCCAACATGGAATCAAGTTAGCAGGCTGAAAATGACAACTATGTGTACACGGGGCAGACTTGGATAGTCCAGAACCAAACAGGCTAAATGGCCATTCCAGGCCCACATTGACTTTTGGATCGTACCGCTTCAACGGAATGAAGACCATGCCTCCCAGCACCACAAGACAAGAAAGTATAGGATTTATGGCTAATAATAATAATAATACCCCTCAAACCTCAGGTCAGGACAGCCCTGAGCCCCAAGTGCCACAAAAAGGGAAGAAAGAGCATTGAAAAAGGAAGGAAGAAAGGCAAAAAAAAACGATGGCCAAGCCTTCTCCCAGAAGAAGGCATTCTCATTGACGTCAAGTACAAAATGAAAGCTGGCAGTGCCTCTTCCCTTGTGAGAGTAGCCCCGTGTTCTTCCCACTCCAGACAGAAAAAGGAAAACCCATGTGCCCTGGAGCCTTTTTTTTTTTTTTTTTTTTTTTTTTTTAGGGAGGCAGAGTAGGAACTCTACCTAGCAGCAGCCAGTGCAGTGTCTTTAAACAGAGCTACACTAGCATCACTCTTCCTGGAGTAGAGAGGGCCAGCCCTGGTGGGGAAAGGAGTCTTCAGTACAAATCAGAAGCACACAAACACAACACATCTGGGCTCCGGAGATGCTGACTCATTTAGAGGACAATGCAGTACCCAGCCAGAGCTGCTGGAAGCATGAGATGAGAGGTTCTTTTTCAAATACAAAGGACTCATCATGGAGTTCCTTTACATTAGCACTCCTTTGGTGAGATAAATGTTTCATAGATCATTAACCACATCATTCTATACCTGGGGGTGACAGAAAAACATCAAACTGAAATGTGCTCATTCATTTGTTATCAGATAAAATGAAAATAGAATATCTCTACAAGTGTAATATGTACAATCGCATTCTGAGTAAGATGGCTTTTTAGGAACATTTTTGTTGAGTAAAAAGAAGTAGCCAGTTGTGTGCTGGTAGATGTTTAACAACTGACTCTTGGCTGGGGGAGGTCCGATTTGTAGTATTTACCCATTTCTGGGGTGGAAATATTCCCACCATGATTGATTTCATGCTACTATGTTGTCAGTCGGCAACCAACATTTTTGAAAATTTAAAAATTGACTCTTGCAACATGTATGAGCCACCTTCACACCACTGGATAATCTATATAGAACGAGAATAGGGAATCTGTTAGGACTCTTTCAGGTACAAGTAAATACCCGACTGAAGTTGGTATAAACAATAAGGAGACTGAAAGCTATAGTGGCTTGATAGTGTCAGTAAAGACATTTAAAGTCATTAAAGACACAGTATTTCCTTCTGCTCTAGGTTCTTGTCAGTAGGTTGGCTTTCACCATTGGTTTAATCCTCTCATAAACATCCCCAACAGTAAACCCATATATCTTTTCTTTAAAAAAAAATTTTAAGCCATAAACCATTCTGTTAAATTTTTCTTCAAAATAAACTTAAATGTTGCTTACAATGTTTGTGTTCATAAGTTTGAGTCTATGGCTTTTCCCTGTGTTTCTTTCCCCTTCAACTCCCCAGTTACCAAGAAGCTTTTTTTCAATACCTTCATTTCGCTTTCATTTGATTTCACTGAAATTTGATTTCAATGAAATTTCATTGATTTCTAGTTATAGTATAATTCATATGGTTTAACCAAAAATGTACAACTGTTACATGTTTTAGCTACACAGTTGCATATGATTAACTATGACCAAGAGTGACCTGGGTCCGTTTCACTGGTTTTTCATATTCTACTAGAATGATAGTTAAACTAACAGGCAAAACTGATTCCCCTCCACCCCCATCAGTTTTCTCTTCTGTATAAAGTGGAAATCCCAACAGAAGGGTGACAATAAAAGTCTACATCCTCAAGTATTTTGTGTATCCTGTTTTGGACCATTCCTCCTTTTTAAAATTCTTTTTTAAATTTTATTAATTTATTTTGAGAGTAAGAGAGTATGCAGGCGGGGGAGGGGCAGAGAGCAAGGGAGAGAGGGAATCCCAAGCAGGCTCTGTGCTGCCAGTGCAGAGCCAGACCCTGGGCTTGATCTCAGGAACCGTGAGCTCATGACCTGAGCTGAAATCAAGAGTCAGTTGCTTAAGTGACTGAGCCACCCAGGTACCCCCTGGACCATTCTTTCTTAAGAAATATTTTCAGGGGGAAAAGTTTCCTTTGGGGTGAGTAGTGAAGTAGCCCTACCACCTATGTCCCTTCCATTCAAGTTCCTGCTTCCAATTGTTCCTTCCACCTTGAGTCTGTAAAATCTTAACTTAAAAAAAAGAAAAAAAAAAAAAGCTACAGAAGGAAAACAATGCCACAATTTGATAGTAACATTAAAAACCCATTTCTACTAATGTTAACACATGGCAATAGGTGCCAAGTAACTTGAAAAATGGGAAAATTCACCGGGTTAGCAGTGACTAAAGTAAAATAGCATTAGAAAACCTTTATTAAGGGCTTCACATGTGTTCAGTAATACACTGATGATTTACATGAGTTTGGGCTCATTTTATTACTGCAACAATTCTGTAAGGTGGTGTGATGGTTAGTCTCCCATGTCAATTTAGCTAGCTATAGTACCTAGTCATTTAATCAAACACTAATCTAGATGTTGTGAAGGTATTTTGTAGACGTGGTTGACATCTACAATCAGTTGACTTTAAATAAAGATTATCCTTGATAATCTGGGTGGGCCTTATTGAATCAGTTAAAGGCCTTATGAACAAAAAATGAGGTTTCCCAGAGAAGAAGCAATTCTGCCTCAAGACTACAACATCAAATGCTGCCTGCTGGCCCGGCCCATAGATTTCATAAACTGCAACCCCAGCCTGCCTGCCTGCCCTACACATTTCAAGCTTGTCAGTCCCCTCAATGGCCTGAGCCACTTCCTCCAAATATTATCATCTAGCTAGCTAGCTATCATCTAACTACATCCTATTAGTTCTGTCATTAGGGTTCTAGAGAAGTCTAGTACAGGTAGATACCGCTACATTCCCCATTTTAAAAATGGAAAAGCTGGGGTTTGAGAATAATTTTCTGGGTAAACGGGTGGTAAGCAGAATCCAAACTTCAACCCAGAAGTTGACTTCCGAGCCCTTGAAAGCAACATAATACTATTTATGACTAAGGAAAACTTTGCTGGCTGGATGTATCGCTGGAATGTTGTGCCTAATTTTCAAAGCGTCGTTCAAGTAGAATACATCTTCCTGGACAATCAGATAGCCCAGAAGTGTACATGAATCTAGACTGATGGACAGAGTATGTATCTTTTCTTCTCAGCTAGTGTGCTGCCCGTTGTCTCTACCATACAAATCCTGCATCTACTTTTCTGTTGTCCAGGTGTCTCTGCCATGTCCTCATCCAGCACGCTCAGGGTCCTATTAGCAGAACGCTAATAGACCTAAGACCTCAGAAGACCTAAGACTACTCGGTCTTCTTTTTCATTTTTTGAAAAATTTTTAATGTTTTATTTTATCTTTGAGAGAGAGGCAGAGACAGAGCATGAGCAGAGGAGGGGCAGAGAGAGAGGGAGACACAGAATCCAAAGCAAGCTCTAGGCTACAAGCTGGCAGCACAGAGCCCGACACGGGGCTTGAACTCATGAACCACGAGATCATGACCTGAGCCAAAGTCAGATGTTTAACCAACTGAGCCACCCAGGTGCCCTGGGAATATAGTCTTCTTAGACTGTTCTTTGGAAGACCTGTCAGGGAAGGAGAGTAGAGAAGATTCATTCAAAATTCCCTTAGAGGAACTCTTGGGTGGCTCAACTGATTAAGTATCTGACTCTTGGTTTCGGCTCAGGTCATGGTCCCATGGTTCATGAGTTTGAGCCCCGCATCGGGTTCTGTACTGATGATGTGGATCCTGCTCGAGATTCTCTCTCTCCCTCTCTCTCTCAAAATAAATAAATAAAACTTAAAAAAAAATTTCAGGCTGCCAGAACCAGAATCCTCAAACACTTAAAGGGGAATCAGGGAATGTTACAGCTACAGTTTAGATTGCAGACTTAAAAAAAAAAAAAAAAAAATTCCCTTAGAGGAGTGTTAATCTGTATTTAGCTATTGTGGGCAAATACCCGGGACTACTTTATTGCTGCCTGCTGAAAACCAGATTATATTTGCAAGCTTCCAGACCTACATTATAATCCTGGAACCAGAGATACATATACCCCTCATTGCAGAGGCCAGGATTTTTTGGGAGTCATTTTCCTGCAGAAGTGAAATCGCACATTCTTCAAATTATAGGTGAATCCTAATTGTATAGCCCTAATTGTATAACTCAGGGTTGATGGGGAGTTTTAAAAGGCAATCTTTTAAAGAGGCTTCTTCTGGAAAAGAATACAGAGCTTTGTTCGGTTGAGCAAAAAGTGCAGAATGGCCCAGATTATAGGGGATCAAAAAATTAAAGACGGTCTGAGGGAAATGAGAGGGCCCTAAAATAAATTCAACCTAAAATAAACTTAACTGCCTAGGAGCATAGGGACATTTACTTTTAGGAAAAGTCTAGATTGCACTTCTATGAAAAGGGCCATGAATTCTCAGAGTCAAATGGTAAAGGGAACAGAAAAGACAGAGGCCTTGGTAAGTGTGGGTGGCACTCCCACCAGTTTGGTGTCTGATGGGGTTTTGCGAAAGTGATACCATTTGCAAAATGGATTTAGAATAATATTTTGACAAGTGATTTCATGTCTGTAAAGAGTATTAATTATTTTGGAATTTCCTCCAAATGTTTAGATGCTCTGTCTTTTGAACACACTGATTGATCAGTTAATCTACAGCTGCTTCTTGTGCTCAGCAATTTTCCCTGACTTGTTGCTAGGAGACCAGGACCTCTCAGAAATTGCCCATGTGACAGGCATCAGGAAGAGGTGGTGGGCTCTACCTACTAGCCACAGTGCCGCCAAGTGGTCATTCTGCAAAACACTTAGACAAAGTCCGTTTGTCTCCCCTGTTCTCTAGAGTACGCCGAGGTAGTCTCTGTTCCAGATGAATTAGCAGGTTAACTGAACAGTGGGGAATTGTTTATTCTCTTCATAGACTTCTGCACACAGGGAGGATTTTTTTTCCAATAAATGAATCATGCCACGGCAAGCAGAATGGTGAAGTTAAAAGAATGTTGGACTGGGGGGCGCCTTGGTGGCTCAGTCAGTTGAGCGTCTGACTCGATTTCAGCTCAGGTCATGAGTTCACGGTTCCTGAGATCGAGCCCTGCGTCGGGCTCTGCACTGACAGCACGGAGCCTGCTTGGATTCTCCCTCTCCCTCTCTCTCTGCCCCTTCCCCACTAGTGTGCATTCTTCTCTCTCTCAAAACAAACAAACAAACAAACAAACAAACTTTATATGTATAAAAGGATGTTGGACTGGTTGGTAGAAGGCATTTTAGTTTACCCCTAATTTGACCTCCCTTGGTTGTAATTTCCTCTCCTAAACAATAAGGGGCATCGGCTAGGTCTCTCAATGTCCCTTCTAATCCAAAAATCTGTAATTCTTCATTGCTTTTACATGCAGTTCTTCCAGAGGAGCTCATCCTCGAAGCTGATCCTGGTCCAGTAGCTCCAATAGATCTCAGTTATGTTGTTTCACAGTGAGTTTGAGCAGGGGGCAGCAAGACTGGAAGGGAAAAGGGAAAGACTGTGCCCACCCCAAGACACAAAACTGCCCACCTTATCTGGCAAATGACTACTCCCACATATTTGGTTGAGGCCCCCCTGGGTAAAATTGTCCTTCCTGAGCAAGGAATTCTGGCCCAGGGAATCAGCTCCAGCCATCTTGGGTTAAAACCTGGCATGTCAGGTCAACTGAGAAGCACATATGAGCAGGATGTGCTTGTGGACTTTCAGCAGCAGGCTGATTTAATGCTTTCACTGAAGATTAGAAGAAAAGGAACAACTTGAATTCCACCTTAAAGGATGAGTCCCTGTCCCTTCCTCTGACAGTCTCTGGGAGCCAGGTATGAGCATCACCTCTACTATGAACCCTGTTCCCCACTATCATTTTTCTTGAACTCCGCTTTGGAGGCTACGTGAATCCAGATTCATGGCGCGCCTCATATGTACCTGGTAAGGAGACTGGGGTGATGTTTTTACTGTCTCCAATAGGCTGCCTCCCTGTGATTTAACTGATTCTTGCTAGGCAGATATGAGTTATGGAGAATGTTGTTCTTGTACTGTTGGGACTTATACAAAGCCTCATCAATCTGTGAATTATATCCAGTTTCCTCTATTTCAGGATCAAGTGAGACAACAGGAATCCTGAATATTAAATAAGACTAGGGGCGCCTGGGTGGCTCAGTTTGTAAAGTGTCCAACTTCAGCTAGGTCATGATCTCATGGTTCATGGGCTTGAGCCCTGCATTGGGCTCTGTGCTGAGAGCTCAGAGCCCAGAGCCTGCTTTGGATTCTGTTCTCTCTCTCTCTCTCTCTCTCTCTGCCCCTTCCCTCAAGCTGTCTCCCTCTGTCTCTCAAAAACAAATAAACATTGAAAAAATTTTTTTAAAAATTTTATGGATTATAGGTCATGAGACTATGATTTGGTTGACACTTTTAATTTGTCATTATTTGGGAGATTCTTTAAAAAAAAAAAAAACCTTGAAGTGTCAACCAAGTCAGTCTCATGACCTATAATAATTCAGCTATGAAATTGTCTCACTGAATTTCCACCGACTAGGATAAACTCACAGAACATTATAGATAGAATGGAGCTTAGAACTCCTTTAGTTTAAACTAAAACCTAAAAATATAAACAAAATTGAGATGAATTAAATTTAACTTTTTACAATCTTTTAAAAATATTCCTTTTAAATGGACCAACAGTATGGACCAAAAAATGGACAAAAATGCAAGGGTTTTCTCTGTTTTTTAACAAGTCTGAACCATAGAATTCGAGGGCTGAGAGAAATGTCTAGCTTCTTTTGTCATTTTAGAGTGCCATCTGCTGATGGGATAAGGAAGAAGAAGATGAGGAGGAAAAAGAAAAAGGAAAATATGAGATGTTCTTTTTGCCTTTTGAACTTGACTGAAGGAAGCAGCTCCATTTAAAAACACCGGCTCTGTAGATGTTTCGTAGATGAAACGCTTTCTTGTTCTTGTTCCTTGTCCTAATTATTGAACCCAGTCTTGTCTCGTTTCCCTTTGTCTGTATCTCTGACATTCAGCGCAAGTCCAACAACCTATCCACAGCCAAAGAAAAGGTGAGGGCCAGCTCATTAAATCCCACCTAGACTCTCCTTTTAAGAATGGGCGGATTCTCTTAGACCTTAGATTTCTACCAAAGCAGCAGCCAGAAGACCCCCGGAGGCCTGGACGGGTTTGGCCACTCGTGTGTTCCTTAGAGAGACATCTGTAGTGTCAAGGAAAGAGTGATATACACGCAGTTAGAGGCCCTGAGTGTGAATACCAGCTCTGTCACACTCCAATGTGGGCAAGTCACAAAACATAGTATTCCAGATTCTCATCTATGAGGCGCAGATGACAAGAAGTACATCACAGAATTCCCAAGAGGATAAAATAAGATAATGCGGGTAAAATTGCTGAAGAACTGGAATTATTATTTGCAGCTCTTAACTGGGATGTGAAAATGCATACTGTCTTGTCTGTAAGCTCTTTATTGTTTATTTATTTTTAACATTTATTCATTTTTGAGAGACAGAGAGAGAGCATGAGTGGGGGAAGGGCAGAGAGAGGGAGACAGAATCTGAAGCAGACTCCAGGCTCTGAGCTGTCAGCACGGAGCCTGATGCGGAGCTCAAACCCACAGACTGCAAGATCATGACCTGAACTGAAAGTCGGACGCTTAACGACTGAGCCACCCAGGTGCCCCATGTAGGCCCTTTACTGTTTAAATAGGAACATTTTTAAAATGTGCTGGACCTAGATTTGAAACAACAGAAAGCTGACAAGCAGAGAAGAAAACCTAGAGATAGCACAGGCAAAGAAGAGTCTGAATTTGGCCAGGCTATGAAGATGTATCCTGGAGAGAGATGAGGGGGAAAAGGCGCTGGTTGGACGTATGGCCTCAGGTCAGAGTATCAAGGAGGATGAAGCAGGTGCTTCTCGTCCTTGCTATATCTATTTATAGAGGTCGGGCCAGGCAGCCAAAGCCCTCTGCCTGAAGCGCAGAGCACAGAGAAACGCCATGTGTCATTTCTCCCACTGGCATTTTCTAAAGGGCTTGCCTAGCAAGGACACCTACTCATTTGCTTGAGTTTAACTCATAGAAGGGAAGTAAACATCCTAGACACAGCCCAGATGGGACACAGATGTGAGAAAAACATATTGACCTCAGAATTTTCAAGACCTCATCAACTGCTTAGGTTAAGGGAGAATGAAAATGAGAGATGGGGAGAGAGAGAGAGAAAGAGAGAGGGAGAGAGATATTAGGCAATTTTATAAGTTTTCTTTCTCTAAGAATCCTGAGTCAAATTTAATCACAGAAGACTTCCCAGAAAGTTCCAGTGTATTCCATCATACAGGGTGCTTTCCACAGGAGATCCGGACAGCAATTACTTGGAAGAAAGTAATGTAAAAACATATACAATATTAACACTCCCTTAATGTTACTTAGTCGCAGAAATACAAGTCTCTGAAATGTGTGTGACAGAAGATTTCATTTGGAACAGAAGCCCATAGTTATAAAATTTCAGTAGGGAGGAGAAAAAGGAGACAGAATAGAACAAATTTGAGTCATTAATCAAAGGCTGTGTGTATGGTTTATGCTTTTTGGACCTAATGGTAACTAAAAAGTAGGAACGCATTCTCTCTTTTATGCACGTAACTAATAGAGTAAAAGAACTCTTAACTATAGCTCAAGGTGAAAGCTTCCCCTAAAAGAAAAGGCAACCAAAAGAAAACCACAGAAATTCCAATCAATAGTTAAATGCATTTTACAAAATAAAACATTTCCCTCAGAAAGTTGACAGAAAAAAAAAATGCATATAAATAGCTTCTGTTTTTAGAGTTAAAGCTTTTTAATCTCTGGCAACATAACAATAATTGAAAGAACTCTGCGAAATTAGACAAAAGTATTTGGTGGATTTGAATTAATGGGCCAAGCAAGCTTTTTTTCCTTGGCTTCTCTGTCAAATGAATCATAGATTGAGTCTTTGGTTATAGTTTTGGCCGTGGGAGGAATTTCTGAAATGCCAACGTAGTTTTTTTTGGCCATCCTTGAACTGGTTGTGATAGTATAGGCATTGCTTCGGTAACACTTCATTGAGGACATGCAAAAAGTTTCTTTCATTCCTCTCCTAAAATTGGCATTATAAATGGAATAGAGCGTAGGTTTAGAGGCTGAAGAACTAAAAGATATCCATGTGATAGCTGTGAAAACAAGGGAACTTTTCTTAGAGTCCCGTTCGGGGGGGTGCCACAGCTGAGCCACATGAAAAGGTAGCCAGGAGAGCAGGAACAATAGATTTAAAATGAGGAACATCTTGATAGTTTTCACTTTTGTCCTCGGGACAATGTTCATCGTCCTCCGCACTGTCCGACCATCGGTGCCTATTCTCCAGATATACTTCACGACCTTCTGGTAAAATAAGATGATGAGGACAGAAGGAATCACAAAGCTCACCAAGAAATGGATGACAGTGTAGGCAGTTCCTTCCCAAGAGGCAGGGAGGAAGTAATTGCAATGACTGTCCCAGTGGGAGCCATAGAAAAAGAACAGGGGGGTCACGAAGGCTGCATTGAAGACCCACGACGCGGCAATCATTTTCTTGGCTTTTTCTCTGGACACCTTGAAACTCAGGGGATAGACAATGGTGTAGAACCGGTCTATGCAGATGGAGAGGAGGACGTAGATCTGGACGCCCGGGGTGAGATACTGAAAATACCGCACCAGCTTACACATCACACTGCCAAGTGTCCACCTCCCCGTGGCGAACTGAAGCAGGACGAACGGCGTACTGGCGACGCTGATGAGAAGATCAGCACATGCCATGGAGACCACAAAGTAGTTGGTGGTGGACTGTGTCCTCCTACTCCGGTGGATGACCAGACAAACCAGGGAGTTGCCAAATACAGAGAACAGCCACAGGGCCCCGAAGAAAATGCTGGCTGTGGCCACTTCCCCGGGTCTCAGTCCGTACTGCAGGTCCGTTCTGTTGCTCATCCAGCTGTGCTCCCCATGTAAGTCTGTCAGGTCACGGCTTGGCAGAGGTGTGGCTGTTTCGGTGCAGCTGTGGTTTTGGAGGGGCACCAGGAGCGTGGCGATGACCAAAGGCGGCTTGCTGTTATCCATTCTGTGAGCAAAAACCATATTCACTTTTTTCCTCTTAGTTCTGGATAAGAAAAGAAGAATGAGGCCTCCTGTTAAAATGGTGTTATAAAGAGCGACTCCTAAGGCTAACAGTCTTATCGGACACTGAGACTGTTGTCGTCTGTCAGTGAGTAGGACCCGTAGACTGGCAGGAACCCTGGACTACCATCCAGAAAGAGCTCTGGTTCCACTTCTCTTTTGTTTTAGGAGCTGTTTTGGCTGATCCCAGCTCAGGCTGTCCCTGGCCTCTCCCTTTCTCAACCCTTACTCAAGTGAGGTAGAACTCCTGCCCAGCCCCACCCCTAGACATATCCTTGTTGCCTTCACCCGCTGGGGACCACAAAGGGTTAAGGCACTCAAATCTGGCTCATGGTAAGGGTGCTACTCCCAAGTGGAATGCATGGCAAACAGGTGAGAAGTTCCTAAATGTCAGGACACTAAAGCAGTGAGGCTGCGACGAGAAGACTCGGACAGATGGAAACACACGGATTTCAACTATGGAAACAGCTAACAGGAATCTGTGCAGACAGCCTGGCTGGTTCCCAGAGATGGCCCCGTTCTTACTTATGCAGAATTTCCAGTACAGAAGCATTATGAAAGGCACGGAGCAACTGTATGTAACGCTTTCACAGGAGCCAGAAGTAGCTTCTAATTTAATGACATCTGAAAATAGCTTGCTTCTTCCAAAAGATGACATGATCCCTGTTCTAATAGCTTGCTACTTACAAATGATGTAACTTGAGGCTATTCTGCTGTTACTGTTTCATAGAATAACATATTGACTAAAGAACATACAAGATGTTCTCTATAGAATGTAACCAGATTACTAGAAAGTTTGTGGCAAATGGATGATTAAAACCAGCCAACTGTAACTGTTACTCAGCTGGGTAAATAAACATTTATTTATTTTTGAGAGACAGAGTGAGACAGAGCATGAGCAGGGGAGGGGCAGAGAGAGAGGGAGACACAGAATCCTAAGTAGGCTCCAGGCTCCAAGCTATCAGCACAGAGCCTGATGTGGGGCTTGAACTCACAAACCGCGAGATCATGACCTGAGCCGAAGTCGGACACTTAATTGACAGAGCCACTCAGTGCCCCTCAGCTGGTTTTTTAAAAGCTTATGATCCTTGGGGCGCCGGGATGGCTCAGTCAGTTAAGTGTCCGACTCTTGGTTTCACCTCAGATGATCTCATGGTTTGTGAGTTTGAGCCCCACATAAGGCTCTGTGCTGACTGCGTGGAGCCTACTTGGGATTATCTTTCTCCTCTTCTTTGCCCCTCCCCCATTCATGCTGTCTCTCTCAAAACAAATTTAAAAAAATAAGTAAGTAAAAGCTTATGATCCTTAGATATAGAAGATTATTATAAATTTAGCCTTTAACTTTTTAGGGTACTATTTAGTGACAATAAAAGTTATACTTTTTAATAGGTAAAACAATTATATAATTGTGGGCTATTCAATTAAAATTGGCGTGACTTTGGTTGTAGTTGGATTATTAAGGTCTAATTTGGTCTGAATCTATTAAGCAGAAAGAGAAAACACAGCATCTACGTCCAAAATAACCAGAGCAGTCCCATGTAGCCTGTGGCACAGCAGGGGGGCCCTCCGGCAGCTCCCGCGGGGCCCCGTGTCCCTGTTGGTGGGCTCCTGTTGACCAGCCTCACACAGAAGCATTTCTGAAGTTTAGAGGTGGGATTAAAGAGCAGTTTTCGTTATTGTTTTTCTTTTAAAGATATCATTTTTTAAGTAATCTCCACACCCAATGTGGGGTTCAAACTCACAACCCTAAGATCAAGAGCCACATGCTCCTCCAACTGAGCCATTCAGGTCCCTACCAAGAACAGTTCTTAATGAAAGAACAGTTTTTCTTTTTCTTTTTTTTTTTTTTTTTAATTTTTTTAACCTTTATTTTTGAGACAGAGAGAGCAAGCATGAGTGGGGGAGGGGCAGAGAGAGAGGGAGACACAGAATCCGAAGCGCGCTCCAGGCTCTGAGCTGTCAGCACAGAGCCCGACACGGGGCTCGAACCCACGGACCTCGAGATCGTGACCTGAGCCGAAGTCGGACCCCCAACCGACTGAGCCACCCAGGTGCCCCGAAAGAACAGTTTTTAATGGCAGAACAGTTCTTAATGGCCCACTTTTCCTTGAAGGACTTTTGCACTAATTTGTGGTAGGGAGATGAGTGTTAATATATACTGTTCTCACCCTGAAACCACATTCAACAAAAATCTGGAGCTCAGTGTGATGTAGTAAATGCCAGTCCCATATTACCTTCAGGCTTTTTTGTCCATAAAGCAGCCTTACGTGATTTCTCAAAAGAAATGTAAGATAATTAGAAATTTGACTACTAGAAGGCTTGTAAGCATGGCTGGCTGGGTGATATTATAAGAATACCAACCACACTCTCCATCTAAAAAAAAATCAGGATATGCAGTCGGAAAACAGAATATAAGATCTAAAATTAGCACTGCCCTAGAAAATCTGGAATGCATAACCCTTGTACTTATAAAGTTGAAATGATCTCTTCACCTTTATATGTGTAAAACCTACGAAATGCCAAAAAAAATTATTTTTTTAAAGATTTAAACTTTAGGGGCACCTGGCTGGCTCAGTCGGTAGAGTGTGTGACTTGATCTCGGGGTTGGGAGTTTGAGCCTCACACTGGGTGTGGGGATTACCTACAAATAAAATAAAATATAATAAAGATTTAAAGTTTAAAAGTAAAACAGACGAGGAATCTTCCCAGGCTGTGCTCAACTTTTGGGGGATGCCTGCAGCGTAAATAAAACAGGACTTGGTGGCACAGCCTCTTCTCCGTAGTCAACACACACACTTTGAACCTGTGAACTTACTTTTGTTTGTCTCTCCCTTGTAGCAAAATTCTGGAGATGAAACTCAAGTTCACCACCACAACTAAAGCACCAGGAGGCCTTCCATCACTTCCTCCAGCTGTATTACACCAGCGAGTGTGTCTGCCCACTTCTCTAGCCCCACCACTCGGAAGCAGAGGCTCCTAAAGCTCAGAAATCGGACGAGGGAGCCTTGAGGAGGTCCTGAGTCCAGGTCTCCCCAACGATGGCACGACTTTTTGGACATTACGTACAACGGCTACGGCTCTGTTTTTTCATTCAATAAACCAAGACAAGACACTATGCTAGGTACTAGGGAAACAGATAAGTAAAGCCTGTAAGAGGGAAAATGGATAAACAGCTGCCTGACATAACTAAATTCTGTAATAATTATAATTGATGCTAAAAAGGCAAGCAGCTAAGTGGCAGAGAAAAACAAGGACCCAATTTTGCATGGGATATGAAAAAGAAAGGAGACACTTCACAAAGGAGGTGATGTTTGAGTTGGGGATTTAGAGACTAGGACTTCTTTAGGAAGACAGGGAGTGAAAAAAACATTCCAAAGAAGAGAGAGAGCACGTGGAATGAATTTGGGGGTCATCTTTTTTTGGGTCCCCTTTCCCTTAGGGGACATAGTTTCCTACAAACCACACCTCCTAGAGTATACACAGTTTCTAAATGTCCTACAATCAAACTGACCTAAAATTTCCCCAAGGTTACAGTGAGAGGTTACATTTTCTGCATTCATGGGCTGAAATGTGGTCAACAGTGGATGAGAGTATGAACAAAGCCAGAATGGCTGTGGTATCCTTGTTCACACAGCACTTTGTTAGTCCTTTATTGCAGCATTTTCCAAGTGTACTTTCCTTTAGAACAATGGTTCTCTAGCTTAGCAACGCATTGGACTCTCTCAGGGAGCTTTTAAAAAATACCGATGTCCTGGTCCTCCCCCAGAGATTCTAATTGAATTGGCCTGGAGTGCAACCCCCCAGGTGATCCTAACGTGCAGCCAAGATCAGGAGTCCCTGCTTCAGAATTGCTTTCATGTTTCTGACTTCCCTCATCAAACTGTGGGCTCCCAGGTGAATAATGCTATTCTTTGTCTTTACATTAACAATTGCCCATTAAATATTTACTGAATCAAATCCATAGGGACAGAGAACTGAAATGTAGGACTCCTACCATAGGGGGCTCTGCTAGGAGAATTAAACCCAGAGATAGAAAGTCATTGTGTCTTCTCATGGAGGTGAAACACTGGTGACCATGGAGACAGGGAAAACAGACTGTGAAACTAAAGTCACCTCCATCGACTGCTACATGCAGTAGAATTCTCATTTAAGGGAGAGTGAAGGTAGTTGAGACGTCTGTCCTCAGACAGGCTTCTGCAATCCCCACCCCCCAAAAAATAGTCTGCCATGTTATAACTAAATTCTAGGGTTCCAAAGTAAAATTTCAGGTTCCAAAGTAAAATTTCGCCTACCCCATTAATTTGGAAATAAATCCTTCTTCAGGGGAGTGTTTCTGAAATACAAGGGTTGTTTAATTAGTTATTATGTCTGGGTTATCCATATGCAGTAATTTTAACAAAACAGGAAAAACTTATTCACCTCTTTCCTGCTCCACCTCTCTCTTCCCCTTCAGTTCTGAGACTGCCACATGATACACTCCACTGAGTTGAGTACTGAAGGCCCTTATTAGAATATATCTCTATACACTATCATTCATCTATCAGGCTCTAGGAGAGCTATTGCAATATACAGGTGGGGAAATGGTGGATGGGTTGACATGGTATAGAGCTAGGGACTGGGTGGACCTCCATCCCCCCCTCAGGAGCCTGGGGTAAATGCCTGTCACTGTATATTGCAATTTTTATTTTGTTTTGTTTTTTGTTTTTGTTTTTTCCAAGTTTATTTATTTTGAGAAGGGGAGAAGGCGAGAGAGAATCCCAGACAGTCTCTGACCTGCCAGCACAGAGCCCGATGTGGAGCTCAAACTCATGAACCATGAGATCATGACCTGAGCGGAAGTCAGATGCTCAACCAACTGAGCCACCCAGGCACCCTGCAACTTTTATTTTGAATGTTGCTCTGCTTCATAAGGTTATGAGTTCCTTAGGGCAAGGACTGTGTTTTTATCTCTGCATCCCTGGGCCATATAGATACTAAAAGTTTACTGAATAAATAAATGGATAAATGTGTTAATAAAAAGTATCCAATACTTGAAAATAAAGCAAAGAGAGTATAGCATATCTTTTTAATGTCATGCTAAGACACTGTTAAAGGGGGTTCCCCCAAAGAATTATTTAATTCTCTGGGAGAATGTATCTGTGCTTGATTTTGCTATTTACTATATGACTAAATCCCAGACATTGTGAAAGTACATGTTAACTTGCAGATTTCTGTCTAGCAGAAAAAATAACTCCAAGAGTTATGAACTTATTGCTCTGTAGGACATCAGTTTTGTGTCTAGCAATCTTATGTCCATCTTCTTTAAAAAAACAAACAATAACAATAACAAAACCCTATAAATATCCATCTATTCAAATGCTCTTAGAACCAGCCCTATTACCTCATTGGTTTCTTCAGTAGCAAGTTGATAAATCTTTGACCTACGTTCATCCCCTATTTGTGTAAGAGTGAGTCATGATTTTAGCTTTTTGAAAATCACACTGATAGGTGGATGAATGCATGAAAGATGAGAAACAAACAAAAGGACCAAAAGAGGAACAGAGGCACACAGCTGACAAACTTGGTTTACTTCAGGGTTGTACCAGGGGCCATTCCTTTGCCAAGCATATCAACTGCTGCTTCGGCTTCTAGATTCAAAGAACCCTAACAACTGATCTCTTTTCCCTCATGGAATTATAAAGATTCACAGGCATTCTTACAATATAGAAAGACCATTTTTATTTCTGAAATCTGTTTAAACATTTAATGTCAAACTAGAATTTTTATAATGTTGAATGTTTTTTTTTTACATGATTTGGTTGGGAAAAAAAAAAACCCAACCTGAAACATTTTCTTGTACCATGGTAAGCTTCTGCTGGACCAAAGCAGATAAATAAGATAAGGTTGTTTACTACTGAGCAGTAAGACTAATTACAATTATGACAGTAGTTACAGCATTAACACCACTGAGAATTGATATCTATTTTGTGCTTACTATATGTCAGGTACTTCATATACATAGCCCTTTGAGGTAGGTAATAGCCGTGTTTCACAAATGGAAAAAACTGAAGTTCTTCCCCAAGATCATATAGTTATAAAGTAGTCACCCCAGGACTGCCTCACTCCAAAGCCCATGCTCTTAACCACCACTGGGGCTTCATGCCTAAGGAGGCCACAAAAGGCTGGATCTGAATTCAGAGGTTCACACTGGCTGTACATGGATAGGTCTTTCTTGACTCCTCAAACACAGGAATGTAAAATTATTCCGCCACAGCCTCTTGCCTACCCACAGATACATCTGTTCAATATGCTAGCTCAGAAATATGTGACACAGTGAACATTTGGGGGAAAAAAAAATCACTCCCACCATATACTGCACAGAGGCTTGGCATCAAAAGTACAGTAAGACATGTTGGTCTGGAAATACAGCCTTTCTTCAGAATGAAAAATGTGAGACGATTGGAAATTCATTATAACACATGATTAACCGTTATTGGCTTTTAAACACAGGATGAAAGCAGAACTCTAAACCCGTTTGAACTGAAAGTGAGGAAAAGTTTGATCAATGGTAGTGCCCCAAGTAGGGAAATGTCTCCTTTAAATTTTAATTTTTGTAACTTAGAAAATACCATGGTGGTAGATATTTTCTCTTAAACCTTGCATTGTTAGTAGGCTGTATATGTGAAAATAAGAAATACCCAAAACAGTAGTGGGTGACTGGCTTGCATGAGCTCCCCAGAGCCAGCTGTGCACATTTCTTCGCAACTCCAAGTTCAATGACATCATGCTGGTATAAATCAGCCTTGGCAGGAATATTCACACCATGGAAACTGACAAACACCACAAATCAGGTTTTGTTTTTTTTTTCTTCTCCTGCTCAACTAGATGTTAAACATTTACCAGCCTACTGCCTCCAGTAGGGCAGGATTTACAGGGCAACATACCCTGAAGCCCTGAATTTACATCCCTGAATTTACAAATGGCTAAGGAGGCCACACAGGCTCTTCAGAAGCTTCCTGAATGGTTATCTTGCTTTCTGGCTCTGAGCTATGGCTTTGGTGTGGACACTGAGCTCAGTGCTTTATGGAACTACATAAGGCCCAGGTAGCCACCAGCAAGACTGTGGTGGGGGAACAAAAAAACCAGAGAGGATAAGACACGTTCTCACAATGTGCCACCCAGATATGCCTGCCAGATGAAATACAGGATCCCCAGTAAAAGATGAATTTCAGACAAAGGACAATATTTTAGCATAGATATATCCCATATAATATTTAACTAGTATCCTATATTTTTATTAGCTAAATCTGGCAAACCTACACCCAGAACATAATCCTGTGCTGAAAATCTTCTCATCTCACAACATAGGAATATTGCAAAGTGTACATGTATGAAGGCTTTGAAGTCAGAAAGCTCAAGTGTAAATTCCACCTTTGTTGCTAAGTTGTTGTGTGACCCGGGACAAATGATCTAACCCTTCTTGAACTCCAGTTTTCTTATCTGTAAAATAAGGATAATTATTCCTATCGTATTTGATTATTATGAAGATAAAATGAGATAATATATGCACAGGAGTTAAATGAGCTAATACCAACCAATCTGCCTAGTATGAGGAAAATTGTCAATAAGCCTTATCCTTGTGCAGGTCTATACATGATCTAATGCAGTGTCTAGCACATAGCAAGTGCTTAAAAAATTAGCACTCTTACGGAGGTTCTTAAAAAAGTTAAAAATAGAACTAGTACAATCCAGCAATTGCACTACGAGGCATTTACCTAAAGAATACAAAAATACTAATTTGAAGGGATACATGCACCCCAAATGTTTATAGCAGTATTATCACAATAGCCAAATTAAGGAAACAGCCCAAGTGTCCACTGATAGGTGAACGGATAAAGAAAATGTGATGTGTATATATATACGATGGAATATTACTCAGCCATAAAAAAGAATGAAATCTTGCCACTTGCAACAACAAGGATGGAGCTAGAGAGCATTACGCTAAGTGAAGTAAATCAGTCAGAGAAAGACAGGCACCATATGATTTCACAATATATAGAATTTAAGAAACAAATGAGCGAAGAGGAAAAAAGGAGAGGCAAACCAAGAAAGACTCAACTATAGAAAACAAACTGATGGTTACCAGAGGGGAGCCAGAGCGACAGGTGACCTAGGTGATGGGGATTAAAGAGTGCACTTCTGATCAGCACTTTGTGATGAATGGAAGTGTTGAATCACTATCCTGTACACCTAAAACTAACATTATACTGTATGTTAACTAAATGGAATTTAAATATCAACTTTTTAAAACTTTAAAAAAAATTAGCACTCTTACTACTGTTAGCCCATGGAAGTCTCAAAAGCCATATGACAAGCAAATTTTAGTAACCACATCTCATACTGTAGTGATAATACTAACATCAGTCACATAATTTAACTGTGTTAAGAGTGAATGGCTTTTGCAGAGGGGCCTTGGCACCTAATCATTATTCACATTGTTGATTCTAAGGGAAAAATCATTGAGATCCAAATAAATCAACACAACCTTTCTCCAAGTTGGGCATGATTTTTTTTAGTGACAGATTAGCCAAATAAAACCTTTTTCTATACTTTAAACCAAAATATGTAATACAATGACTTGAATGTCTTTCTCAAAAACATGTGAAATCCACTCCACTTAAATTATTTCCATTAAGTAATTGTGAATAATTGCAAAAGAACCTCATATTTCCAGTGAAACAGTTTCTCCTCCACCATCGGAGACCCCTAGTATCACATGCTTACTAACCTGGAATTTTCTCTACTGCCCTTTCCCCCTTTTCTATTGTATGTCATATAACATATAAATATTCCTCCATAATAGTTCCAGCTCTGTGTCTTTCAATCTGTTTCCGGCCTGGGATCGAGCAGTGTCCTAAGAGCAGCCTGGGCACACCATCTTTGTGTCTGGATACTGGTTGTCCATGGACCTGTATTACTCTTCTACCACCTTTACCTTTCTTTGTCCTTCACATGAATTCTAAAATATCAGAAATAAACAGAGTCAGCATCCTTGGAGTGATTTCTGGGAATGAGGAAAGCTTCTTTCTCAACTTCTCTTACCATTAGAGCATCATTCTTTTAAAGTCAAGGTCCCTATTAAAATGTAAATACTTCTTAAAGAGTAAATATTTTTACTATTATAAGCAGAAGAGACCCCTTTTATCTCTGAGATCAATGATCTTAGTGGGAAGGAAAAAAGAAGAGGTGCCAAAACAAAAGTCTTGAGGACAGTCACACCTGAGAGAATAAAGATGGGGTGCCATTATGGGAGGGAGTGGGTGAAGGGTGAAAGGCTGAAGGTGAAGAAGCACCTACTTGACAGTTTTGTGTAGGGATGGCTAGCACTGGAATAAATGTCACACCCAAAAGAATATAACAGAAAGGAACCCAAGCTCTACCCCACATGAACGTTTCTGTTGGTCATGAGCTGCAGTCCTCCCCAAATTCTTTACAAACAATGTTGCAGGAGAAAATGTTAGGTTACCCTGGCATCTCACTATAGGTGCATATAAAGGACACTAGCCAATCTCTCTCACCCCACTGCCATTTAGTAAAGTTCTGTGCAGGAGGGATGTAGCTCCAGGGTTAATAATACTGAACTTCTCCCTCTCTCTACTGTTCACACAAAATCTATAAAATCAGACAAAATGGGGGGGGGGGAAGAAATATCAAGAAACATCACCCTAAGAAATGACTATTTTCTTACAATGGTATATGCAAAATAGTCTTCAATTATACAATTACCCAATATTTTTTATCACTCAATGTGAACCAGGATTGTGCTAATTGCTAAAAATATGGAAGTCAGCTAGACAGACAAGGTCCCTGTTTTTGTGGAGCTTACCTCTAGTAAGGAAAACAAATAACAGCTAAACAAATACATAAAGAGTAAAGTAATGGCTAGTGCTAGGGAGGAAAATAAAGCAAAATGAGGGACCAAGGATCCATGAAAAATGGGATGGCACATGACTGGTTGGTTACCCAATGGCCATTCCCAACTTCTCCCTTGTCTTCCTCTCTCAAGAGGCTGAAAAGGCAAGATAACAACTTTCTGCCATCCCTTGCAGCTAGGGATGGTCACAACATCATTGCTTCTGGCACTGAGACAAGAGGAAATCTCTAGGTGGATGTTGGGAAGCTCTTGAGAAAATGTTTCTCTCCTGGTAAGAGGAAAGAAGCATGTGGAAAGTGTTCTATCTTGTGGGCCTGGCTGCCCCTTACTTCTTAACCTTTGTAAACTGTCATGTGAAGAGGTCAGGGCACTGGGTGGTATCTTATCACCCAGTAATAAGGGCAGGGCAAGTCCTGAGACTCAAAAAGATATTACCCAGTGTCCTGACACTGAGGTAATGTTAGAACAGCCACCACTAGGCTTCTCAAATAAGCAATGTTTCTGTATGGCTTTAATCCCCTTTGAGTTTTCTATTACTTGCCTCTAAAATCATCATAACATAGGGTCTTATTTTAGATGGAGTGGCCAGAGAACAGTTCTCTGAAGAAGTGATACTACAGCTGAAACTCCAGTGATGGCAAGCCAGCCACAGGAAAGTCAGAATAACATTCTAGGCAGAAGCAATGTGTGCAAAGACCCTGGGGCAGTAATAAGCCTGTTATGTAGCTGGAGCATATGAATGTGGAATAAAATGGTACCTGATATAATCAGAAAGGTAGGCAGTGGATTAAATCACATATGGCATTGTAGGGCACAGATATTATTCTTATTGCAATGAGACTCACTGCAGGCTTTAAGCAAAAGAGTGATAGGAGTATGACCTGATTTATGTTTTAAAAATACAACTTTAATTGCTGTGTAGGTGGCTGAGAGAAGTGGGGGCACCAGTTAAGAAACTATTACAATAAGCTAAGTAAGTAATAATGATGGCTTAGACCTAGTAGCAATGTAGGTGGAGAAAAGTAGATGGCTACTGAAAATATTTTGGAGACAGAGCCAAGAATATCTGCTGGTGTGTGATGGGGTTAGGGGAACAGGGATGACTCCCAGGTTTGAGGGTCTGCGATGCGGGGGGGGGGAGGAAGAAAAAGTTTGGGGAGATGGAAATCAGTAATTCTATTTTGGGTGAGTTACATTCTTAGCAGATACCCAAGTAGAGACATCCAGTTGTCAGATAAATAGATTAAGTTTGGAGAAATGTCTATTGAGATTCTTTGCCCATTTTCATTAAGTCATTCATCATTCCATAAATCCATTTTAAGATCATACTATGTGCCAGAATGTACTGTGCTAAGAACTATGTATACAATGATCAATAAAACCATGTCCCTACCTTCAGGAAGTTCACAGTCTAATTATGACTATGCTGTGGAGGGATGGAGAGAAGAGGAATAAATAAGTACAAATAAAACCAGTAAGTTGTAGTGAGTTCTGTGAAAGAAAAGAGCAGAGCATGGTAGGAGGACCTTCTTTAGGGCTGGGTGGTTGGGGAACCAAAGGAAGCAGTAGCAGCCATGACAGAGAAGAGCAAGCCATTGCGAGTAGACTCCCTAGGACTCCTGCTGCAGACAGATGACAAGACAAGAAAACCCAGTCCCTAAGCTGCCCTGGATTCCCAGCTACCTTCCAGATCTTGAACAATGTTTCAGGCTCCTTAAGGCCTGGACTTAGTACTTGTGATAGGCTGTTTTCCTTGAGGCAACTCAGACTTCTCTGCAGTCAAAAGAACCTATCTCACAGGGGGAGGGGGACAAGAAAGAGAGAAAAAGGGGTAAGCGGGGCCTAGAGGGCCTAAGTGCCTCCGGGAACTTCCTTTGACTCTGTACCAGATTGGTTCCCCTATTCGCCTATCCCACTCCACAATATGTCCCCACCCGGTCATTTAAGCAGGGAGCAAAGAATGCCTTCATTTCTGCCTAGAGGAGGGGGAAAAGAGGAGGCCTGATTCACTCACATGCAGGTCACTGTTCCACAGAGTCAGTGTTGCCCATTGATAATTGCAACTGGAAGACTCCACCACATTGTACGGAGGCAAGATAATAAGTCACTCAAGAATTGATCTGTGCTGTGCTCTTTGCTGAGATTTTTTTTTTTTCTGTCCCCTTCTGAGAATGACCCCAGACCCTAAGTTCTGCCTTATTTTGCAGGAGAGTTGTATTACCGGGCTTGAGACAACACTGTTTCCTTGGCTTTTGTTTTCTGGAGGCTGAGTTCTCTGAGGGGATTTCTATAGAGGGTAGGAGAGAAAAACAAGGATGGCTGAACCAGGATGTGGCTGTGGCCCCTGGAGTCATGTGAAAGGCAGGCCTAGATGGCCACAAAAGATCTTTTGGGAATGATGAAAAGGTTCTGAAATTTGATTATGGTGATGGTTGTGCAATGCTGTAAATATAACAAAAATCACTGTCTTATACACTTAATATGAGGGAATGTTTTGGTATATGAATAAAGTTGTTAAAAAACAAAAAACAATGTTGGCCTGGAACCCTTGCCTCACTTCCCCACTGCACTCACTTCCCTACTGCTCCCCACTGACAAGTGGTAATAGAGGAGTGCAGCTAGCAGGGTGGACTCAAGGCATAGAGTTCCTAGCTGGGAAGAAAGTCCACTGCCCCAGGGGTGGTACCAACACAGATCTACCAGTTTCCAAGGACACGTGGTGGCCCAGATCATAATTACATTTCTGCTATAATCAGAAGGGATCCAAGGCTAGAGCGACCATCCCATACATTTTGCTGTAAGAACCCCATGACGTAGGAAGAGAAAGAGACTCCCACTCCCAGTCCCAGTAAAGTTTGTCACTGACTTTTCCACTTAGCCTGGTAGGATGGAGCCCTGACGTTATTTAAAGGAAATAATATATGTAGGAGGCAAAATGCCCCCCCCCCCCCTCACCAAAGATGTCCATGCCACACAGAAAAAGAGACTCATAAATGAATGAGCCCTTAAAAACAGAGAATCCTCTCTGGTTAGAAACAGACAGATGAGGGGCACCTGGGTGGCTCAGTTGGTTAAGCGTCTGACTTCAGCTCAGGCCATGATCTCGCGGTTTGTCAGTTCGAGCCCAGCGTCGGGCTCTGTGCTGACAGCTCAGAGCCTGAAGCCTGTTTCGGATGCTGTGTCTCGCTCTCTCTCCGCCCCTCCCCTGCTTATGCTCTGTCTCTCTCTGTCTCAAAAATAAATAAAACATTAAAAAAAAAAAAAAAAAGAC
Organism: Panthera uncia; assembly: GCF_023721935.1. Lineage (NCBI taxonomy): Eukaryota > Metazoa > Chordata > Mammalia > Carnivora > Felidae > Panthera > Panthera uncia. The sequence goes on from NC_064809.1 coordinate 45,081,312, forward strand.
AGACAGATGAGGCAAAAGAAGTTAGAGAATGATTCCAAGCATGACAAGGAAGCAGATATGCTGTTGCTGGCTCTGAGATACAGGGGCTCACGTGCAACAACCAGAGAGGCCACTAGGAGTGATGGATGGTCCCCAACTGATAGCCATGAAGAAAATGTGACCTTAGTCCTACAACCACAAGAACTGGATTCTGCCAATCACTGAGAAGAGCTTGGAAGGGGAATCATCCTCTAAAAAGAAACACAGTCCTGCCCACACCTTGATTTCAGCCTTGTGAGACTCTAAGCAAAGAAACCAGCCAACCCACCCAGACCTCTGACCTGCAGAACTGTGACATAATAAATAGCTATTATCTTAAGCTACTAAATTTGTGTTAATTTGTTAAGCAGTAATAGGAACTAATTCAATATGGCATTTCTTAGATAACTGGGTGTGAACACTATCACTTTCCACTACCCCACCAGCATCTAGATTAGTAGAAACCTTGAAAAGCTTAAAGAGTGTATTTTACCTTAAAGATTGGACCAGGGACTAAAACCAGGGCTCTGATTCTGATCACAAGCACTGAACAGAAAGTCATGAGAAACAGGTCTTATTTTTAGATCCCTGTAAGGACCTTAAGTAAATCAATCTCTCTGACTCTCCATTTCCATGTCTGCAATATCAATGAATTGGCCTAGATGATTTCTAAGTTCCTTTTAGTGTAATGAACTAAAACTGATAGATGTTTCAAGGAACAACACACATTCATTTAATATATAACCCACTACTTTCACCCGGCAGAGAGCTCATCCCAAGAGGGCATTTTGATGGGAGGAGAGGGAAGTTGGTTAGGGCTGCTGAGGCTTCTGTGAGCTTCTGATAACCAAGAACAGTATGGGTCTCCAAAGAAGAGATGAATTTCCCCTATGGGCCAGCTAAGCACCCTACCCCTGCCACCCCCAGGTGCCCCAATAATTATCCTGGAAGAGCCAGCAACCTCTTGAAGATTCCCTGCAAGAAGTGATGGGTCAGGGAGGACCTGCCACATGTGTTTGCCTTCCATTCTATCTAAACCAAGCTTCTCAGAGGGGAGAAGAACTTACTAGCATCCTCTACCAATTTCCCACACCTCTCTTCCCAGTATGGAGTCTTTCGAATTCTGAAGGAAACAATTTGGCCAAGGGATTTGCACCTCCCCAAATTCAATGTAATTCATTGCAGCAAATGGTTTTTGAATAGCTGCTGTGTGCTCACTGAGTTAAAGTAGAGGCGAGCAGTTGTTCTGGAGGTAAGCGTTCAGTTTCATTTCCAAGCTTGGATTTCAGTATCAAAATCTCTAGTGAAACTCAGGAAAGAAGGAGGAGGCAAAGACCAGACACATTACACTCAAAGCACAGAACGATACAGTAGATGCGATTTACAGTCATTTGAAAAGAAGATGGTTTTCCTTAAGAACTGAGTGCAAACACTGAACAGAGTTACTAAGAACTCTGTTTTTCAGAAGCATTTATATTCTGTCTCACATCAAAGTAATGTCAACACTCTGGGTAAATTTTGTCCTCAATCAGGGTTTTTCCAAGAAAGCAAACCTGTAAGTTCATGGAGCAGAACTTAGATTTGAATTTGCATTAATGTGCATTCTTCATGGACAAATTATGCAACTATATGTAGCCAGCTGTCACTGAAAATACGTTTGACATGTATTTGCTTTTTTTCACATGGTTAATATATATTTTAGTACCATATATTTTTAGACATTTTATAAGTTAAAACGATGCTATCATTTCTCATTGGTTCATACTTTAATCCTCTCTGTACATCAGCCATGGTTGACCCAAGTCACCTACACCAATCATTTTTAGCTTTTCTTCCTCAGAGACAGATGTGACAAATGTGTTTTTACATGTGACACACCCCTACAGATGTATCCAGAATTATGTGCAACTCTACGAGCCTGACCTATAACTCCAAAACTGAGTCTTCAACTAAGAAATCATGTGGAAAAGAAAATAATTGTGTAGATATCCTTAAATTTATTCTAATTAATTTAAAAAATTAATCACTGGCAAATCTTGGTATTTGATACATTAGCAAGCAATTATTTGCAACTGATATCCTTTGCTTGGCATATATTTTGACACCATAGTTGATAAGAGCATGCTATATACTGTAAATGTACACCTGAAATCTGAATTCTTTTATTCTTTTTTTCCTTAAATGTTTTACTTACTTTTGAGAGAAAAAGAGACAGGGAGCATGTGCAGGGAGGGGCAGAGAGAAAGGGAGACAGAGGATCCCAAGCAGGCTCTATGCTGTCAGCACAGATGCGGGGCTCGAACTCACGAACTGCAAGATCATGACCAGAACAGAAGTCGGACACTTAACCAACTGAGCCAACGAAGTGCCCCTGAAATCTGAATTCTTGAAGGCTAAGGGTGCCTGTCACAGAGAACCAGAGAAAAGACTATAAGGAAGAAAAACATAGTTATTCTCCCAACGGGGCAATGGTGGGGATATGATAAACCTGTTATAAAAGTCTACCAATGAGCATTTTTCTGGAAGTAACTAATCTCCTACCCATGATCTATAAAGCCACTGACATTCTAAAAGGTTTCATAGGCTATGCCCAAACTTGGAAGTTGTGTTACATTCCTTAGATGTGGAAGAAAATGACTCTTCACACATTTCAAATATGAAGAGGCTGTATAATGTGGTGATTGGGAGCATGGGCTCTTAGAGCTGTGGTTCACAGTTAATTCTGCCTCCCAGGGGACATTTAGCAATGTCTGAAGACATTCTTGATGTCACAATTGGGGGAGGAGGGTGTTACTGACATCTGGTAGGTAGAGGCCAGGTATGCTGCTAAACATTCTAAAATAATGTAGGAAAGCCCTCCACAAACACAGAGTTAGCTGGCCCCAAAAACCAATAGTGCTGAGGTTGAGAAACCCTGCTATAAAGCAACCTGCCTGGGTTTCAGATCACTCAATACCTATGTAGCCTCTACCAAGTTACTTAACATTTTTGTCCTTACTGAGTGCTTTTTACCAATAAAATTAGGATAATAATGGTACCCACCTTATTGATTTGTTGTGAGAATAAAATAAATGATGCAGGAAAGGAGCTAAGAACAATGTTTGGAACAAAGCAAGTGTTCAACAAACACTGACTTCTGTTATCACTGTATGTATTGAGAAAGACTGAGAAGAAATATAACAAAATTGTAACAAGGGTTGTTTCCAGGTGGCAAGGTCATGACTGATTTTTATTTTCATTACAGTTCTACAGTTTTCATGTTTTCCAAATTTCCTAGAACTGTATTTATATTAACCTAATATCCAAAAACATATACTATATTTTTAAAGAATGCAGAGGAAAGAACTTTACTTGTGATATGGCGGAAAGAGGACAGAATTCAGATCCTGGCTCTATCTGCTGCGTGGGACTTTGGGCAGGTTAGTCCATCTCTATGAGCTTCAATTTCCTGATCAGAAATTGGGGCTAATAACCTATGTCACAGAGTCTGTATCAGGATTACACATGACAGACATCCAGTGCCTAGGAAAGTATGCTGAATGAGAGGTTCCATGAGATGACTGCTTTAAAAGTTTAGCCAGGGAAAAATGACTCCATAAACAGGAAAATATATTCATCATGCTAACGCCTCTTTTGCTTTTTAAACTGTCCTCTTAGAGAGACGACCTCCCATCTCGTGTCATTTTTGGCCTTGGTTCATAAAGGAGACGCTGCATCCACATTCTGGTTCGTCCTTCTATTCCTTCCCCTTCCCTATATACACATATGCTAGGAAAGGATTCAGTAATTTGGCTGGCAGGGCCTGACTCATTTGGCAGGGTTTACGAGCAGTGGGCAAGTTACTGTGACTGAAAGGCAGGGCCCCGGTCTCACTTTCTCATATCCTTCACCCAGGCTCAGTGTCCCTCCTCCTATTTCCTCTTCCATTCCTAGCCTCCAGGTTGGCAAGGCCTCTCCCTAAGGGGAAGCCTCTCTGCTTTGTCTCTCTGTTCCACCTTCTCCTGTTCAGCTGGGAGAGTAGAGCTGGTAGACTTGAGAGGGATGAGTAGGAAGCCCAGCTAGGTTTCCAAACCTAAGCCTCTCGAGCACACCAGCCCTGCCTACCTGAGAAGCCCTGCATGAGTGTGGTGGGCATGCTGCACTTGCCTGGCTGTACAGTGCTTCCAGCACAGCTTTTCTTCTGCACAACTCACTCAGCAGGTAACACCGGAGGTAAGGCGGTAAGGAGGAGAAGTTTATCCACAAACCCTTTTCTTCCTCTCCTTAATGACTGAATTAGATGGGAACAATAGGATATGTCTCTGAATATTATAAAGAGGGGTGACTATTTTATTTATTTTATTTTTATTTTTTAATGTAATCTCCACTCCCTACATGAGGCTCAAACTCATGACCCTGAGATCAAGAGTTCCATTCTCTACCAACTGAGCCAGGCAGGTACTCCAAGAGGGATGACTGTTTAAACCCTAGTTATCCTGCTAACTTGAAATCAAATCCTAAGCAAACTTTCAAGATAACCTGAGACAATCTTTTGCACTCAAGTCCTAACTGCCATGGTTTGGGAAAAGTACTGTGGCTCCAATCTACTCTGACACTAAAGATCCCAGGGTTCTCTGGGGGAGGAGTCCTATAGTCGTGTGAGCTCTTGGCTAAGTGTTCTGGGGACAGGGAGCCACAGCTGATTAGGAGAGGCCTGCCTGGGGCAGGAACTGACCTTCTCATCACATTCAGCCTCAACCCAAGATAAACTATTTCAGTGTTGGGAGATGATGCCAGGCAAAGCATCAGAGTAAAATGAGACCATTAGGGTGCCTCTATATCTAGACACAAATAAAAATATCAGGAGAACCTCATTCTAAAGATAAATAAAATGTCAGGGGGATTGGATATCCCCAGGTAGGAATTTATGAATACTTCTTGAACTCTAGTGTGCTACTGCTTCAGGGTCAGCCTGACTAGCGTATATAAATTTCAGGCATAGTTTTGACTATATGTAGTTGCTAAGTTCTCTCCCACTACACATTCACCTCTTCACTGTCCTCTCTACAAGCACATGCAGCATAAAATAGACGTGGGCCCCTAAACCGGCTCCAGCAGAAAGCTTCCAGAGCTTTCGCAAATATATAGTGTGAGCTTACCATAAACCAGGCCTGGTGCTAAGTGCCAGAAACCCAGTGATGGAAGATACGGTCCCTTCACTCAAGGAGCTCATTTTAGATGACTATAATAGTGTAAAAGTGGTATTTGTCCCAGGGAAACATAGATTTTAGCAGGGATCCAAGGCTTAATATAAAGGACTAAAGTTCAGTATCGTTAGGAGACACAATCACTCTTCAAAGTATTCTTCGATGAAACCCTGAAGGGGAATACCTCATTTAGTGAAGAATTTTACAAATTTTAGATTTCTATCCCTTCTCTTCCTCTTCGTATCTTTGACCTAGTAACTGCTCGTAGTTTTTCCATAGCACAGAAGTATGAGATCAGTCATCATTTACTGTCAAGAGCCAAAAGGGAAACTACACAGACAAAAAGAGGAAATCTTTATATTTCAGAAATTTCTAAGAGTTAAGGGAAAAACTTATTTTTCCCTTAAAAACCTAAAATAATTTGTAAAGAGAGTGATCTGTTATTACCTTGAAGTATGATAATATTATTTTAAAGCAATAAATCTAGTCTGTTTGATACCGTAGTTTGTGGTCATAATTTCTAAAGTTTTTAATCTCTTTGTTTTATTTTGAAAACCAAGTTAAGTCCTTTTAAAGATAACATGTTTAGACTGGTCTTATTACTAGGTTCAGAGGATGAAAATATGTTCAGTTCGATTAAAAAAAAAAAATCAACCATGAGGTAATTCTAGATTTTTTTTGCCTTTAGACATCATTTGGTCACCATAGTAACACAGTACTTTACTACCAAATATCTATACAGCAAAAAGGGAAGAGAAGAACAGGCAATTACTTACTGGTTATTTGGGAGTATAGAATATGACTATTGGGATAATTCAAGATTAAATATAGATTCCACCGGGGATCTATTTTAGCCAGGCAAGCTAATTTGATCTTCTAGTAGCATCAGCTGAACAAAATTTGTAGCCAAATCAACTGTTGACATCATTTGAAATAACACAAGCAGGAAAGAAGCATAGTTTAGTAGTTAAAAATCATGGACTCTGGGGTCAATTTCCTTGGTTCCAAACCCTATTTCTAGGGTTTGCTAGCTGTATGATCTTGGGAATATTCCCTGATTTCTCTGTGCCTTAGTTTCTTCATTACCAAAATGTGGGTACTAATAATACCTCCCTCAGAGGGTTATTATAAAGATTAAATGACTGATTATTTGTGCTTAGAATGATGTCTTGCACATAGCAATAACTTTGTAAGTATTTTTTAAAAGATGAAATAAAATTTAAATTTGCTAACTTCCCTCTTTGTGCTAGGTAGAAATGGTCAAAGATACCAAGATTTAAGTACATAGCAGATTATTTTAGCCTGTAACTTTAGAAGATTCCTTTGAGAACTTCCTGGGAGCCTTATTGATGGCTATTCTGTAAGATTTGGAAGTCAGTAGCACTCTACTATCTAAAACCAGAGCTGGAAATAATCATAAGCTCTCCTTGTATCAGGAACATCAGAAGGAAGACAATTGCACAGCACAAAGAAACAGCACGCCTGCCCGCTCAGGCTCCCTAAGCCACTGCCAATAACCTCTGGGAACATGGGCACAGAATAAGCAAGGGAGGAAACAAGATTTTATTGCCATGACAATGAAATCTAGTTGATTTCAGTAATATTATTTTTTTCTTCTTTCCAGGACTCAAAGAAAAAATCGTTTTCATCAATTAGTACTTTGTTTTACTAATTATCATTGTACAAAATTTCCATCAATTTTTCTTCAACAGGCACTTACTCTGGTAAATTGTTCCTTTTACAGAACTATCTAGGCATCTTTTCTAAACCTGCAACAAATCTAAAGCCCCTAACCAACATCTAAGCCATGACAAAAATCTCTAAATTGCCTGGAAAAAAGAAGGTATTATGTTCTCTAAGCCAAATTTCAGCCGCGATACCACAGGATCCCTAGCGCATACCTTCATCTGGACTTGATTTCAGGGATGGTCTCCTTTGGTCTTCTCCGTCAGGCATAACCCTTGCATAGGAGTTTGGAGAATTCCATAAACCACCAGGAAAGCTTGGGAACACATTCATTTCTGTCCTCTGCCTTCCCCTTGGCTCGTAGCCTGCTTCCTGGTAAGAAGACAAGATGACGCTGTACTGGGTTGACGGTTAAACCATCTTCCCGCCCCCAGCCCCACTCTCTTGGTGCCCCTCCCTTATCCTTTCCAAGGCTCTGGAATGTGTCACATGGGAAATGGATCATGTGGTTCAAGGGGGGAATGTGGCCATCTTCTATCTCCCTTCCCCCACTTTTCCTTTCAGGAGCAAAGCAGCAGAAATCTCTGACCTGATTGGCTCTGACCAAAAATCTCCATATGAAAAGGAAAAGACTCAACCAAACCTCCAGCCTTCTCCACTTTCTTTTTTTGTTTTATTTCTCATCTGAACGTTTTATTATGGACATTCAGAGTTGCTTGGTAGTGAGGGAAATGATGCTTTCTTCCCAGCCCCTTTCTTTCTTATTATCAATACCCTAATGTGACAAGGTGTTCCCTAACCTCCGTCTGGAACCCACTTAGCATAACTGAGACAACTGAGTGTTCAGCACCAAGGACAGCATTGCACCCCCTTTGGCGTTCATTAAAGCCATTTGTCTACTTCACTCTCAGGTAAATAAAAATATTTTAAAAATATTTCCCTGAGGTCTTGTGTCTAAATATAAGTCAGACCACATATTTAGGGTCCTGATGTTTCCTACTATCAATTTATTGCTACTTTATAAATACAATTTTTACATATCATTACAAAGACCATCCCATGCGTACCTACCTCCCTGTTGCCATCCCATCACCCATCCTCACCCTTTAGATATGCTCCATGTTTTAGGGGAAGGGGAAATTCTCATAACATAGTTTACTATACACCCATATATCTATGCTCATGAACAAGACAAAATAAAACACAGAAACACACAGGATTTCTTAAGTGTGTATATCAAGATGTCCTTAGCCCCATTCCTAGGCCTCAGGCAGGGTTGAATTAGAGAAGCAGGGAGGAAGCCTAGTAGAAACTGTTTTTGTGCAGGGTCTATCCTGCTTTGCTGACGTCCCTGTTGCCATGGTGCTAGGTAACAGCTGAAGGGGATGATTTCTTTCAGAACCGGTCACCATGGGACCCTGCTGACTAAAGAAAGGAAGAGGAAAAAGGACTGAATTGCTGAGGAGGACTTTCAATTAGCATTTTCAGAGCCAAATTTACCTAATGGGCCCTTTCCTTATTAAATTGTTGCTGACCCTAAATCCTAAAAGGATTCTAGAAATTAGTATGGACACTGTGATGCTAACTCCCTCCATACTCCTCTGCTTTTTTCCCTAAAAATCTATTTAGGTGCAACTGAATGAAAATGCCAGCTTCACAGGGTTACTGTGGAGTGCCATCACAGAGTTGGGCGAAGGACACAGGAATCTATATTTTTCTCAGGTTGGGACTTCTGATTTTTACGAAGCCATTCATCTTAAGTCCTAACAGCCTTAACTTTACAACCACACCTGATTGTTGACACAAGGAACAATTTGTGAATGTTTTACAATGTTATAGGAGAAAGCACAAATATTTTTGAATGTGAGTTGCTGAATGATATTAAATAAAAATAAATTTGATTAAAGTCAATCCTTTGGATAGAATTTGGGCTACCTCCACCAGGAATTTAAGCAAGCTCTACGTTTATGTCATTAGGCTGGCATATAACTGATTGTTTCTAACTCAGAGTCCTTACCATGGCAATTCTAGATATTTATCTTGGGGGGCAGAAATACTTTCAAAAATTTTCTTAATGTTTATTTTTGAAAGAGAGACAGAGTGTGAGCGGGGAGGGGCAGAGAGAGAGGGAGAAACAGAATCTGAACCAGGTTCCAGGTTCCAAGCTGTCAGTGCAGAGCCTGATGCAGGGCTCAAACCCACAAACTGTGAGACCATGACCCAAGCCGAAGCCAGATGCTTAACCGACTGAGCCACCAAGGCACCCTGGCAGAAATACTTCTAATGTGCAGGAATGCAAACTCTGTTAAAAAAAAAAAAAAAAAAAAAAAAAAGAGGCTGCACAAGGAAGCTGGAGTATAATTTCAAGAAATCAAAATTCCTTCCTGGCTCAACATTCACAGCTTAAGATGTATTTACTTCTTTTATTTTAGGAGAAGAGCCAGGTTAATTCCAGTTTTTCTAAATAAGACGGAGAATTTCAACTTGGCTAATTCTAATGCTTGTAAGCTTTCAGAAAATTCATTTATCAGGAAAGCCGATAGGTGTTTGAAGAAATTCTTAGAAAGCCAGCAGGACGGTGACTTAGATATCATCTATCTTTTCTTAGTCAATAACAATAATGAGAACAACAAGAAAAACAGCTAATGTTTAACATGTCCCAGTTATTTAGTACATGTCATTTAATCCTCCTCCCAAACCATGAGACAGGTACTCTTTTTTTTTTTTTAATTTTTTTTTCAACGTTTTTTATTTATTTTTGGGACAGAGAGAGACAGAGCATGAACAGGGGAGGGGCAGAGAGAGAGGGAGACACAGAATCGGAAACAGGCTCCAGGCTCCGAGCCATCAGCCCAGAGCCTGACGCGGGGCTCGAACTCACGGACCGCGAGATCGTGACCTGGCTGAAGTCGGACGCTTAACCGACTGCGCCACCCAGGTGCCCCAGAGACAGGTACTCTTATAGACTTTCTTGTTTTATAGAAGTGACTGAGGCTTAAAGAGGATAAGTAATGTGCTCCAAACTACACAGCTACTTAGCGTGGGAATAAGGATTTGGAACTATTTAATCTGACTCCAGAGCAGGCACACTATACTATACTATTCTGCATCATGAATAATGGACTAGACTAAAATTACTTGTCAATTGATTGCAAGGTGATTCACTACTAAGGGCCTCTGACAGGAGAAATTAAAAAGATTGCTTTAAATTATTTGAGACCAGGGCACCTGGTTCAGTCAGTTAAGCATCAAACAATTGATTTTGGCTCAGGTTATGATCTCATGGTTTGTGGGATCAAGCCCTGCATTGGGCTCTGTGCTGATGGCACAGGGCCTGCTTGGGATTCTCTCTCTCCCTTTCTCTGCCTCTCCCCTGCTTGCATGCTCTCTCTCTTTCAAAATAAATAAAAATAAACTTAAAAAAAATCATGAACTTTCTGATTGCTTTAAACCAAATCGAAAGCAAACTACTGTCCAACTGTCTGAGAGATTTATTAAAATAGTTTTCTTAAGGGGCACCTGGGTAGCTCCGTCAGTTAAGCATCCAACTTCAGCTCAGGTCATGATCTCGCGGTTTGTGAGTTTGAGCCCTGGGTCAGGCTCTGTGCTGACAGCTCAGAGCCTGGAGCCTGCTTCCAATTCTGTGTGTGTGTGTCTCTCTCTGCCCCTCCCCTGCTTTCGCTCTCTCTCTCTCCCTAGCAAAAATAAACATTAAAAAAAATTTTAAAAATAGTTTTCTTAAAACAAAGCTCTTTTTACAAAAGAATGCCAGCTAATGAATGCAAAGTATAATAGTTAGGAGCAGCCCTCAATGAAATAACCTATTCAGTAAAGGACCAAAATGGGTATTCAAACTATTAAATGAGGACAGATTGTTTGTAGATGATTTGCAAACTGCAAAGGCAAATGTATTCTGGAAGGGGGGGGGGTTGGTCACCATCTTGACTATGCCACCAAACAACTTGCAATTATGTGCCAACATGAAGCAATGTGAACTACCCAATATTACTAATGAAGTACTCTTTCATAAAATGTTCAACCTGAATCTAAACAAACTTCTATTCATAGTGTCTAGTTTTTTTTAAAGGGCAGGCGTTGGAGAACAAGTCATAAGATGTTATGAGGAAATAATCAGCCAAATCAAGAATACAGACTATTCTACAAGGGAACTTATCTAGACTTATCAAAAGTCAATGTCATGAAATGAAAATAAAACAGGGGCACCTGGGTGGCACAGTCGGTTAAGCATCTAACTTTTGATCTTGGTTCAGGTCATGATCTCATAGTTCATGAGTTCCATCCCCATATCGGGCTCAGTACAGAGTCTGCTTGGGATTTTGTCTTTCTTTCTCTCTGCCCCTTCCCTGCTTGTGCACACACGCTCTCTCTCAAAAGAAATACAAACAAAAACAAAAACAAAACAGGTGTGCTGCTTGAAGGGTGTGCTGTTACAGATTAAAAGAGACTAAAGACCACAGTTGCAAAGGATATGATTTGCTGACGTGCTGACTGGGGAGGGAGAGAGAATGGAAATAAGTAGCTATAAAATATTTTTGGGAGGCATCTGGGTGGCTCAGTCAGCTTGAGCATCTGACTTTTGATATCAGCTCAGGTCATGATTGCTTAGTGTGGAGACTGCTTGAGTTTCTTTCTCTCTCTCTACCTCTGCCCTTCTTCTCCATTCCCATTCTCTTCCTCTAATAAAAATTAATTAATTAATTAAAAATATTTTGGGGACAATTGGTGAAATTTCCATTGTGAAATGGATATTAGATGACATCACAGAATTGTTATTTATATTAGGTGTAGGAAATGGTTTATAGGAGAATTTTTTTATTCTTAGGAAATGCTTAAGTATTCAGGATAAAGTGTCAAGACGAATGCAAGTTACCTTCAAATAGTTCAACAACAAGAAAATATATGTATGTATATATACAGAAAGTGTGAGAAAATATGGCAAAACAATACAATTGGTGAATCTAGGGGAAGAGTGTATGGGTGTTTATTGTACTTAAACTTTGTCATCTGAATGAAAAAGTAATAAATACTGTTCTATGCTAGAACAAGGACATGCCACATGGAGTCTGTCCCTTTCCAGGTCAGGTTTAGTGAGAAAGAAAGTGAGATAAAGGAGAATAAAGCAGTCAGAAAACTGGACTTGACCTCTTTCTAGGACGAAGTTGGATATGAGTGTACTCATTTTCTACTGTGGCTATAACAAATTATCACAAACTTAGTGGCTTAAAACAACACAAATATTAAAGTTTTATAGCTTAGAAATCTGACATGGGTCTTACTGGACTAAAATCATGGTGATGGCAGGGCTGCATTCCTTTCTGGAGGCTACAGAGACAGAATCTATTTCCTTACCTTTTCCAGCCCCCCACATTCCTTGGCTCGTAGCCCTCTCACTCCATCTTTAAAACCAACAACTTTGTACCTCTCTAACCATTATTCCACAGTCACATCTCCCTTTGATTCTGACCTCAGACTGAAAAGGTTCTTTTAAGGACCAATGTCATTAGATTGGGCCCACTCAGATAATCTCCCCTTTCAAGGTCCTTAACCTAATTGTATCTACAAAGTCCCTTTTGCTTTGTAAGGTAACATATTCACAGGTTCCAGGGGTTGGGACATGGACATCATTAGGGAGCCCTTATTCTGCATACCACAGTGAATTGCCTCCATGTTGAGAGGATCTCTACCGTTGCTCCTCTTTGGGGACCACTGCCCAGGTCCCTCATACCACACTCTGCACTTTCCATAGCTATTTGGGCCAATGGCAAGTCTCCAACAGTGTAGTCAGACAGAGATAGAGCAGTCAACTATCGCAAGCTGTTCCTATTCCCTTGAAGCATGGATGCTGAACTAACAGCCAGGGGGCTACCATGGACAGATGAGGTGATTCCATAGCATGGGCCAAGAAGAAGCTTGGGGAGGTAGCCAGTACTCCCTGGGAACTTTGCCTGAAGCCAAAAATGGGCCATGAATTCACCAGCTCCAGGTTTCAGCATCACAGGCCAGCAGATTCCCCGGTGATCAGGCCAACAAGGGACATCATGCCAGAAAACTGCCAGTACATACTCTAGATCCAGAATGAAGCCAGGGGATTCCATCTCTCATCAATTCCACAAGAATGTGTACGTTACCTTTCCCCACCCCCCATACAAATGGATGTTATCTTCAGAGAAGATGCAGGACCTCCTTGGAAGGCATTGTGAAACATGAAACATTCTATCCAAAGGAGACTTATACTACTTAAAAGAATTGTTCAATGAAATTGAACTATATCTGAGACTGAATTAGACACTTAGGGTTTTTTTTTCCCTGTAACCTAACAATGGTTTTAAAATATGATAGGACTCCCTTCAAATGGTGATACCTAATACTACTCCCCTTGAATGTGGACCTGACTTAGTAGCCTATTTCCAATGAAAAGAATGTGGCAGAAGGGATTCTATGTACCTTCTAAAGCCGGGTCATAATAAGGATAGTTTCTGCCTGGCTCGCTAACTTCTTGGACTGTTCATTCTGGAGGAAGCCAGCTACCATGTCAGGACATTCAAGCTATCTTATGAAGGGGCCCACATATGGAAAACAGGCCTCTCACCAACCAGCACCAAGAAGCAACCATGAGTGAGTTGCCATGGCAGCAGATCCTCCAGCCCTAGTCAGGTGACTGCAGTTCTCATCAATATTAGGACTGCAACCATGTTTGACACCCGAAGCCAGAACTGCTCAGCTGAGTTGCTCCCAAATTCCTGACCCACGGAAATTATGAGATGTTTATTATTGTTTCAAGTTACTATGTTTTGAGGTATTTTGTTATATAGTAATAGATAACTAATACACAAGTGAAAACTCTGGAAAAAACAAGATACCTATTCTTTCTTGGCATAGCTGAGTTAATAAGTTAAATTAAGTGTCCCTACTACATATGTGTATGTTCCTTATACAGAAGTTATGTGGTTTCATTAAGTCAAGACACTAGGAAGGGGAGAAACAATTAGCCACTTAACAGTGTTGTCTGGGGGAAGAAAAGCTAAGTCGATGGAAGTAGGTTATAAAGACTCAGAAGAACTGTAGGGAATTCTAGAACAGGAAGACAGACCTAAGACGGGACTGAAACAAGTGACCAGAAAGCTGTCAGAGCCAAGACTGGCACTGACTCTACCTCTTTCTCTATGAGGCTACAATGCCTATCATCTCTTACTTTCTCATCATCAGCTATGTTCACCTGCTTCTCTCTTTTTTAAAATTCCTATTTATGTATTTATTTTGAGAGAAAGAGAGAGTGTGCACGTGTGTGAGGGAGAGAAAATTCCAAGCAGGCACCATGCTATTAGCACAGAGCTCAATGTGGGGCTTAATCTCACGAACTGTGAGATCATGACCTGAGCTGAAATCAAGAGTTGGATGTTTAATTGCCTGAGCCACCCAGGTGCCCCACACCTGCTTCTCTTTTGGTATCAGTTCATCCTGCTTTACATTGCATTACTGGCCCCCAAATGGCTGGTCCCAACAGGCCCAGCTGGCTCTGAAATGTACACAACCTTACCAGTTCAATGTTCCTATCTAAGTAACCCAATTTCAGTTAAAAACAAACTACCATATAATCTAGCAATCCCATTTCTGGGAATATCTCTATCTCTAAAGGAAATAAAATCAGTATCTTAAAAAGATAACTGCATTCCAGGTTCACAAAGCATCATTCACAGTAGTCAAGATATGGAAACAATCTCAGTGTCTGTCAATAAATGAATGGGTAAAGAAAATATGATACAGACTTCAGAAGATGACAGAGAAGTAGGCGGACTGGGATTTCCCTCGTCCCTCAAACACAGCTGTATTGAGGCCAGAACACTTGAAACACCCAGGAAATCTATCTGCAGAGTGACAGAAAAATCTCCACAGGTGGAGGGAGACAGCTTGCCCAGACAGAGGTGCGTGTAGGTGAATTGGGGGACATATAACAGAGTGAGCACGGAGGGGAGGGATCCCCTTATGTGGAGAGACAAAGGGGAGAGAAAGAGAAGCTGTATATTGTGGTTGTGTGTTAGGACGAGAGAAAAACATCTCCAGATCACAGACTGAGGAACAAGAAATACAGAGTACCAGTCTTTACTTTGTAAACAGCCTTAGGAGCTGAAGATCCTAATTTTCAAAAGTGTGCGATTTTCTCCAAACAACACCTAGGGGTGGGGAGCCAGCCCCAGAGCTTGGTAGCAATCTCAGGGGCACACTGGGAGAGAATAATCCCCTTCCTGGAGTATTGTGGGAAGAGGGGTTATTGCCCCGCCAAGGACCAAAGAGTCTGCAGGCGCCCAACATGTTGGGAGAGTGGAGTAGCGCTACCCCAGAACAGGGTTGCATGGTGCAGGATCCTTTAAAAACAGGTGCTGAATCCCAGCCCACTGCCTAGGAGGTGTGGGAGACTGTGGAGCAGGATAGGCTGACCACTGGGACTACTCTGTGAGGACCGCCTAAACTGTGTGGTTTGAGACACTGGTGAGGGGAGGAGAGATTGGGGTGTTACCATTTTTATCTCCATTACCAACATGGTGGGGCTTCAGAGAACAGGACAGCAGCCCCCAGTGGAGGCGGGACCTGCTTCCTAGAGAGATTGACACTGACCCAAACCAAGCAGCATCTCATCCAGACCAGCACAGCCGCAGGTCTCAGGCACCAACAGACAACTGTCCTGTGGTTTTGTATGTTAGTCTGTTGCTCTTTTTTTTCCCCTCTTTTCTTTCTTTCCTTCTCTTCTTTTTCTTTTTACCCTCTTCTTCTTTTTTTTTTTTTTCCTTTAGAATCAGGCTCATAGTTTCTGATTTGATTTTTGGTCAATTCTTATTATATATATTTTTTCTTTATTTTTTTTCTTTCTCTTTGTTGGTTTTTTTAATCAGGCATTTTTACTCTATTCCTTTATACCTCTTCTATACCTCCTTCTTTATTTTCCTTTCTCTGGATTAAGCCTTAAAGTTTCTTTGATTCTCTGCTTGGTCTTCTTTTTTTTTTTTTTTTTTTTTTTTTTTGCCCCTTTCATTTTTCTCCTCGTATGAGATCAGGTCCCCTGCCCGTTCCTTTTTTCCAGAGTTACTTCAACAAAAAATTAAAGCATACCTGGTGGAAAGTCTAAACAATCCACTACTACGAGTAAGGAGGAGCTTTGTAGAAGACTGACCAGTGGGATAGAGCAGGCAATACACAACAACAGAGAGCACTGACACACTCCAAAAATACTTCCTGAAGTTCCAAGCCCTGGACAGTGTATGACCCCTTTTTAATATAGTATTACTTGCAGGTGCAGGACATATAACAAGCTATTAAAGCATGTAAAAGACAGAAAACTAGCCAAAATGATGAAACAGAAGAATTCTCCTCAAAAGAAATTCCAGGAAGAAATGACAGTCAGAGAATTGCTTAAAACATATAAAATATATATCTGAACAAGAATTTAGAATAACAGTCATAAGACTAATAGCTGGGCTTGGAAAAATCATAGAAGACAGCAGAGAATCTATTGCTGCAGAGATCAAAGACCTAAGAAATAGTCATGATGAATTAAAAAATGCTATAAATGAGATGCAAAATAAACTAGGTGCAGTGACAGTGAGGACAGAAGAAGCAGAGGAGAGAACAGGTGAAATAGAAAATAAAATTATGGAAAATGATGAAGCTGAAAAAAAGAGGGAAAGGAAGTTACTACACCACAAGGGGAGAATTAGAGACCTAAGCAATTCAATGAAATGAAATAATATCCATATCATAGGAGTTCTAGAAGAAGAGAGAAAGGGGCAAAAGGTTTATTTGAACAAATTATAGCTGAGAACTTTCCTAATCTGGGGAAGGAAACAGGCATCCAAGTATAAGAGACACAGAGAACTCCCTTCGAAAACAACAAAAAAAGGTCAACACCATGACATATCATACTGAAACTGGCAAAATACAAAGATAACAAGAGAATTCTGAAAGCAGCTAGGGACAAATGGGCCTTAACCTACAAGGATAGATACATAAGGGTAGTAGCAAACCTGTCCACTGAAATTTGGCAGGCCAGAAGGGAGTGGCAGGAAATATTCAACATACTTAATCCTTTATCCAGCAAGGCTGTCATTCAAAATAGAAGGAAAGATAAAGACTTTCCCAAACAAAAACTGAAGGAGTTCACGACCACTAAACCAGCCCTGCAGGAGATCCTAAGGGGGACTCTGTGAGTGGAATGCTGCAAAGGACCAGAGATATCACCACAAGCACAAAACCTACAGATAACACAATGACACTAAATCCATGTATTTCAATAATCACCCTGAATGTAAATGGACCAAATGCCCCAATCAAAAGACATAGGGTATCAGAATGGATAAAAAAACAAGATCCATCTATATTCTGCCTATAAGAGACTCATTTTACACCTGAGGACACCTGCAGATTGAAAGTGAGGAGATGGAGAACTATCATGCTACTAGACAGCAAAAGAAAGCCAGAATAGCCATACTTATATCAGACAAACTAGACTTTAAAACAAAGATTGTAACAAGAGATGAAGAAGGGCATTATATCATAATTAAGGGGTCTATCCATTTAGAAGATCTAACCATTGTTAGATTGTTGTAAATTGTAAATGTTTACATCCCCAACATGGAGGCACCCAAATATATATATATCAGTTAATTACAAACATAAATAAATGTATAGATAATAATAGTGATTGTAGGGGACTTCAATATTCCACTTACAACAATGGACGGATCACGTAGGCAGAAAAATAAATAAGGAAACAACAGTCCTGAACGACACATTAGACCAGATGGACTTAACAGATACATTCACAACTTTCCATCCAAAAGCAGCAGAATACACATTCTTCTCAAGTGACATGGAACATTCTCCAAAATAGATCACATACTGGGTCACAAAACAGCCCTCAACAAATATAAAAGGATTGAGATCATACTATATATATTTTCAGATCACAACTTGAAACCAACCACAAGAAAAAATTTGGAAAGCCCCTAAATACATGGAGGTTAAAGAATATCCTACTAAAGAATGAATGGGTCAACCAGGAAATTAAAGAATAATTTTAAAAATATATGGAAACAAATGAAAATGAAAACACAACAGTCCAAACCCTTTGGGATGCAGCACAGGCAGGCCTAAGATACACTGCAATCCAAGAAGTAAGAGAGGTTCTGGGGCACCTGGGTGGTTCAGTTGGTTAAGTGTCCGACTTTAGTTCAGGTCACGATCTCACGGTGTGTGAGTCTGAGCCCTACATCGGGCTCTGTGCTGACAGTTCAGAGCCTGGAGCCTGCTTTGGATTTTGTGTCTCCCTCTCTCATTGCCCCTCCCCCACTCGCATTCTCGGTCTCTCAAAAATGAATGTTAAAAAAAAAAAAGTAACAAAGGTCCCAAATACAGAACCTAATTTCACACCTAAAGGAGGAAGCAGAAAAGAAAGCCCAAAGCCAGCAGAAGAGAAATAATAAAGATCAGAACAGAAATAAACAACAACATAGAATCCAAAAACAAAACAAAACAGATCAATGAATCTAAGAGCTGGTTTTTTGAAAGAATAAACAAAATTGATAAACCCCTAGCCAAACTTCTCAAAAAGAAAAGAGAGAGGACCCAAATAGATAAAATCATGAATGAAACAGGAGAGATTACAACGAACACCTCAGAAATACAAACAATTAGTAGAAAATACAATGCAAAATTATATGCCAAAAAACTGGACAACCTGGAAGAAATGGACAAATTCCTAGACACTCACACACTACCAAAACTCAAACAGGAAGAAATAGAAAATTTGAATAGACCCATAACCAGCGAAGAAATTGAATAGGTTATCAAAAATCTGCCAACAAATAAAAGTCCTGGGCCAGATGGCTTCACAGGGGAACTCTACCAGACATTTAGAGCAGAATTAATACCTATTCTTCTCAAGCTGTTCCAAAAAGTAGAAACGGAAGGAACGCTTCCAGATTGATTCTATGAAGCCAGCATTACCTTGATTTCCAAACCAGACAAGACCCCACTAAAAAGGAGAATTACAGCCAATATCCCTGATGAACACAGATGCAAAAATTCTCAACACGATACTGGCAAATCAAATTCAACAGTATATTAAAAAAATTATTCACCAAGATCAAGTAGGATTCATTCCTGGGCTGCAGAGCTGGTTCAATATTCGCAAATCAATCAACGTGACACATCACATTAATAGAAGGATAAGAACCATATGATCCTGTCAATAGATGCAGAAAGAGCATTTGACAAAATACAGCATCGTTTCTTAATAAAAACCCTCAAGAAAGTCAGGATAGAAAGTACATAACTTAACATCATAAAAGCCATATATGAAAGTCCCACAGCTAATAACATCCTGAGAGCTTCCCCCTGAGATCGGTAACATGACAGAGATGTCTACTCTCACCACTATTGTTTAACATAGTGTTGGAAGTCCTAGCCTCAGCAATCAGACAACAAAACAAAATAAAAGGCATCCAAATTGGCAAAGAAGTCAAACTTTCACTCCTCACAGATGACATGATACTCTACATGGAAAACCTGAAAGATTTCACAAAAAAACTGCTAGAACCGATACATGAATTCAGCAAAGTCACAGGATATAAAATCATTGTAAAGATATTGGTTGCATTTCTATACACTAATAGTGAAGCAACAGAAAGAGATATCAAGGAATCAATCCCATTTACAATGGCACCAAGAACCATAAAATACCTAGGAATAAACCTAACCAAAGAGGTAAAAGATGTGTATGCTGAAAACTATAGAAAGCTTATGAAAGAAACTGAAGAACACACAAAGAAATGGAAAAACATTCCATGCTCATGGACTGGAGAAACAAATATTGTTAAAATGTCTATACTGCACATTCAATGGAAACCCTATCAAAAAAGCACAAGAATTCTTCACAGAGCTAAAACAAATAATCCTAAAATTTGTACGGAACCACAAAAGAGCCCGAATAGCCAAAGTAATGTTGAAAAAGAAAAACAAAGCTGAAGGCAAAACAATTCCAGACTTCAAACAGGCAACAACCTCTTTGAACTCAGCCACAGCATCTTCTTACTAGACATGTCTTTGGAGGCAAGGGAAACAAAAGCAAAATGAACTATCTGGGACCTCATGAAGATAAAAAAGCTTCTGCACAGAGAAGGAAACAATCAACAAAACTTAAAGGCAATTGATGGAATGGGAGAAGATACTTGCAAATGACATGGCAGACAAACAATTAGTATCCAAAATCTATAAAGAACTTATCAAACTCATTGGGGCGCCTGGGTGGCTCAGTCGGTTAAGCGCCCGACTTCAGCTCAGGTCATGATCTCGTGGTCCATGAGTTCGAGCCCCGCGTCAGGCTCTCTGCTGACTGCTCAGAGCCTGGAGCCTGTTTCAGATTCTGTGTCTCCCTCTCTCTCTGACCCTCCCCTGTTCATGCTCTGTGTCTCTCTGTCTCAAAAATAAATAAACGTTAAAAAAAATTTTTTTAAAAGAACTTATCAAACTCAATACCCAAAAAACAAATAATCCAGTGAAGAAATGGGCAAAAGGCATGAACAGACACTTTTCCAAAGAAGACATCCAGATGGCTAACAGACACATGAAAAGATGCTCAACATCACTCATCATCAGGAAAATATAAATCAAAACCACAATGAGTTACCACCCCACACCTGTCAGAATGGCTAAAATTAACAACTCAGGAAACAACAGACGTTGGTGACAATGTGGAGAAAAGGAAACACTTTTGCACTGCTGGTGGGAATGCAAACTGGTGCAGCCACTCTAGAAAACAGTATGGAGATTCCTCAAAATATTGAAAACAGAGCTACCCTATGACCTAGCAATTGCCCTACAGGGTATTTATCCAAAGGATATAAAAATGCAGATCTGAAGGGGCACACCCCCCCCGCAGTGTTTATAGCAGCACTATTGACAATAGCTAAAGTATGGAAAGAGACCAAATGTCCACTGACTGATGAGTGGATAAAGAAGATGTGGTATATATACAATGGAATATTACTTGGCGACCAAAGAGAATGAAATCATACCATTTCATGGATGGTATTGGAACATATTATGCTAAGCAAAATAAGTTGGTCAGAGAAAGACAAATATATGATTTCACTCATATGTGGAATTTAAGAAACAAAACAGATGAACATAGGGGAAGGGAAGGAAAAATAAGATAAAAACAGAGAGGGAGGCAAACCATAAGAGACTCTTAAATACAGAGAACAAACTGAGGGTTGCTGGAGGGGTGTTGAGTGGGGGGAATGGGCTAAATGAGTGATGGGTATTAAGGAGGGCACTTGTTGGGATGAGCACTGGGTGTTATATGTAGGTGATAAATCACTAAATTCTATTCCTCAAACCATTATTACACTGTATGTTAACTGACTTGGATTTAAATAAAATTAAAAAAATAAAAATCTAAAAGCAAAGTAGGTGCTCAACAATAATGTTCCAGCACATTGAACAAACATGACTTTTGGGGACTGACTTAAGACAACTTAATTTTTATTCTCCACTGTCCGTCTAAAAACACTCTGCAGGGGTTGGGTCTTCTCCCATCCCCAAAAGAAAACCTGGGCAGTCCCATCCTTTTTCTGCTCACTTTTAGGTAAAAATAGCAATTAAAATATCCAGTCCTGTATATTAGTCACGATTTGCCCCTTAACTTAAAGTCCAGGCTTTCCCCCTCCCTCCTGTTTGTGCCTGCTACAGATAGGGAAGCTTACATTTTGGGTAAGAGTGTGCCACCTCTCTCTCCCTGATTTGTTTGTCTAGCGGCATTCCAAGAACTTCACTCAAATATCCTTTTTGAGACCCCTTTCCCAGTCACCACCTTGCCTTTTTATGCCCTTGATAATAGTGAGCATTCCAGAGTACTCTAATCCATTCTCACCCCCGTATAAATTGCGGAAGCCCTACCGAGTGGTCTGTCTGTGGTATTTCTTGTCATAGAATCTCAGGTAGGTAGCACTCCTATTTTCATATATTTAAAAAAACTTTTTTTAATGTTTATTTATTTTTGAGAGACAGAGACAGAGCATGAGTGGGGGAGGGACAGAGAGAGGGAGACACAGGATCCAAAGCAGGCTCCAGGCTCTGAGCTGTCAGCACAGAGCCCAACGCAGGGCTCAAACCCACGAACCATGAGATCATGACCTGAGCCAAAGTTGGACGCTTAACCGACTGAGCCACCCAGGTGCCCCTTCACATATTTTTATAACAGTTGGACTAAACTGTCACTGCTTGGGATTTTTCTATTTCTAACTTTCAACATACTTCCCTCCTTAACCAGAGTTCCCTATCCTCCTACCCCATTCCACTCCTCGCTTCTGCTTCATAACCTCTATTGACCCCTGGAGAGTCTCTGACTCCCTTCTCTCCTTACCTAGCCAATAATGTTGAGCCATTTCCCCAATGCTCTTGCAAATGACTAGACAAACGAATGTGCTTCTCAAGAAAAGGGACCCGATTAAAGACAGGTTACCTTATGTGGCGGAAGATATTTCTGGCCATTACTGCTACATTTGGAGTTAGCCATCCAAAGACTGAAGTAATAAGGTGGTTTCAACTTCTGAATCACTTATATCCCTAGAAGCAAGAGTTGTCCTACTAAAAAGTCACTTATCTCTTAGAAGCTCAAATTCTTGACCCAGACATGCCATCCCTCCTGTTCCAAGTGATTTTCTATTCACTAAAAGGCTACAAAAATAGGCTTACATCTCACCTTTGTCATCTGTTACTACCAACAAAACTACTTGTGTAGTCAAAGCAGCCACAACCCTGATAGGATTCATGGCCAATGGCCTGCTGCATACTTCCCCACATGCACCTTCACATCATACACTTCAGTGAGGCCATGATGCCCCCCCGACCCCGAACTAATGGAGCAGAGTCAGGAAGGTAACCCCACCCCACTACAGACATCAGCCCAAGATTTACCACATGGTAAAGCAATAAAGACATCATCATCTGCGTTGCCTGTCCTAGATCAAAAAATCAACTTGGGAGGCTCGAAGTCCTCTCTCTCTACAGCAAGACCCATTTATTCCTGGGGCCTATATTATTGACCTCATCACTTTCCTCTCCCCAAATCAAGATGCTTACCACACTCTTCTCATAGTGTCCTCTTTCCTGAATATAGCTCACTATGCCCTACTCATTTGCCCATCTCAAGCACTAGCCTTTATTCCTCTAGAAATTTTTCAAATATATAGCTATACAGATGGGTAGTCTTAAACCACAAGTCTAATTTTCTTCTTCTTCTAGAGAGAACTCTTAAAGCAGCGGTTCTTTTCTTTTTTAATGTTTATTTATTTTTTGAGAGAGACAGAGACAGAGTGCAAGTGGGGGAGGGACAGAGAGAGAGGGAGACACAGACTCTGAAACAGGCTCCAGGCTCCAAACCATTAGCACAGAGCCCAACGTGGGGCTCAAAACCACAAATCACAAGACCATGACCTGAACCAAAGTGAGACGCCCAACTGACGGAGCCACCCAGGTGCCCCTTAAAGCAGTGGTTCTTAACTTTAGTAGCAAAATGAAGAGCTTTAAAAAGTACTGATGTCCAGACCCCACTACCAGAGATTCTGATTTATAATTGGTCTAGAATGAAGCCTCGGGATTTTTTTAAACCTCCCCAGATGATTCTAATGTGAAAGCAACATAGAGAACCTCTCTTAAATACAGATGGCCCAATGCTACATAGGGCTTCCATATTTGAGGGGTAGATGGCATGCATAAATGTGGGAGGCTCAGGGAAGAAATTCTCATTTGATGATCATAAATTACATATGTTCTATATAGTAATTCATGCAGCCATCTCAACAGTACCTCATTTCATCTTTACAATCATCCTATGAGGTAGGCACTGTTATTCTTATTTTACAAATAGGGAAACTGAGGCACAGGGAGGTTGCATAACCGACTAAGGCAAACCCCAGGTCCGATTTCCAATTCCACACACTTTCTGTGACACCATACTGAGATGTCAATGCCTCCTACAGCTGGATGATCCCACTCCCTAAAATAAGACACCCAGGCTTTATCCCAGAAATACTATTCTATTGCATCCATGAATTTTTCTTGGAACATTTTTCCATGAATTGCATACATATAGCCCAGCTACTAGGCTATACTTTAAGCTGCCAAAATGAAGTGAAGTGCTCCAAGGGAGAGCTCCTTGACAGGGGTCTACTTCTTTTTTTTTGTTTTTTTTTTAATTTAATGTTTTTTATTTATTTTTGAGACAAAGCATGAGCGGGGGAGGGGCAGAGAAAGAGGGAGACACAGAATCTGAAGCAGGCTCCAGGCTCTGAGCTGTCAACCCAGAGCTTGACACGGGGCTCGAACCCACGAACCGTGAGATCATGACCTGAGCTGAAGTTGGACGCTCAACCAACTGAGCCACCCAGGCGCCCCAACAGGGGTCTACTTCTTTATTGAAGTACTTCCATTCCACCGTGTCACTCCACGAAATCCACATTGCATCCCGGCTGACATACAGGGTGGGTGGGAGGTGGCAGGGACCAGGGGACTTACTGGGAGAGAGAGTCCTGCAGGTGTCTGCGTGGTAGCTTTCAGACGTTGCAGGACAAAAATCCAATGCTTGTGCAGGTGTCCCATGTATCCTGAGAAAGAGGTAAGATTAGTCAGTTCTCTCAAGACAGTTCCCAAATTCCTGACTCCTGTTACTTTAACTGTTCTTTCTAAGCCTAACCTCAGCCCTTGTTCACAGCTACGCGTTTCAGAATCCTCCTTGTTCCACCCATTTAGGGACTTCCCAATTTTCACCTTACGAATCACGGCCTCATCATTTCTGCCTGTTTACAAACATGCACAGGTTCACACTATTTTCGGGAAAACTTCTTCTCCTTCCCAATTGTCCTGTCTTTCTAGTCTCACCTCTCGCGTGTGCTGTATAGTTACTGCCTTCATTTACCTCTCAAATTTTCCCGTCTCCTTCCCACTGCATTACCTCAGTTCAGCAGTCTCCCATGGGTTCCAGTAAAGAAAAAAAAAAAAAAATCTTAGCCCCCTCAGATTTATTCCTTTAAGTCGCTCCCCGGGTTATCTTTCCAAACACATAAAAGTCATCCTTATTTTAAAACCTTGATCCGCTCTCTCACGCCCACTCCTTTATTATTGGATTCGCTGAAACCCTCCTCTCACACAGAATTCACACCCAATATACAAGGGAAAGAAGGGACGACTACGCAGTCATACATTGTTATGACTGCAAAATCTTGAAGAACATAGCGGTGTGTGCTTGACTCCCTCGGACCTTTCTGGAGGGCCAAATTTGGTTTACTACTAACCCACAGAAAGTTTCAAAGTTTCAAACCTTGTTCCCGCGAAAAAGGATTTAGTCAGGCGCATGCGCAATCGTGCCCTTGGAAGTGCCGCTTTACTCTCGGGCAGATCTCGCGTTGTTTGGGGAAGCGCCCAAGAATAGCAAATTTTGTGCGGCGTTGTGAGGCCTTTTTTTTTTTTTTTAAACCCTCCCAAGCCGGGTGGATTAGTGTTGTGTACAGAAGATCAAAACTGCGGCGAGAACAAATGAAGCCGGTATAACTAGCTGACACACTAGCGGCAGTTCTCGGGGGTCGAGGTATTCTACGGAATTCTCTGCAAGGCCCCAAGGCTGCGACACTCAGGAACCAAAGCCAGAAATAAATAAAAGTAGAAAAAGCCAACCTGTTTATCACCTCAAGAAGCAGCGTTTTGTTTTGCTTCTCCTCTTTTCGCTATACGAAAAATCCCCCATTGGCTACCAGGCCACCGCTTTACCCTCCTGCTGTCAGTGCGCCTGCGCGGCGTTTGTTTACCAACTCCGGCGACCGCTCTGTCCCGCTTCCTGGGCGCCGGCGTTTAGTCTTGATCTGTAATTCATACTGAAAATCATGTTTTCAGTCAGGAAGGCGGACTGGAAGTTAAGAACAGGCCATCTTAAGTGTAATTCCGAAACTAGCGAAAATACGAACGGTAATGAAAGCCCTGAAAGTTAGAAATCTTTGCCTTGTCAGACCTGTCGTGGAAGAGCTTTAGAATGAACGTGACGAAGGTGACAGCAGCACTCTCTCCATTACTGAGAAGTGACAGGCAGCAACAGTAAATCCAAAAGCTCAGGTAGTATTTAGGTACATATTTAAAATATGGGCTCTGTTATGGAAAAGATGCAAATAAACCTAGCCCCAAGGCCGTCTTGCTCGAGCAATGCCTCAGGATTAAGACTGACTTTTGAAGCAAAGTCAAAAGGCAGCCATGCAAATTTAGAAACCAAAAAGAGAGGTAACTCTAGAAGCAATAGCCATCAAAAGCACAAACCAATAAGCAAATGTTAAAAGGTGGTTTTAAGTTCCCTTCGGAATCCGTTTCAGATGGTTTAGAAGTCTGTGATACTAAGAAAAAAATGAGAAGACCTGGTGGAACTTAATGTTATGACTGGATCTGTTTGGGGAGAAAAAAAAAAAAAAAAAAAAGGCAGGCAAGCTGATTTTTTTTTTTTTTAAAGTATCTTTATGGAAGAATTTCTAACGATGCATTTTAATGTGCTCAGATGCAAACTTACATAACTGGTAGATTGAGCTAAACCCGAATCTTAGAACTGTTATAAAAACATAGATGTTAGTAATTTGGCAACTTTATTGCGCTCTATTTGTTAAGTTTTAAATGATGAATTTGAAGACTTGGATTTGGGACAGAAGAAAATTTCTAGAAAGGAAAGTGTGATTTTTAGGTAGCATGAAATTAAGTAGAGAAAAACGTATGGATGTGTGCAGGTGCGGCCAAATTTTGAAGGCTTTGGACAGTTTCCAGCAAGGTTCACATAGAACCTCCATTTTAAAAAGCTAGCCCCTGGATTTTTCTATGTTCAAAATGATAGTAAAATTTAGTAAATCTTGTTAGTTTGGATACTCTACCTTTTAAAGCAAATTTGTGCCAAAGTCAGAAGTGACTTCAAAATCCTGCTCTGTTATCTAAAAGTACACTTATTTGGTTGAGGAAGGTGATAACCAGTTTTCGAAGCCAGGATTGAATTGACATTTTCTTCATGAAGGAAAAGAAATGTAGATAAGGTGAATTGATTCTTTGTTCACCTTAATGATTAAGACTGAGTCATAAAGACGGCTCGCTTACTTTGTCAAGGCAATCAACAACTGTAAAACAAACTGAATACTTTTATTGCACTAGATGAGATGGCTCTAATGAAAATTAAGTATGGGAATTGGGTGAAGAGTTGATAAAGAACTGTGAATCCTTTGAGGCTCCTCGTTCATTTATATGTGATAAAAATGTTAGTGTAACACTGGTAAGTGGTCACATAAAGTTTCATCTTTGTTCCCGGAAAAAAATCCTTTGATGAGTAAAAGAAAGTCATTAGTGGGTTGGTTATCCATTCAGTCTGTCACATGACTCAGGAAATAGACTTACCAAAATTTCCACAATCGGCAGCTGAAAAAGCTACCCATACAATTTAAAACAAAAAAAGTTTTTTAGCAGTATTCTGGGCAGTGTGTCCTGTAACTACCCTGACACTATAAAGCAGTGAAAACCTGTTGTCATTTTTTATCCACGTATTTTTGTGAATCTGGGTTCTTGAATTATTGTGACCTCAAGACACATAAGAAATTGATGAACAATGAATCTGATATGCATTACCAATTACTCAAAATTGGTTGAATCAAAAGAATATGATCTTATTAACTGAGTGATGGAAATCTTTTTCAGGATAGAAAACTGTAAGAATTTTTTTTAAGTGTTAAATACTTATATAACAGCCAAATTGCAGTGTTTGTGCATGAAACCTTAATGATAAAATAAGGGACTTCAAGGAAATTTTGCTTCTGCTTCTAACTCTCCACTCTTCAGTGTTGGGAGTGATTTTAGCACTCTTGTCATACCTACAAGAATGTTCTCATCAGAAGGAACTGATTAGCAAGGGAGGGGGGTGGAAATGGAAGAAAAAAGGGTGAACTTCAGTTGTGAATATTAAGCAATGCCCATTGAGGATATCTTCTCTGCTGAAGCACCCTTCTGCTAGGTGACTCTGCTCTGACCTCCCTCCCACCCCCGTATTTGCATGGCTAGCTGCTTCATTGCATTTTAATCTCCGATAAGGAAAGATGCCTTTCTGTTCTGCCATCCTCAACATATTAAAGATTCGTCTATCATAGTCACAAGATGGCTGCCATAGCGTCAAACATCATGTTCTTCTATCAAATGTTCCAAACAAAAAGAAAGGGATATGGCGGGATGGGGTGGGGGTTGGGGTGGGAGGGGGGTGCTAGGTAAGCTTTCTCCTTGTGGCCTCTCTCTTATCAGGGTGAAACATTTTCCCATGTGACTTAACAGACTTCCCTTTACATTGCTCAGAACTGTATCATATGACTACCCATAGCTGAGAGGAAGGCTAAGAAACCATGTACAGGGAAAACAAGGTTCTTCAAAGTGATGTACTAGAAAATAACAGGACTTAGAGAAAATATAGGTTTAGGAGCAGACCCTCAAAATTACGCAACTTTGTTACTTGAGGACAATAAAAGTTACTATGCTAATAAAAAATAATACCAATTAAATCTCCACTGGCCTTTGTATTCAACCTCACAGTCATCTTTTAAAGCTATACTGCCCAATATGGTATCCATTAGCCATGTGTGGCTCTTGGGCATTTAAATGTGTGAATCCAAAAAAAAATTAAAATAAAAATAAATGTGCTAATCCAAATTGTGATGTGCTTGCTGTAAATGTAAAATATACAGCAGATTTCAAAGACTTAGTATGAAAAAAAGAATGTAAAATATCTCATTAATAGTTTTCATGTTGATTATATGTTGAAATATTTCACCTGTTTCTTTCTACTCTGCTTTTTAAAAATGTGGCTACTAGAAAACTTAAAATTGTATGTGTGTCTCATATTTCTATTATATAGCATTTCTTTAGAACCTTTAACCCTGGGACATGGGCTTCCCTCTTGTAACATGTAGGTCCTAGAGGACGCTGCTTCCAACTAAAAGCAGTTTCATCAAAATTAAAAATACGATTCAAGGGGTGCCTGGGTGTCTCAGTCGGTTAAACGTTCGACTCTTGATTTCAGCTCAGGTCATGATCTCACGATTCATGGGATCGAACCCCACATTGGGTTCCTTGCTGAGTGTGGAGCCTGCTTGGGATTCTCTCTCCCTCTCTGTCTGCCCCTCCCCCTCTCTAAAAATAAATAAACATTAAAAAATATATGTGATCCAAGATTTAGCCTTCTCAATCAGCACCCCCCCCCCCACACACACACACACACAGGAGAAAATGCTTTTATACTTTCATTTACACTGGGCAGTTTCACCATATAAGTTACTATTGTGAAAAACTGAAAGACTCTTGAAGCTACCAAACCTCTATTTATCCTAAGGAAAGGCATTCTCGAGAAATTGTCTGCTTTTTTCTTTTCTTTTTTTAATAATTCTTTTTTCTAAGTTTA
The DNA here is from genome assembly GCF_023721935.1 of Panthera uncia. Taxonomy (NCBI): domain Eukaryota; kingdom Metazoa; phylum Chordata; class Mammalia; order Carnivora; family Felidae; genus Panthera; species Panthera uncia. The sequence continues at coordinate 45,110,724 of NC_064809.1, forward strand.
TTTATTTATTTTGAGAGAGAGAGGGAGAGAGAATTTCAGGCAGCAGCATGGAGCCCAATTTGGGGCTTCAACTCATGAACCGTGAGATCATGACCTGAGCAGAATCCAAGAGTCAGATGCTTAACTGAATGAATCACCCAGGTGCCCCCATGAACCAACGTGATTTCTGAGTTATATTGACATTATTTCCCTATTTACCAATTGCAATGTGCTAATAATGACTATATCTAGCATATAAAGCTTTTATGGTAGGAGATAAGATTGTCAGTAGGCAAAACGAAGACAGAATTTCCTATATTTTTAAAGGATTGGTAAATTTGTGAGCTATCTTGGACAGTGACAATAAACAATAATGGGGGAATAAAATGACTCTTCAAGTTACCAAGTTAACATTTAATACACTGTACCATTTGATTAATTCAGTTACTCCCCCCCCTCTAGTTAAAACCCATTGAGTTTTCAAGACCCATTTCAAAAGCAACCTCTGAAGCCTTCCCTGATCTCCTCTAAAAACTTCGTTAACACTTTGCTTGTACTATCTTTTTAAAGCACACATATTTGGCTTTGCATTAATGTTATTGTCTCTTTGTTTGTATATATAGAATAAAACTCCCCCCATTGAAGGTAGTGATTGTATTTTGTTCACTTTTCAAAATTCCTCTAGTAATTATGGTTCACAAAATTACACACACTTAAATATTTGTTGAATTTTTTTTAAGTTTATTTTGAGAGAGAGAGAGAGAGTGTGTGTGTGTGTGCGCGAGAAGTCTAGGGGCAAGAGAGAGGGAGAGAGAACTCCAAGCAGGCCCCACACTGTCAGCACAGAGCCCAACACAGAGCTCGAACCCACAAACTGTGAGGTCATGGCCTGAGCAGATGGTGAACACTTAACCAACTGAACTACCCAGGTGCCCCAAGGGTTGTCTAACTCTTAAATCTAAAACATCAAACCACATTTAAACTCCTGAGAAGCCAGCACTCATGTTAAATAATGGTCATGATGAAATTAGTAATTATTAACCGTGTCCATCTAATTACACCATTCTACATCCCAATGAGCAAAGCACTCAAGAATGATGATTTAATTCTGTTCTCAACTATTCACTTGGGTGTACAATATGCTGACACAAATCTGTGTTAACTGATAAACTGGACTTGGATAGAAGAGCCCTATCAGGATGATGAACAAGCAAAAGAGAATCTACCACTTAGGCAATCGGTATACAATTTTTCCAAATTTTGTATAATTTGTTTCTTGTATAATCTTCCTATGTCTTTCCTGCTGAGCTTGGAGCCCCTCAAGTAGAGACCTTGCCTTATTTGTCTCTGTTGTTTATTTCTCTCTGTAACTCCAGCACTCATATAATGCCTGACATGTCATAAGTAATCAATAGATACTGAGTGAATGAAGTACAGCTTTGATCATATAAGCATATGTTCTATGTGACCCTGGTTGGGATTAAATGTGGGTTTATATTGATTATGAAGAATATCTGTGGGTGATGGTATATAGTCTTTTGGTTGTGAGGAACAGTCCCGTTTGTTACCTTGAATGTGTGGGATATGTGTGCATGTGTGTTCACATGTTCTTAGCCATACTGCCAAGTCCTTAGAAAATACAAAGCCAAAACTGTGGGGCCTTGAAAGGGTCCCAGGTAAACAGGAATCAAAAGTTCATTTGGGATGTTGGGAATTCTAAACACGTATGCCTAGGAAGTCCATGGCCTGTCATTCTAGCACATAGTGACTACAGGGTCCCTACATGTCTTCTCTCTGCATCTGTCTGTTCTCTTTTCACCATGACCTTATGGTTCTTGCTATACTTCCTTGTTCTAAATCTTGAGTGAAAGTATAAGATTGACTTAGCTAATTACCATCTTGTTTCTTTCAGGCAGAGCTCTCTGTATCAGGCCCCATTATAAACCATAGCTCTTGGTCAGGAGCCCATGCCATAACCTTTGGTGGGGCTATAGACTTGATGGGTTCCATAACTACCGTATCTAGGACCCCTACTAGAATGCAGTGGGAGGTATCTCTTTGAGCTATACTGGAATCATGCATATTGGTCACTAATACCTATTGGGTGCTATCTACTTTGCATTTATTTTGTTTAGAGCATAAGAATTGGCCTCACTGGAGACACAAAAAAGGCTGTCAATTTATATCTGAATTCAAGGTGAATATGTCATGGAGCCAGTACATGCGTTTTTATATGTTGGAGAGGCTGACTTTCTGAAAGAGCTAAGTTTAGTAGAAAAGAATCAGATTTAAGTTGTTACATTGACCTTATGCCTAATTGTGTGTGACCATAGATAAGTCACCTTTTATCTTTATTGTACTTCCTCACTTGTTAAGGGTTATAATACTTACCTTGATTGCATAGCTATTAAAACACTCTGCTTTGATAAAAGTTAAATTCAGATCACTGTGTGAGTAATGTATCTATTATTAATACATAAAATAATCTGAAAACATTTAATAAGATCTATGTAAATTTATAGTTCAATTAAATTTAGTGGGGATTGAAACTCTTGTGTATGCATTTTAAGAAGTAAATTACAGTGGCACCTGGGAGGCTCAGTCAGTTAAGCCTCTGACTTGATTTTGACTCAGGTCATGATCTCACGGTTCATGAGATGGATCCCGGAGTTGGGTTTTTTTGCACGGACAGCACAGAGCCTGCTTGGGATACTCTCTTTCCCTCTCTCTATGCCCTTCCCTGCTCATGCGCTCGGTCTCTCTCTCTCTCCCCCAGAATAAATAAATAAACATTAAAAAAAAAAGTAGATTACAAATATGGTTGTGGTTTGGCATAGTTGCAGGATTAGGGCTGACAGTTCTGGCCTTGTGCTGCCCTCCTGTGCTGTTTAAATAGCGCAGCAGGTCAATTACATTCCTGCCTGATGAATGCTGTGGGGGGGGGGGGGGGGGGGAATTCTATCTTATTACTTACCCTCTTCTGTCCTCATGTGGCCACAGAGGGCCTAACTATTCTGGATGTTTCTGTTTCTTCAATAAAGGAAGAGATGGAAAACTACTCTGAAACATTCTAGGTCAGAAAATCTAATCCTGAGTTAAGGAAAAAGGTAACAAATTGCATTTGACACTGGAGATCTAATTACTCCACTGACACAGGAATATCCTAAGCAGATTATTGAGGTTTGTAGAATACCATTATGACAGAGTAAGGAAAGGCTTTTTGTCAAAAATAAATAAAAATGCAACTCATTGCCCTTTTGATACGCCAAGAATTTATACTAGAGCCTTACATTGTTTATTTGGTAAATAAGACAGTCTATTATGATGGGAACAGAAGATGCTGTTGTACAATGAATTTCTATGCAGAACACTAGCTAGTTGAAATATGAGACTCCCAAGCAAAGCTAATTCCATACTAATTCTCTTAGCACAGGCTCCCAAAGCTATTCCTTTCAAAGAGGTTTAAGGAAGTTTGTTGACGTGATAATTTTTAGGAAAGTTAAGAAAAGATATTGAAGGAAGCCTTGTGAAACCATACAAAGAAATAAGTAGGGCAGGTAAGCAATGGGAGGCACCCTTATAATGTGTTTACTTCCCATCTGCCAATGCTCAGACCCCACCCCTGGCCTGCTTCCAGACTGATGCCTGATATTAGAACCTAGCTACCCTCTGCTTAGACTAGGTACATGTGTGCATATTTTATTCATGTGGATAGATAGCAGTCAGGCTTTCATATCTTCCAGTCTAGCAAAACTACTCTTGTCCAGATTACCAGTGACCTCCATGGCTAAATCTAGTGGTAGGTCTTCAGTCCTATTTCTCGTCCTATTTCAGCAATTGAACCATTTGAACCAGTAATTCTCTCTTCCTTGAGACACATTCTTTAACTTGCTCTCTGGGTCACTTCTCCCTAGGCTCTCTTCTACTCCATCAGTGTCTCCTTTCCAGTCTCTTTTGCCTAGATCCTCCCCGTCTCCTTGATTTCTTACTGTTCAGGCCTCTTCTCTTCTCTGTCTAAACTCCCTTGGTGATCTTATCTGGTCCTGTGGCTTCTAGTCCCATCATCTAAATGCTGAAAATTTCCAAATTTGTATCTCCAGCACAAACCTCTCTCCCCTGAATTCCAGACTCATGTATACATCTACTTACTCAGCCTCTCCATTTGGATGTCTATGGATATCTCAGACTTAACACAAAGCAAAATTCGTCCATCCTTCAGCCCACCCCGTTTCAGTAAATAGCCAAACTTTTCTTCAGTTGCTTAGGCCAAAAAGCCTTGGCATCATTATGGACTCCTCTCGCTCATGCACACGCTCTATTTCCAATCCTTCAGCAAATCCCATTGGCTGTGTCTTTAAAAACACATCTATCAAGTCTATCCTTTTTCTCCTTACACTGCCACCATTCTGGTCTCAAATGACATGACCTCCTTTTTGGATTACTGCAATGGTCTGCTCACTGGTCTTTCTGCTTCTCTCTTGCTTCTTTGTAGTGCTTCCCACTCAGCAAAGTGATTAAAGTTAGCCAAAGTCCAATCAAAACTCTCAGCTCAAAGATGGCTTATCTTGACTGGAATAAAATCTAAAATCTTTAATCTGGGCTCCTACTTACTGTCTGATTTCATTTCCTACCTCCCAGGCCCTACTTTATTTCTGGCTTACCGTTCCCTTATTGTTCTTCAGCCATTCCAGGCACATTCCTACCTCAGGGCCCTTGGATTTGCTATTTCCTCTGCCTGGAACATAGAAAATTACATAGTCCATGCCCTCATTTCATTCAGGTCTCTATTCAAATGTCACTTTATCAAAGAATCCTTTCCTCTTGGGGCGCCTGGGTGGCGCAGTCGGTTAAGCGTCCGACTTCAGCCAGGTCACGATCTCGCGGTCTGTGTGTTCGAGCCCCGCGTCGGGCTCTGGGTTGATGGCTCAGAGCCTGGAGCCTGCTTCCGATTCTGTGTCTCCCTCTCTCTCTGCCCCTCCCCCGTTCATGCTCTGTCTCTCTCTGTCCCAAAAATAAATAAAAAATGTTGAAAAAAAATTAAAAAAAAAAAAAAAAGAATCCTTTCCTCTTAATATTGCATCTGCCGTCATTACTCTCTGTACCCTAAAGTAGTTTGTTTCCTTTTAGCACTTGTAACAACATGACACACTATGCTTATTTGTTTGTGTATTGTCTGCCTTTCACACTTGAGTGTAAGCTCAATTCCATGAAAGCAGGACTTTGGCTATCTTTGTTTTCCACTGTGTCCCCAGAAAGGCTGGCATCTGGTAAGGGCTCATTAAAAATTTAATGAATGAAGGAATGAACAAATATTCATGTGAATAATTATTCAGAGAGTGATCAGGAGTAGAAAAAGAGCACTCCCCTCCCTTTTTAGGTGTAATTTTGCATAAATTAAATACAGATCATAATCGAAGGAGGTTTTCCCCATCATGTTTTCTCAATTTAAAGAATAGAATGTAATTGAAAACAGTGAATTGGTGGTGAACATATTTATTGTCCCAAATTCCATATTCTACTCACAGAAGTTGGCCACTTATGTTCCAGTCTTGGAAGCTGAATAAATCAGGTAAATAAATCATGTAAATCAGGTATGTGGTTATGACTCCAGGTTTTTCTATTTATTTCCCATTCTTTTGAAACCAGCAATACTAGTAAATCTGCCCTCGCTTACCATATTTTACTTGAAAATGAAGATTTTTCTCTAAGTAGAAATGCTTGATGCACTTTTTTCTTTAAAGAATGACCCCACCATATCAGTTTGATACCCTTCTTGCAACCCAATTTCTTTCAAAGATGTTATTTTTCTTTCCAGGAATTTAACTTTCATTTCCCCCAGAGATGGGGGGAAGTGTAGTGCATTGTAGGTAAATTAAGGCAATGATGCCTTAGTCATAAAATTTATGGAGTCCTTGCATCTTCTTCAAGTATCGTCACCATGGACTCTGGACTCTGCTTCATGAGAACAGGTATGCTCCTTCTAGTACCTTCCTCACTCTCTTCCTTAGCTTTGGAACACTCAGCCTTCCATCTTAGGACTTCATCTGAAAGACAACATGATAGCATTGGCCTCGTAACGGTTGTCTTATAAGGGCCAAATGTGGTAACACCAGAGAAGCTGCTTTCAAATATGTAAACCATTGAGTTCATCAGGAACATCTCAGGTTCAACAGAAACCCATAACAAACTAGCTTGGAAAAGAAGGGGGAAATTGTTTTATAAACATAGGGATGTCCCACAAAACTTAAGTCCAGGGAGAGGAACCTCATGAGTTGCAGGATCCAGAACCTGGGGAGTCTTTGGTTGCTAAGGGTTATCTGTCTTTCTAAATCCCATGGTCTCTTCACTGCCTCTCTTTGCATGTCCGTTTCTTTCTTCTGGAACTCTACAGAAGATCATTATCTGCATCTCCATCACATGTGGGCTGAAGATATCTTTCTCTCTTTTTTTTTATAACAATGCTCTTTTTAAAAAATTTTTATTGGGCACCTGGATGGCTCAGTTGGTTGAGCGACCGACTTCGGCTCAGGTCATGATCTCACGGTTTGTGAGTTCGAGCCCCACGTCGGGCTCTGTGCTGACAGCTCAGAGCCTGGAGCCTGCTTTGGATTCTGTGTCTCCCTCTCTCTGCCCCTCCCCCACTCATGCTCTGTCTCTCTCTGTCTCAGAAATAAATAAACATAAAAATTTATTTAAAAAAAATTTTTTTTTTTAACATTTATTTTTGAGACAGAGAGAGACATAGCATGAATGGGGGAGGGTCAGAGAGAGGGAGACACAGAATCTGAAACAGGCTCCAGGCTCTGAGCTGTCAGCACAGAGCCCGACGCGGGGCTCGAACTCACGGACCGCGAGATCATGACCTGAGCCGAAGTCGGCCGCTTAACCGACTGAGCCACCCAGGCGTCCCCATAAAATTTTTTTTAAATAAAAAAATAATAATTTTTTTATTTATTTACGGGGGGGGGCACACAGTGGGGGAGGGGCAGAGAGAGAATCCCAAGCAGGCTCTGTGGGGTCAGTGCAGAACCTGAGGAGGGGCTGGATCTCATGAACTGTGAGACCATGTCATGAGCTGAAATCAAGAGTCAGATATTCAGGTGCCTCCTGAATATACCTTTTTTTAAAAAAAATTTTTTTTAAACTTATTCATTTTTGGGAGACAGAGAGAGACAGAGTGTGAGTGGGGGAGGGGCAGAGAGAAAAGGAGACACAGAATCTGAAGCAGGTTCTAGGCTCTGAGCTGTCAGTACACAACCCAATGCAGGGCTCGAACTTACAGACTGTGAGATTGTGACCTGAGCTGAAGTCAGACACTTAACCGACTGAGCCACCCAGGCACCCCTGAAGATTCCTTTCTTAAAACAACTCTTTCAACTCTGAATCTGCATCACTTTATTAATCTCTGACTGACAATTTACTAACCGGTTTCTGAGACCTGATTCCAAATTTTCATTAGAGGAATTTGGCCAAGTTTAGGTCAGATAGGACACCTGCTTTCCCCTCATCTGGTCAACTTCAGGATCAGAATGGGAACAGTGTCATATAATCTGCTGTCCCTCAGCAGAAGAGGTTAAGTAAGAGGACAGACTCTCTGAGAAGAGAGCCTGGGGCAGTGAAGAAACAGTGTTGCACACCTCAAGTGCGACATAGACATCAAGGGATCGAGAAGCTACATGCATCCTTATTCCCATACCTTTGTAACAAAGTATCTGATGTGGCCATATGGTTAATGGCATATTTGTAAATATGGACGGGTCTTACAGAGCCCCACCAACCATGACACCCCTTCACATTATGGTTCAGATTTGTGTTTCTAATACCATCTCTGTTGCCCTCTTTTTTTTTTTTTAAGTTTATTATTTATTTCTGAGAGAGAGAGAGAAGGGAGGGGCAGAGAGAGAGAGAAAGAGGGAGACACAGAATCCAAAGGAGGCTCCAGGCTCTGAGCCATCAGCACAGAGCCCGGCGCGGGGCTCGAACCCACGAACCACGAGATCATGACCTGAGCCAAAGTCAGATGCTCAACCGACTGAGTCACCTAGGCGCCCCTCTGTTGCCCTCTTAAGGAACACAGCCTCTCTTTCTTTTCTCGGGGGATCCAGTTTCAATGCACACACTGACTGTATCAAATTCTGAATCTTCCCTATTCCTTATTCCCTGATTTCCCCCTCTACGTTAATTAGAATTGACTACAAAATGCTATAGCAAATAGACCCAAAATTTCAACGAAATAGAAATCTATCTATCTATCTATCTATCTATCTATTTATTTATTTCTCAAGTCAGGCCAGGGACCCAGGCTGATGTAGTTCTATGTTCTTCAACATGTGGCTGCCAGGGGTGCTCAGTTGGTAGAGCATGTGACTTGATCTTGGGGTCATGAGTTCAAGCCTCACATTGGGTGCAGAGCTTTACGTAAAAAAAATGTGGCTTCCAAAATTGCGGTAGTATTCACCTTCATAGCCCATAGGAAAGGAAAGAGAGAGAGGCAGAAGTAGGAGGTTGATGTGACAGGTTTTATGTGCTAGGCCGGGAAGACACATATCCCTTTTTCTTACATTCTGTTGGGAAATACCTAATCCACAAGGCCACATCTATTTGCACAGGGGCTGGGAAATTTACTGTGGCTGGGCAGCTGTCAGCCCAGTTATAATTCTGATACTAAGGGAGAAAGAATGGGTTTTGGTGGACAGCTAGCAGTCTGTGTCACATTGACCCCCTGTGTTACTGTTCTTCGTTAATGACAGTATTTCTGAAATACCCAAGCTTGAGTCCTTAAAGTTGTCCTCCATTTCTCCATCTTTCTCTAATCTCCTTATCCCTTCTAACTACCGAGGCAATCCTACATTCGTTCTGTACATTTCATTTCCTCCTCCACAGCCCTGCTTAATGCTGTTGTGTCTCTTGCTTGAACAACTGCAATCAGGCTCCAAAATTACCTCACTGAGTCAGCCTCTCCAGGTTCATCGGACCCATGTTTTACTCTTGTCAGATGCCACTTCCTAATACAGAGATCTGATTGTTCAAGACAGTTTGGGCCCCTTAACACTTACGTCTCCACTTACTCTGGGGGCTGTAATCACCACATACAAAGCATCTAGAGCTATGCCTCTGTAGCTCAGGTGATCATGCCAGATTGCCTCCCACCTTCTGTTCCAAATACTCTCATCCTGGTCTCATGGTCCATGCTTCTACCCTCCTGCCTCACATTACACTTTGCCCAACAACCAGCTTCCTTAGGATTAACACCATAATGGGGCTGTCTACCCAGCTTTCCATTTAGCTCTGTCCCTGGACACTGTCTCTCAGGGCCCAGGCTTGCTCTTGTTCAAGAGACAAGCCTGGACAGTGATCACATTATTTACTGCACCAAAAGCTCCATCAGTTCCCATTGCTTGTTGAATAAACAGATTTTTTTTCAGCATGCCATCCATGGCCTGCCAACTGTCTGATCCCATCCCCCAACTACCAGCCCCACCAATACATCCTTATAATCTTGACATTTTTCTCATTTTATCAAGAACTGACTTGAACACTTCCTTGAAGACTTCCTCTTTCTGTTCTTCCATGTATTGCCTTCTACCTCTGTAGCTTTTTGTGCACCTGGTGGCCTCCCACACCTATGAAGTATACTCCCTAAAGGCAGGCTTTGTGACTTAAGTCATCCTTTTACCCCCACTGCTGCTGAGAATAATGCCATGGGGAATACCTTAAACACGGTAAGATCACATCATTCCCCTGCTCAGAACTTCCTAGTGTCCCAGTGGCTTCCCATGATAAAAACTCCACACAGGCCTACATGGTCTTGTACGACCTGATCTGCTACCACTCTCCCCTTGCTCCTTGCTGTTCCTGGAAGACATCGGACAAAGATCTCACATCAGGGGTTTTGCATTTGCTGTTCCTTTTACTGGGATACCCTTTCCCCAGCTACCCGCACGGCTTGCTTTCTCAAGCCTTCTGAGCTTCTCCAAGGCCAATTTCTCTATGAGGCATTTCTCTGCCACTCTGTTCGCACAGGGACTTCACAAACCCTTTGTTTTCTTTTCCTCTGCTTAGGGTTTCTCCATAGCATGTATCACTTCCCTTACATAGTATGTATTTTAGTCATGTATTTTGGGGTTTATTTTCTGTCTCCCCTCCCCCTACTTAGAAGTAAGCTTCATCCTAGTCTAAATCTGTTTGTTTACTTCTCTATCCCCATAGCCTAGGATAAGGCCTGGCATATCCAAGGCAGTCTGTAACTATTTGTTGAAAGAAAAAAAGAATAAGCAAATTAATGGAAGGGGCCTAATAAATATTTGTTAAGTTGAATGCAAACGTCAGAAACAGATGACCGTGAAATCTTCAAACTGTAAAAGTATGTGGGTTTAGGAGGATAGTGAAATTGAGTGAAAGCTGCCTTATTATCAACATCGTCCAGGAAGGATTAAAAGCTCGTACTTGTGGTGGGAGGGGCAACTGGGCCAGGAAACTCGGACTTTCGCAGAAACATTCGGGGCTGCCCAAGTACCCACCCCCCATCCTTGCCCCTAGGACTGCATCTGGGAGGCGAGCTGGCCCTACCACCCCGTTTGGACCCTTGTCTACTACGCAGGTGTTTAAAGTTATTTTGGTGTCTGCTTCTGTGTCAGTTTGTGAAGGACACAGAAATCTTGGCTGGTTTACGCGACACTTCTCAGCTCTAAGTAGGAAACCGTCAGGGGTGAAAACGACAAAAACACGGCTCAGGACTAGATTCTGGGTCTTGGGGAAGCAGAGCCCATTTTAGAGCAGTGCGAGGGGAACTTTCTGTCTTCTACCCAAGCTCCGCCTTCGCAGTGTTTTTCTGAAATTTTTCACCCTGGCTTACTCTTTTGCAGCCGCCCACTTTCCGCAAGGAGGATGGCGCTCGCTCGGATCTCCGCGTTCCCTCTTCCCTTGGGGACTCCATAGTATTTTTTTTCACGCTTCGTCGCTACTACTCATTATTTGCCTTACCGATCTCCGGTGCCTTGCCTGTAACCAAAACGCTTTCAGATCGCAGCAAGGTCGATTTAAGCACAGCCTTTCTTAAGGTGGCGTGACTGTGACTCATTTACTCTTCCAGAGTAACAAAGCAACAAAATGGTGCTCCCACATATTAATTGAAGAAAGATTCAGGGTGTGTAGGGGAGAGAAATATTAATTTTCTACTTTTATGTAAGATATTAATTCCATGAATAAAATCAAACTCTTGTGGTATGTTGTAATACTCTAGAATATCTCCTTTTACATCTATGTGGTAGTTTGTGTATTTATACATGTGGATTTATGCTTATGTATAATACAGAATTCCTGGGTAGTCTAGCAATTATGTTAAAATGTCAACAGTGATATAATTCCGGGAATAGTGTATAAAATATGGTTTTGAGGCCTACCCTAATTTTCCTGTCCCTCTCCCCCCTTCTCTAACCCAGGAAATTAAGTATAGCTCCTTAGGTGTACAAAAATAAAGGTGAGACCTCTCACGTGGATCGCAGGTGAAATATTTTCTGTCAATCAGGTGGAAAGTCCTGACTTTGAAACTAGTTTTGGGCACTGCCTCTCTCACTGCTCTCTTGGGTATCATCACCCTTGGCCTTTTGGAATCTGCGTTTTAGTTGAACTAGTGCATAGTGATACCAAAGGCCAGTGACAGCTGCATATAAATATCAGTGACCACAGGCCACATCTAGGAAACATCTGCAGGCAGCCCAGGGAATGAGCAGAAGCCATTTTGAATCCCTTGTAAGAGAGGAGGATCTGCAGACTACAGCACAGGCGAATCCAGGCAAAACCTGAACCATTAGGAAGGAAAGAAAGAGAAAATGAACCAGCCTGGGGGTTAGGGGACCTGGCTCTGCCGTCTACTGGATGTGTGTCCCTGGACAGGAAACCTCTCCTGCTCTCAATTTCCTCAGTGGTGGAAAGAAAGGGTTTGAGCCACAGGGTTCTGAAGGTCCCTGCCAGCTCTTACATTCTGGAGTGCCGAGGTGAGGCAGGCACACAAAGTGGAACACACTTTGGAACAATACGTGGTTAAGAAAAGTTAAAAATCAAACTCATCTGTAGCATAGATGCGTAAGAAAACATTGCTGCTGTGTACTATTAGAAGTGAAGGAGATTAGTTTCCAGTAAAATGTATCCACTTTGACCCAAACCAAGATTATATGTATGGGTGGGTGGTGGAGTCCGTGTCTCAGAAACCACAGCCCTCCCCATACATCTTTAACTCTCACCATCCTGCTCAGGATCATGTTGATAGATAATTGCAAGTTGTAACGGGGAGCAGAGAAACGCCCAAATAATAGTATCAGAAGTGAGGACAGGGTTGCTGTGGTTTTATGAATCATTTCATAATCTGGACTTTCAGATTACTTTCACCCTTCAACGATTTGTAGCTATGTAAAGGCATTCACTTGCATCTAAATTTTGCTCTGGGTGGGTTGTAGCAGTGAATCTAGTGGGAGGGAAAGGTGGAGGAAGGAAGGAGCTGTTGTATTTGGCGGCGGGACTCAGGTAGAGGAAACTGCTACAACCCGGGAAAGAAGTGAAAAATACAAAGAGGAGACTAGTTCCCACACGCAGCCCATGTCAGTGGCCTTAAATGTGCTCGGGAAGCAAGAACCTGGGTCAGGGGTGTGACCTCGCTTTTGAAACCTGTGTCTGAGACAGCTACAGGTTTTATTAGGGACCTGGGAGACCAGTCGAGTTTTTGATCTTGAAATCCTTATTTTTATTGAGGGAGAGAGCTTGGGTTCAGACTAGATTACAAATGCTGCGCCCACGTTCGCTTTGGCCTCTTCCCCAACCTCCCGCCACCCCCCAGAAGAGCAGAGACTTCTAGGTTAAGGGTGAGCTAACCACTGCTCACCCACAGCCGAGGCACCCAGGCAGGGGGGCTCCCAGGCCCTCGGCGAAGGCTCCCCCGCCCCCAGCCCCGCAGGGCCAGAGGTTGGTGCCACCGGCGAGAGCCCAGCTGGGGGCAGAACTCCCACTGTCCGCCTCCGCCCCCAGTGGCCCGCACCCGCGGCCCGGCGAGTGCCGGGAAAACACGATCGCCACCGAGGCGTAAAACGAGCCGCCAGCCACCTTGGAGATCATCTGATCCAGCCCCTCGGTTTCCCGGGCGCGGAGTGGGCGCGCCAGCCAGCGCAGCGCGGTGACCTGAACCCGAGGTCCCGCCGCCCCCGCCCCTCCCCGGCTCCCCGGCCGTTTGGCTAGTTTGTTTGTCTCGTTTTTAATTTCTCCGAGGCCAGCCGGAGCAGGTTTGCTGGCAGCGGCGCACCTCCGGCAGTCACGCGACCAGCCAATCTCCGGGCGGCGCTGTCGGAGTCGGCGCGCGCGCGCGCGCGGGCGGGGACGCGCCGGGCCACCTTAAGGCCGGGCTTGCCAGCCGCGGCGGGGCGGCTCCCGGCGCCGCAACCAATGGATCTCCTCCTCTGTTTAAATAGACTTGCGGTGTCAATCATTTTCTTCTTCGTCAGCCTCCCTTCCACCGCCATATTGGGCAACTAAAAAAAGGGGGCTCGTCTTTTCGGGGTGTTTTTCTCCCCCTCCCCTGTCCCCAGAGCCTCGCCGCTCCGCGACTCCGACGCCGCCAAGGTTTGGAGAGCCGCTCGGTTGGCGGGACCCACGGGCTCGCAGCAGCCCGGGACCTGGACTGGCTTTGCCACCCCCCTCCTCTCTCCTCTCCCCTCCCCTCCCCGCCCTCCCGCTCGCCGGTACACTTGATCGGCGGCGGCTCTCGGCTGCCTGGCCGGGGCTTCCCCTCACCCCTCCCCCAGAGCCAGCGCGCCCCTGACGCTCGGGCAGTTACTTGTCCGTGTTTGTTTCTCTTGGCTCGGAGCGCAGTCGCAGGGCTTATAAGAGGGGTTCGGGCTGGGTCGGGGCGTTTTGTTTTGTTCAGTTTTGTTTTCGGAGAGCGCGCGCGAGGCGGTCGTAGAGACCCGGGAGGAAGATGTCAAACGTGCGAGTGTCTAACGGGAGCCCGAGCCTGGAGCGGATGGACGCCAGACAGGCGGAGTACCCCAAGCCCTCCGCCTGCAGGAACCTCTTCGGCCCGGTCAACCACGAAGAGTTGACCCGGGACTTGGAGAAGCACTGCAGAGACATGGAAGAGGCAAGCCAGCGCAAGTGGAATTTTGATTTCCAGAATCACAAGCCCCTGGAGGGCAAATACGAGTGGCAAGAGGTGGAAAAGGGCAGCTTGCCCGAGTTCTACTACAGACCCCCGCGGCCACCCAAAGGCGCCTGCAAGGTGCCGGCGCAGGAGAGCCAGGATGTCAGCGGGAACCGCCAGGCGGTGCCTTTAATTGGGTCTCAGGCAAACACAGAGGACACACATTTGGTAGACCAAAAGACTGATACATCGGACAACCAGACGGGGTTAGCGGAGCAGTGCCCTGGGATAAGGAAGCGACCTGCTACAGATGGTAATGACCCTTCCCCAAGTAGAAAATGTCTGTCTGTCTGTCCGTCCGGGGCACCGCTTTGCCTGCTTGAGGGTCTTAACCTAAGCTTTTTATTTATTTGTTTGTTTGTTTGTTTGTTTATTCATTTATTTACTTACTTTTGTAGCATATTCTGATTTAGCTTGTGGGGAGCGAAGTGGCCTAATCTTGGGTTTTAAATGCTATCCGGCTGACTGCTTGCCTGTTTATTATTTTTAAGTCAGGAGCCTGAGATGGTATTATCTGATAATTTCTCTAACCGAAAACATGGCAGTTCCTCCCCGCTAGCCCGCGGTGGGTCTGTGACAACGTTGGGATGTGTATCCACGGCCTCCGTCTTCGCAATGGACAGAGAGCTTTGGGGCGTAGAATACACTTTCTGTTATGTGAAAACAACCTCATTCTGTGCCCTTAAAGGCCACTGGGAATGACGGATCCAGGATTGTGGGTGGAGGTGTGGGTTTTTCATCCCCTACCTATTGTGCCAACTTCTGTCAGCCATTGTTTTTCTAATAAAGATTGTGTGTTCTTTTTAAAATTCCCTCCTGCCCTTAGATTCCTCTCCTCAAAACAAAAGAGCCAACAGAACAGAAGAAAATGTCTCAGACGGTTCCCCGAACGCGGGTTCAGTGGAGCAGACACCCAAGAAGCCTGGCCTGAGAAGACGTCAAACGTAAACTCATCGGTGGGTTGATGGCTAGGCGCAAGTAACTTACATCCCGAATTGGGCTTTCAAACCCCAAGATAACCTGATCTTAGTGGTTGCTGGCAGATTATAGAGTTTGTGGGTTTTTGTTTTTGTTTATATTTTGTGAGGTCAAAAAATAGGAACGGGAAAAGCTGGGGCATCACTGGATTCCGGGGTACTGTGCTGCTTCACGCTTTCCATGTCCTGACATAATTTTCCCTTGAAACATGGAATGACTAGACCAAGTGTCCTCGGCAAGTACTTGTGACCAAGGCCCAATGGATAGAAGGCCAATTCCCTGTGAATCCCACCAAAACATGTTGGGGAACAGTAGGTTCTTAACTTCTTCTGAACAAGAACTGGGGTATGCCCCAGTCTCACTTCATGAGAATTCATTTCCCAGGGATTCAAGTTGAGTCTGTAACAGATTTCGAGCCATACGTGGGGAAAATGGCAAGTAAATGATTAAAATTTGAGGGAAAAGTTAGGTACAAATGGTTCCTATTTGGTTAACCCAATGGTTACATGCTTTTATTTTTGTCATTTTCATAAACTGCCGCTTTCCCTGTTTTCTTACAAGTTTTGGGAACAAGAAAGGAACCCTGTGTATTTAAAAAAACCAAACTGGAAACCTCAAAAATACTAAGGTTCCTACAGAATTTCTGATGATAACTTCCGAAGTCACAAAGCAGAAGTTAAATTAACTCTGCTGGAGTAAGCAATCCAGGAACACGTCAGCATGTGTATGCTAATTGTGCTATAACAGGATGATTTGGATATTTTAGGGGAAACCGTGAATAGTCATAAGGGCCGGCAAGGGCAGGTCTACCCCACAGAAGAGAAGTGGAGACTTTTTCCATATACTAAAATCTGGTCAATATGGACAGCTAATTTGAATAATTCAGCCCTCAATTTACCATGGATTGGCTATCTATAATGATCAAAGTGAATATGTTAATAGTTTGTAAACTTCTTACTGATAAGAACCGTGACCTCTCCCCCCCCCCCCTCCCCAATGCACTCGTAGCTTAGCACATAAAGAGATTTTAGTACATGTTGATCCTGGCTTTTAAAAATCCTCATTTATAAAAAAAAATAAAGGAACCTAGAGATTAAGGTGAGATTCAAGTTTGTTGTGTTTTTAAATCATAGTGTCATATATATGACTTCTTCACACACATCTGGCATTTTTCAAAGGTTATACAAAACATCACTATAGGACTTCTATATTACAGCTGTATACAAAGTGGGAAAAGTGGATGAAAAAAATTTTCTGAAGCCACCTGCAGCTTGGGACTTGTGGTTTGTGACCTGAAGCTTAGCTCATCAGATGAGCCACAGTGAATCACACCTATTGGATTTTGATCTGGTCCCATTCTGACATAGAGAGAGGCATTTGTTAGTAAACATTGCCAGTTCAGAGAATACTAGAAATAGTGGTAAGGACCTCCTCAAAAGCATTCTTGTGTATATTTTGCATATGACTGAGAAACAAGAATATTTTGAAAAAAAAAAAAAGTTAATAGAATTTTCTTTGGAGAGCATTTATAAGTTACAGTTCCACTTATTTTTCAAATTTAGAAAACTTTGATACTCTTAAGTGTTACAGTTTCTTAATTCTCCTTTCTTTCTCACTGTCTTTGACCCCGATTCTCTAGACCAGGGTTTCTCAACCTCTGCACTATTGACATTTTGGGCTGAATAATTCTTTGTTGTGGGAGGCTGTCCTGTACATTAGTAGAATGTTTGGCAGCAGCCCTGGCCTTTCCCAACAGATGCCAGTAGCAACCTCCCACCCCCAGTGTGACAACCTAAAATGTCTCCAAACATTGCCACACGTCCCCTGGGGGACAAATCTCCCCACTGTTGAGATCCCACTCCTCTAAACAAAAATAAACAACACGGAGAAAAGTAAAAAATCCAGTGAAGGAAACGTTGGATGGAGAGGACTATGGTCATCAGCTTTTAGTACACACTTTCTTTTCCATTGCTCAGGTATTTCACAACTAAGACAGTGACGAAATAATTCCTGTACTTTATTGGTAATGCTATTCTAGTGCTTTTTCTCCTAATTCTTTCTTCTTGTTTCTTTTGCAGAATTAAGAGCACGTTTCCTTGTTTATCAGATACATCACTGCTTGATGAAGCAAGGAAGATATAAATTAAAAATTTTAAATACATATCTCTGACTCCATGGAGTGGACATCCTGTATAAGCACTGAAAAGCAACAACACAATAACACTAAAATTTTAGGCACTCTTAAATGATCTGCCTCTAAAAGCATTGGATGTAGCATTGTGCAATTAGGTTTTTCCTTATTTGCTTCATTGTACTACCTGTGTATATAGTTTTTACCTTTTATGTAGCACATAAACTTTGGGGGGAGGGACGGCAGGGTGGGGCTGAGGAATTGGCGTGGGGGGGGTTCTGAAGAGCTTGCTTCCATTTAGAGCAAGGAGAAAAATATTTGACTTGCATGAAGAGAAGCAGTTTTGGGGAAGGGTTTGAATTGTTTTCTTTAAAGATGTAATGTCTCTTTCAGTGAAAACTGATAATTCATTTTTAAAAAATCCAAATTTGAACACTGGTTGCAAATAATTGCTAATTTTTTTGTACATGAAGCTTTTTCTCATTTGGGAGCTCTGATGATTCCGTTATGTAGTGGCAAATGGCTTTTTTTTTTTTTTTTAAAAAAAAAAATTATCCTTTTTTCCCCCCCCCCCCCCCCCCCCTTCAGTTTCTCTTAAAATTGGAATTTACCATTTAATTATTCAGCAGTTAGGTAATCCTTTCAGGTAATTCTGGGCAAATATCTGGGGTGTATGGGGGAGTTCTAAATGCTCAGATTTAACTATCTAATTTTTATCAGGTTTGCTGAGAAGATTTCTTAATTTTCTTTGGACTTTGAGCTGTGTAGACACAGTCAAAATAATTCTAATACCTTGGATATTTTTTAAACATCTTTCAGTAACTTCACATAAAAATAATGAAATAATTTTAATTTAAAGGTTCTCATTTTATTTGTTAATTTGCCCCAAGGAAATGGTGTTTTTAAAGGAAAGTGCATATAGAGAAAAGCATACGTGGAATTACTGAAATGGATACTACATCTTTAAACAGTATTTTTACATTGCCTGTGTATGTGTATGAAACAAAACCATTTGAAGTGTACCTGTGTACATAACTCTGTAAAGACACTGAAAAATTATACTAACTTATTTATGTTAAAAAGAGATTTTTTTTTTTAATCTAGACCATATACAAGCCAAAGTGGCATGTTTTGTGCATTTGTAAATGCTGTATTGGGTAGAATAGATTTTTTCCCTTCTTCTGTTAAATAATATGGCTATGCTTAAAAGGTTGCATACTGAGCCAAGTATAATTTTTTGTAATGTGTGAAAAAGATGCCAATTATTGTTACACATCAAGCAATCAATAAAGAAAACTTCCATAGCTATCGAGTTGAACTGTAATGTGCTTTACTAAGCTTTGAGGTATTTGACCTGGCATTATGGGTGTATTTACACAAATATAATATGAAGTGGCAAATATCTTGATAATTTAGGCCCACATCTCAGATGATGTTTGTGTGGTTCTGAATGTGATAGTATTTTCCACTTAGTTCTGTATGAGTGAACAAAGCTTTAGACGTGGAAAGTGGAAAAGCCACATTTTCATATAAATAAGATTGTCAAATCTCCATTAGTTCCAATATTTATATCTTCTAGGATATGTGTCCGACTCAAACATTTTTACATGTGTAGACTGTTCATACATTTGCAGGACTGAAAATGAAAGTAACATGGTGACTTCTCTAAATTCTGTATTTACACATGCAAGTGTTGTGGGAAATTAGAGCGATTGTTCAGACCACCTAATCTACACCTCTTGTCAAAAATATTTAGATATATATAGGTCCTTTAGAAATTGGAATTCCACACTAATTTAGATGGAACAGGTATTCTTCAAACTGGTCATAACAAATCCTTCAATCCTGAAATTTCCTGGTTATAATCTACACAACCCAAGACTGGTTAATCTAAATACCAAATCTGAGGGTTTGGGGCCCATGTTGACGTGGCAGAGGTAGATATTTTTTACTTTAATAAGAAAAACTTAAACAAGGTATTTTAAAGTCAAATTTACTAAAAATGATTCCTGTTATTACACATTCTCTTAAAAATGTGGCTAAGGTGTAAATTTTTTTTTCTAGGATTCTGCAAATGGTTAAATCGCAAACATTTGAACTTGGGTTAAATTGTTTACCTGAAATACTAGCATTTACATTATTGCACCCCAAAGGGGGCTCTACACAAGACAGTTTTAAAACTTATTTTGACCTGAAGCTGTTAAAGAAAAAAAAAAAAAGAAGAAAGCAAACCAAAAAAAAAAAGAGCAGAGTTGACTCTCTTCGGCTGCCGGGAAGGAGAAAAGAAGGTCCTTTGGTGGCGGAGCTACATCTTCCAAGTAGGTATTATTTTAATTAAAGGCTAAAGGTGTTTTTGTGATTCTATTCAAAACACGCATACAGGGTGTTTTTCAGGAAGACACTGAGAAAGCAAGAAAAACAATTCAAAATGGGGAGGAAGGAATGGAGAGTCAGGAAATAATGAAATAAAAGTAGTTTCTCTGAACCAAAAAGAGTCTCTAACAGAGGAAAAAAAGTGTCTCTAACAGAGGAAAAAAATCCTCTTAATTGCTGCCTGCACCCTATTTTCCTTCCCTCAAGCGGCATCCTTAATGTGAATTTTTAGAGACTGCGTTTTAGGAGTGTAGGGCCAGGAAGAAGTGGATGCTGGCCGCGCCAGGCACGTTCACAGGAACGCAGCCCCCAAGTCACCGGGT
Source organism: Panthera uncia (assembly GCF_023721935.1). Classification (NCBI taxonomy): domain Eukaryota; kingdom Metazoa; phylum Chordata; class Mammalia; order Carnivora; family Felidae; genus Panthera; species Panthera uncia. Next base: position 45,130,693 of record NC_064809.1, read on the forward strand.
GGATCCTTTACACGTCTGTGTCAACTCTCCAAGTGCGTCCCCGAGATTCGGAGCGTCCCTTCCCTGGCCCCGGACCGCTGGGCCCGCCGCGGGCGTCCCTCTGAGGGGTCGCGGCAGCCGGCGCCAGCCAAACCCTGCTCCGCTACCCCGGCCACTGCGCCGTCGTCTCCCCAAACTGCCCCGAAGCCCCGCTCCCGCCTGCCGCGGCAGTTGCGGCGTCGGGCTGGCTGGCGCCCCGCGACGAAAAGGCCATCAAGTCTCGCTGCATTTCTGCCACTTGCAGCGCCCGCGCCGCCGGGGTGGCTGCGCGCAGTTCCCGCGCTCGGGGCGCCCCGCAGGCCGTGGAGGGCGGCTGCTCCCCGGCCCGCGCAGCGGCGCGGGGCGGTTTCTCGGAAACTTTCCTCCCTCATCATCTCTCCTCTGGGTTGAGAAAGAAGCGGAAGCCCCTACTTCTCTCCACAGTCAGACCCTCTACACCAAGCACCCTGCCATATTCCAGATCGGTGGGGGGATCTGAGCGAAGGGGAGAACCTTTCCGAATCTGCGGACCCTCCGGGGCAGCAGCCCGCTCCCACCCCCACCCTGGGCTCCAATGATCCGCAGCCCCGCGCATTTCGAAAGGCTTCCCGGCTCGCCGGCGGCCAAGGAGGACCGCAGCGACGCGCAGGAGGGGCCGAGCGCCACAGCCGCTTGCGGGGTCGCTTCCTCCTTTACAGCCGTTTTGCAAAATCCAGCTCCCCCCCAAACCCCACCCCCCATCGCATCCCCAGCTGTCCAACGCGTCGGACTGGGGCAGGGAAGAAATAGGAAAACGTGGGGCCAGGGGCATGACTGGGGGACAGAAGGGACCGTGCAAATCCACAGGATGGGAGCGGGGCGCGCGGCCTTTCAGGCCCCGGTGCGCCCACCGCCCCGGCCGCGCCAGGCGACCTTTCCCGGCGGCCGGGAAACGCCGTCTTCGCCATTTCATCTTCATCATTGTGAGCGTAACACTTGCTCTTCATAAGCTTTTTAGGACTGAAAAAGGTGTTTTAAAAGCCTATCTGGATCTCCAATCTGTTTTTCAGAGTGCGAATTTCTTTTTTAAATTTGCCATCTCTTTTACCTGAGCCACACCCTACGCCCGCTCCCCTCCCTCCCGGGCAACAGTAAGGTAAAAATCCTGTAAGCGAAACTGGGGAGGGGGGCGGCGGCAGAGAAGAAGCGCCCACAGTCAGGCTAGATCCCCCCCACCCCCGCCTCATCCACGGCGGGGTAAGGGGGAGGAAACCTCCCGGATCTTGGCTCGCGTGGGGGTGGGGTGGAGTGGGGTGGGGTCAGCCTCAGTCAGACCCTGCAGAAGCGAAAGTATTTACACAGACACTCAAGTCCCAAGCCTGTCTCGCGTGGGGACACACAGTAGGCAGGAATCAGAAAGCACAAAATACAACAAGAAATCGATGCGTGTTGGGCGCGAAGCGTCGACGCGCCTCAAAGGAACGCTAAGAAAAGGCAGGGAGAAGGGCGCGCAGCCGGGACGCGGGGCCGGGGGATTGCATCATTGCAGCTCCCCCTCCAGAAAATGGGCTCCGAACCGCGGCGACCATCATGGCGCTCGGGTCGGGCCGCGCTTCCCGCGCGCCTTCCCCGAGCGCTCGGGCCGCGGGCACCGAGCCCCAAACGAGCGTTTTGCAAACATTTACCCCCACCCTCCTCCCTCGGGCGCCTGTTCCACCCCCCCTCCCACCCCCGCTTCCTTTTGTGTGCCCGCGTATGTGAGTGCGTGCGTCCGTCCGAGTGTGTATAGGACTAGGGAACTTGAAGATTATTTTTTTCCTCTCTTTTTTCCCTCCCGGGCTGGTGGTTGTAAACTTGATTGGCATTGGCTGCGCCCACTGACCCCTGCGCCGAGTCCACTGAAAATTTAAGGTGGATCCGAAAGCCTCCAGCTTCTCGCGCTTTAGCTGGTTTGGGAGGAAAGGGAAGAAAAAAAAAAAAAAAAAAAAGCCCCAAACCTTGCGCCCGGCGCGTTTTCACGAATCCCCTGCGGTACCAGCCCCCGCGCCCGCCCCGCCCGCCCGCTGCGCTCTTCCTCCGCCCACCTCCCGCTCCTTCCCCATTGGCCCGACGGTGCAGTTTGAATTTTTTTTTTGGATGCTTGTTTGCTTGTAAAAAATACGGTACCCCACATCGTGTGACGAAACCTATTTCGGCGCCCCGAACTGGGGAGCTTCAGCTGGTTCTGGGGAGGAGGGTGGGCGGAGCATCTGTCTGTTCCAAAATTTTGCCCCAAAGTGCCGTTGACAGGGTGCAGGCGGGTGGGGGAGCGTGGGGCCGCGGTAAAGAAACCCGAGCAGCTTTGGCGGGGGCAGAGATGTAGTATAAAACGTTAATGGATGTCCGGGGCACGCCGTTTCGCCGGCTGCTGGCCAGAGGTGCTAGGGAGGCGCTGACGGAAGCCCAAGAGAAGATGCACCTTCCCCTGCCTTGGAAAGGTAGACTTGGGGAGGGAGGGGGCTGGGGATGAAGGTGGCCCGGAAAAGAGCACCTTACAACCTAGAGGGGAAAATAAAAAAAAAAAAAGGAAAGAAAAGAAACCGGGGAGATGTAAAGACAGATCAGGTCTATTATTTCAAGTGCTACCCAGCCAGATTCCATCATAATTCAGCCAAGTCGCTGTCATTTTTATTGAAAAAATTTAAAGGAAGTTTTCTCTCTTTGATTTCCAGAGTGCTTTTGAGTAAGGAAAATGTTAAAATAAAATTGAGAAAAAAATTAAGAAAGGAAATATGACTTTTCAAGTGCCTTTTGATTTCTGGGTCTGGAAATTAATTCTTTTGATAAAGTACTTTAAGATTTAGGAGAATGTTGGTTGTATTACGGGTCTAATTGAAACGATATCCTGCATTAATTGTAACTCACTTATGTTTTACTTTGCTGTGAAAATTTCAAAAGTTTATAGTAATTCAAATTACTCTCTAAATCACTCTATTTTCACATTAGTGAAACTAGCATATATGCCTACATTTTGGGAGTCTCTTACTCTTGTGGCAGTGTAACTAATGATTTTAACCTGACGTCCAGCCCCAGCCTTCAGTCTTAACAGTTCTTAACTCCACTTAACTCCCCAGCCATTTTTTAGTTCTTACCTCCTCCAGTCCTTCCTAACCCAATCAATCCTTTACTTACACAACCTAACTTGGACCACCGTAAACTAACCTGCCTGTGCCCTTAGTAAGGAATTTGTTTGAGTTAAGAAAGGCCCCAGATGGACTGGCTAGCCTCAGGAAGTAGTGAGCTCATCATCCCTGGAAGTGTGAGTCAGGCACTAGTCTGGATGACCCCTTGATAAGGACATTGTAGACAGGGGAAAAATATCAAGTGAGTATGAGGACTAGTTACTTCCAAAGTCTGTTCTAGACCCTTGAGATATGGTATTTCCAATCTTGGACTTTATGGATATTCAATAAATTAAGCAATTTTCCTTGAGTTGCACTCAAGGAAGATTTCTTCTAGAGTTGTACCTTCCAATATGGTAGCCAGAAGCCATATGTAGCTATCGAGCATTTGAATGTGGCTCGTCCAAATTGAGATGTAACTGTGAAATATACACCAGGTTTCCAAGAATTAGTATGAAAAAGAATGTTAAATATCTCAATAATTTTTGTATTGATTACATGTTGAAGTGATATTTTTGATATATTGGATCAAATAAAAATATGAAATTTAATTTTATCTGTTTCTTTTCCCGTTTTTTTTTTGGTGTGGTTACTAGACCATTTTAATTTGCATATATGACTCCCATTATATTTCCGTTAGACATTGCTGTTCTAGACCAACACCTATGATCACTTGAAGCACTATCTTTGAGAGTAGCTGGTAACTTCCAATTGCCGTCCTAACTTCCCAACTGAAAGCAAGGCCCAAACTCAGCCTCTGGAAACTTTAAAAAGAATTCTGCCAACACCGAACACCTACTGTTTCATCTTTAACACTTAGTATTGGGTTTGGGCCCAGACTGTGGACCTATGGTACAGATATGTCTGATTAAATCTGACTTGATAACAGCTTTCCACATTATGTGAATAGAGAGAGACACTGGGGAATCCAATATGTTAGGAATGATGCTGGGAAGCAATTTAGACCCCAAACAAAGCCTCCACAGGTAACTTTTCACTACTTGTCACTCTTTAGTGGAGAGGAAGGCAGGGGGCAGATGGAGGAAGGTTCTCATTCTGTGGATGTATCTCTAACGGAAGACTTCAACAAATGAAAGGGTGTCCCATATTCTTGGATAGAAATACTCAAGATGATAAAGGGGATAATTAAATTTATGCTTTTATATTAAATTCTGTTAAGTTCTGATTATCCTATTCCATTCCATTGTTCTATTTGTTTATGCACTCAGGACTATATTATTTTAATTACTGTAATTTTACTTCTGGTAACACTAATATTCTACATCCAACCAGTCCCTTTAATCTGCTTTTTTCCCAGAATTTTCCCAGAATTTGGCTGCTTTTGCTTGACTTTTTTCCTATTTGGTTTTAAAATGAATTTGTCTAGCTGGAAATGTAATTCCTACTAGCATTTAAAAAAAATGGAGTGGGATCCTTATCTCATACTTTATACTAGGATCGATTCCTGAAGGATTAAAGAAGTGTAAAAACTTACACTTTTTTTCTGAAGTGTAAAAAAATGAAATTAGAGACACACTAGAAGAAACTTCAGGGGACTTTTCAAAAATATAATCTCAGAGCGGGGAAGGTCTTTCTAGGTATGAAACAAAGCAGAATCTATTAAATATAGTATTGTTAAATTCAATGACATAAGAGTAAAAATGTTCTGTATGGCAAAGGCTTTCAGAGCAAAGTCAGAGACAATGGCTTGGGGTAATAGTTGCACAACAACATGAATATACTTAATTCCACTGAGCTATGCATTTAAAAAATGGTTAGGGGCGCCTGGGTGGCACAGTTGGTTTAGCGACTGACTCTCGATCTCTGCTCAGGTCATGATCTCACGGGTCGGTTCGTGAGATCGAACCCCCACATTGGTCTCTGTGCTGACAGCACAGAGCCTGCTTGGGATTCTTAATCTCCCTCTCTTTCTACCCCTCTCCTGCTTGCACTCTCTGTCTCAAAATAAATAAATAAACTTAAAAATAAATAAAAAATGGTTAAAGTGGCAAATTATATGCGTATTTAAATACATACATACATGCATATATACTTACGTACACTTCTACAGGCACACACACATACATACGCACACAACTACTGGAAACATTTTAAAGTCTGTCCATGTTCTGTCTAAAAGAATCTCCTACACAGTGTTCTGTGAATCCTTTGTGAGACATGGGTATGGTGGTTGCACTTCAGGCTCTGAAATCAGACTGCTTGGGTTTGAGTCCCAGTTACCTAACTCATTGCCTATAAGACCTTTTGCAAGTTACTTCACCTTTTAAAGTTTCTATTTCTTTGGCTATATCATGAGGATGCATTTACCTCTCTCACAGGATTATTAATCTATTCAGTGGGATAATGTATGGGCAGTACTTACCACAGTACCAGTTATATAATAAATACTAATCATTCCATATATTTATAAACGATATAATTAACAGAGACATCCAGTTCTTATCTTGGATTCTCAAGTAACCATCCACAATCTGCTATATTAACCTTGTAAATATGTTTCTCAGTTAAAAAAAAAAATGTTTATTTTCAACAGAGACAGAGAGTGCGCGTGTGAATGGGGGGAGGGGCAGAGAGAGAGAGAGGGAGAGAGTGAGGATCCAAAGCAGACTCAGCACTGTCAGTGTGAGCCCCATGCTGCGCTTGCTCATGAGCCATGAGATCATGACCTGAGTCAAAACCAAGAGTCAGATGCTTAACGGACTAAGCCCCCCGGGCGCTCCTATTTCTCAGTTTTAATTCTCACTTTTTTTTTTTTTAAGGTTTTAAATTTATTTGGAGAGAGAGAGTGCACGCACGCACAAGCTGGGGAGGGACAGAGAGAGGGAGAGAGAGAATTCTAAGCAGGCTGGGCACTACCAATGCCAAGCCTGAGCCTGTCATGGGGCTCAATCCTACAAACCATGATGTCATGACCTGAACCAAGATCAACTCAGATGCTCACCTGACTGAGCCACTCAGGCACCCTGCTGCTGTTACCACTCTTAAGAACAATTTTTTTTATGGAGTATTTAATAAACAGAATTAATATATTGCAAAAATAGTTAAAATGGTCAAATTTTTGTTATGTATACTTAACACAATTTTTAAAAAAGCTTAAAAAGTAAGGCATTTGTTCAGTTTAGGGCCATCTCTAATTATCTCAAAAAGGACCTGGTATAGATTTGTTTGTGGTACTAAGTCAATAACATACACACACACTCACACAAATACAATGGCAAACTGGGAAAATGTTCACAACCCATATACTGAAGGGCTAATTTCCCTGATAAATATAAAGTTCCTACAAATCAATGAGAAAAAGCAAACCAACAGAAAAGTAAGAAAGGATATAAACACAGTTTTCAGAAAGAGAACAAAAGGCTCTTAAAATATGAGAACATACTCAACTGTAGCTTAAAACTATTGGGATATAAATTACATATAGAATACATAAGTTTAGGCAACTATATTCACAATTAGCATCACTCAGATACAAAGATCACCATCATCCTTTCTTGATAGTTTAACCCTTGCTTCCCTCCTTTCTATCCAAGGCTGAGTGATTTTTTTTTTTTTTTTTTTTTTTTTTTTCTGGCTTCATTGGTGACCAGAGAAGCAAAGAGTTTGCATGTGTGGAAGCCATGACCACCTTTCAAATTCAGTGTAAGATTCCTCTCAATCCAAACCTGCTAGTCTTTGGCTTAGTGCCATCACCTTTTTTTGCCCATAGACATTCCCCTGAATCAGCCTCCTTTTTTTTTTTTTTTTTTAACACTATGGCCAGGTGGATTTATTTTATGTTTGCAAGTTTGGTTCAACATTTGAAAATCAATATAACCTACCACACTAACAGTCTAAAGAAAAATCATAAATCATATCAGTTGATGCAGCAAAAGTACTTGGAAAAATCCAACATCCTTCATGATAAAAACTCAGCAAAAAAAGGAATAGAAAACTTCCTAAATTGGATAATGAACATCTCCAAAAATTACCTAGGGCTAACATGATACCTACTGATGACAAACTGGATGCTTTACTACTAAAGCTGAGAGACAGCAAAAATATTATCTCTTAACACTCCTATTCAACATCATACTAGAAGTTCTAGCTGAGTCAGCCTCTTAAAATGAATACAACCACCTTTTTGACACATTTCATCCATTTCTGCTTTAAAAATTTTTTTAAATGTTAATTTATTTTTGAAAGAGAGAGAGACAGTATGAGCAAGGGAGGGGCAGAGAAAGAGGGAGACACAGAATCCGAAGCAGGCTCCAGGCTCTGAGCTGTCAGCACAGAGCCTGACTCGGGGCTTGAACTCACGAGTTGTGAGATGAACTGAGCTGAAGTCAGACACCCAACTGACTGAGCCACCCAGCTGCCCCCATCCATTCCTGCTTTTAATTTCTATATATCAGCTGGTAATCTGAGCTGATAAGTCATCACCTTAACTGGCTTTTGCTTCAACTTCTCTATTCTCTGAAAAGCTTCAAGCAGAATTTATTATATGATAAAACGCAAAATGTCAAATCAGTAGAGAGAGACTATATTATGGAATAAATGGTGTTAGGTTATAGGGTTATAGCCAACCACATGGGAAAAATGTTAAATCTCTCCCCTGCCCCTCCCCACGCACACACACACACACACACACACACACACACACATTATATTTTACATTATATACTGTGGGTTTACTTTTTGATTTAACAATTCATCTTCTACAAGTTTACTTTTGGGAAATAATGACTAAAGATATATTTACCAGAATGACCATTGTGAAGTTATATATTTGATTATAAAAAGAAACAAAAAAGTAAACAACTGAACAACTCCTTAGATATAGGAACGTGGGATTGATTATTTGAATATGGTAGATCGCAGTCATTAAAATGCATGACTTAGATCGCAGTCATTAAAACACCCCAGGTAGCTTTATCTGCGTTAATACGGAGAGTTTTCAATAATATTAAAGCAGGCACAGAGCAATATTTATGGTATGACCTCATTTTTGTAAACAGTTTTTAACAAGAAACAACTATAAACATGTTTCGAATTTGAAAAATAATTATCCTTACAGTTCTTTAATGCAGAATAAGTTTCTCTTTGTGTCTTAGTCTCTTTTCTCAGACATTGGCGGAGAACAAGCATTTCTATAATGCCTATCCCCTCCTTTTCTGTCTATTTCTGTCTAGTTTCAGATATCAGTAAATCCATATATGAATTATGAGGAGCGTGTGTCTTTGGGTATATGGTTTTCTTTCCAGGGCACACAAACGAGGTATAAATATCATTCCCATTAAGTCGGGAATATCTTAACAAACCATGGAAAATTGAGCCAATTCCATCTTTTTTGGCACAAGGGATCCTGTGGGTAACATTATCCCAAACCTCACATTCCTAGATCTTTGGGATTTGGCACACCCAGGGATTCTGCCCGGAATTCAACAGATTAACTAACTCCCTGTCTTAGTTTTGTTATGTCGGACGTAGTGCTCAGGAGATTGTTTTAAATTTCTAGTTTGCTAACCAGACCAACCTTGAGCTGTCACTCTCCATGGGACTGGTTTGAGGCAATCTTAGGATCTCAGAATACCAGGTATGGAAGATCACTGCATCCAGTGTTCATTTTACAGACGAAAATATTCTAATCCTTGATTTCCTATAAAGCGGGGAAGTTAAACAAGTTGATTTATAGGTTCCTTCTGGCGCACAATTCTGTGATTTCTGTTTCCTAGTCAGGATCACGTAGTCTATCCCTGCGGATCAGGTTATTTTCCAGGGAAGCTAGAATCCTGATTTTTGGCTGAAAACCACATATTCGCAGGAGTCAAAGGAAGATGCTAGTACAACAGTACAGGCTGAACGGTGGACATTTATTATCTTGCTTCAAAAAAAAGCATGTGATAACTTCATGGTTGCTTAGTGATGCCAAACACTGCTTCATTGTTGCGTGCTAAGGGCCAGGCTCTGTTTTCAGCGTAACAAATGGGAGCATTGCCCTCTTCAGGCTGTTGGAGGAGATGGACAGGGCATCACAGCCATGATTATTACATGCAATTTAGGTGAGTGTTCTGAAGGATAAGTGTTGTGAAGGGATCTCAAAGATTCTGTCTTAGGCTCCCATGGTTTGGGCCCCATACAAAGGTGTCTAGCTGAGAGAGCAAAGGGGGACTGAAATCCAAATTCTTTCCCCTAGCCAGCCTGTGTTCACCAAAAAGAAACAAGTCTTGAAAAACCTGTCTCTCCACGAGGGGCTTTCTGTCGTTGGCCAGAAGTCCCCTGTGTTGTAGTCGTTGCCATGTAGGATGCTGTAAGCGTTAGAAACAGGGGGCCTAACCTAGTGGTGGCGGCTATCAAGTCTCTCCTAAGGAAATGACCTTCAGCTGAGATCTGGAGGCTGAGCGGGAGTTAACCAGTCTAAGGAAGGAGGGGAGGAAGAGAGACCCAGGCTGAGCCAGTCCAAAGCTCCAAGGCAGGGAAGGACTTTGAGGAAGTGAAGAAAGGTGCTTGTGGCTGGGAGTGAGTGCTGTGGGGGACCTGTGGGCAAGTCCAGATGGGCTTTTGAAGGAAGCCACATTAGGAATTCTGGACTTGACTTTAAGAGCAATGGGAAGCCATTGGATACTTGAAGAGACTTGTGCAGCTTCAGTTAAACTTATTTCCTCATTTTATCTAATTCTGGTCAAAGCCCTTAGTCTTGATCAGGATTATTTCCATAAGAGGTGGGGGGCACCTGGGTGGTTCAGTCGGTTAAGTGGCCAACTTTGGCTCAGGTCATGACCTCCCAGTCCATGGGTTCAAGCCCCACGTCAGGCTCTGTGCTGACAGCTCAGCCTGGAGCCTGCTTCAAATTCTGTGTCTCCCTCTCTGTGCCCCTCCCCTGCTCACACTCTGTCTCTCTCTCAAAAATAAATAAACATTAAAAAATTTTAAAAAATTTCCATAAGAGGTGGGAAAGAATGTTTAGGCTTGCACCTTTTTATTTTTTATTTTATTTTTTGGGGGGAGAGAGCCAAGTGGGGAAGGGACAGAGAGAGGGAGACAGGATCCGAAGGAGGCTTCATGCTGACAGGCTGACAGCAGCAAGCCCCGTGTGGGGCTGGAACCCACGAACTGTGAGATCATGACCTGTAGGCTTGCACCTTTATGTTTCTCTGTGATGCTGTTTAAACATACACCATATAAAACACATTTTAAAACTGGCTTCAGGGGCACCTGGGGACTCCCCTGCTCGCGCTCTGTGTCTCTCTCTTTCTCAAAAACAATAAACATTAAAAACAAAAAAACAAAAAAAACCCTGGCTTTGGGGCGCCTGGGTGGCTCAGTCAGTTAGGCGTCAGACTTCGGTTCAAGTCATGATCTCACGGTTTGTGCGTTGGAGTCCCGTGTCAGGCTCTGTGCTGACAGCTCAGACCCTGGAACCTGCTTTGGATTCTGTGTCTCCCTCTCTCTCTGCCCATCCCCCACTTGCTCTCTCTTTCTCTCTGCCTCAAAAATAAATAAATATTAAAAGAAAAATCCTGGCTTCAGTAAATGAAGGGGACACGAAGTCCTGGGACCATCAGGGGGGATACTGGCCACAACTAATATATTGCAGCTTCAATGCAGGACTCCTCCCCTCCTCCTGGAAAATACTATGGCCTGCTATGGGTCTTTAAATGATGGAGCTGAAGAAGTGAATCTCCCCACTTTGCCTACACCCACTAGCTGCTGGTTCACCTTGCCTCCTCACGGAAGCTGGTTGCCTGACTTGTTTTGGGTGCCGGCCCGTGTTTTGCCCTTTGCCGGTACAGGTGGTGTGAATCTTCTAAGCAGGTGAACAGTTTAGGAGTGGATACTGAATCCCTTTCTTCAAATAGCTCAACAGTTTTTGTCTTCCATTTTTACTGGGCGACTGGATTGAATGTTTACAAATAATTTGGCCGAAGGAGTCACTATTTATTTGGTTTTGGAAAGAGACTTCAGAGGAGGGATGATAAAAATGGACAGCCCATGGAGTTGGGTTGTTGTTTTTTTTTTTAACTGAAGCTTAGGAAAAGAGAGACCTCTGCTGGCTAAGCCGATAGAACCACCTGCATTCATTCGGTCTGCGACCCAGCAAGAAGCTGTCCCTTAGGCTTGTGCGAGGGGGGTTCGCAAATTCACTGCTCCCGGTTCATTTCCTCAGCTGTCAACTCAGGTGTTTTTGGAGTGAATCTAAGTGACCTGTAATTCCCAGCCCCAGTCATGGTTGTTTCGGTTTCAGTCTCTAGGAAGAGGGTCGGTCTTCCATACTGCTCGAAAACAAAAGCTCTAAATAGCAGCACCAGGGAGCACTCGGGTCTGAAATCACTCCTACACCTTCTCTTTGTTTCCTTTCTCTTCTCTGCCCTTCACCTCCCCGCCTCCCCTCTGCCAGGAAAACAAATCTTCACTGAAAAGGGAGCAGGCGTGATGGAGAGAGAGGAGGAAGTAACCGCTTATCTGTAGCATATCCTCCGCTGAAGATTGTGGCTGGGGGCCCAGAGGTGGGGTTATATATATACCTGAGCAGCGCTGGGAACCCCGTGGATAGTGGAGTGGAGCTCCATCATCAGTGGGACACCCTTTACTCCGCTGCAGAAGATAGAGGGTGGTTATATGGGAGAAGGAAGTGGGGGGGGAATCGTCTCCTTGAGCCCCTGGTTTGTCAGCAACAACAACGATGATGAGTGCCTATCACGTGCCAGGCCCTGGGCCAAGCATGTTACATACCTTAATTCTGCTTCTTGCTTTGCCTCTCTGTTTACGATTTAAAAAAAAAAAATTTTTTTTAACATTTATTTATTTTTGAGATAGAGACAGACAGAGCATGAACGGGGGAGGGGCAGAGAGAGAGGGAGACACAGAATCCGAAGCAGGCTCCAGGCTCTGAGCTGTCAGCCCAGAGCCCGACTCGGGGCTCGAACGCACAGACCATGAGATCGTGACCTAAGCTGAAGTCGGACGCTCAACCGACTGAGCCACCCAGGTGCCCCTCTCTCTTTACCATTTAAAAGCCCTCTTTCTCTAGGAAAAAAATTAAAAATAGGTAAAGAATTTAGGACAAAGCCCGCATAAAAATAATAGCTATGTGTGTGTTTGCCATTTTATTAGTATTTTTTCGACTCTGGAGTATCCACCTTCCCCCCCCCCCCCCCCCCAGCCCCCGCATAGGAGAAGAGGCCTTCCCTGTGCTGACTGGGCTAAGTCCTAAGCTCACATCCAAGATGACACCTCGGGCCTGTGGTACAGAGCAGCAAAAGGGCCTCTTTGGTCTGGTGCTTTGTTTCCAACGTTGGTTCCACGTCCCGTCTTCCCACACGTCCTGTCTTCCCCTGTCTAACCTGCTCTTGCTCCTTAAACACTCATTCTCGTAGATTTCAACAGCCTTTTCCGGATGGGCTGAAGTAGGAGCTCTTACTATCACCTAACGTTCACTTTAACGCTGTTGGGGGGACCTTGAATCATCTGGTTCAAGCCCCTCTTTGGGGAAAATTGAGGCCCAGAGAGGTTGTCGGCTGCCCAAAGTTACCCAGCTGGGGGGGGGGGGTGGCTGAGGCAGGACTGGAACCCAGAGCTGGGGTCTTGATGCGGCACTCGTTTTATGACACCCACGCCGTCCTTGCTGTCCATCGTGCAAGAGATGGTTTCTGACTTTACTTTCTGCTTCTCCTCTCTGGTCGCCTGTCAGCCACCCCCTTTTCTAAGGGGTCCACTCCTTCATACTGCACAGGGGCAACCCGGGGCCAATTAGTACAGCCACCTGTCGCCCGCTCCAAGCAGCCCCCGGGCAGTTTCCCTCCCTCCCCTAAACTAACCTCTTCTGTTTGTACCTTGTTAGTGCAGTAACAAATCACTTGACTCACATTTACCAAGTGACATTCATGGACCTTTTACCCTGCTCTGAAATGCCTATTGATTTTGGCATTCCTGTGCTGCTAGGTAGTCTCGAGTTATATTTCATGCGTGCTTTAAGTTTGTGTGTGTCAGAAGCTGCCTTTACTTATTCTAACGCTCTCTGATTCCTCAGCATAACACAGTGCCTTTGACTGGAAACATAGTCTCTTAACCCAACAGAGTAAATCTCTTAACTCTGGGAATTTTAGTACTGTGGAAAGCCAATTATGCAGCTATTTTAAAGCGGGGTGTCCTCTCTTAAGAGTTTCAATCTGTGCCTTATAGTTTCTAATATGGTGCCCTGGGTCTACTTGTTAACATTTGCCAAAGTTTTCTAAGTGATAAATCGCCCTACTTGAGTACTGCCGCAGAATTTGTTCATTCATGGGGCTGGCAGTTATTTAAAGAGTGTTCCTGAAGTATGCTGGACTGCGTTAGGCCCCTGAAGGCATTTGAAAAAAAGTTTTCGACATCTGCGGCATTTGAGGAAAAGTTTGACATCTGCCCGTCCATCCCCTTCTGGCTGCCTGGAGGGTGGATAAGATGGATGCAACTTGAGGAGGCATCCTTTGTTTCTGAGGATAGAAGGTGCATTGTGGAGCACAAAGATACAGGAACTGTAGGCGATGCCACACCAGCTCTGTACCGCTTATCTCCCGAATTCCTCTAAGTAAAAGAAAAATACACTTTTATCTTGTTTAAGCCACTATTATTTCTGGTCTCTGTTACTAGCTGCCAAATGCAAATCTTAACTGATATAGAAGTCCTTGAGGATTTTTGAGCAAGGGATTGATTCTGATTGGTAGCTATGCAAGAGCTAGATTTGGGGGTGTTGTTCCGGGCCATACAGAGAGATAAAGTTGGCTTGGCAGGTGGGGACGGATAGTTGGGGAGGCTTTGAATGAGGAGAATACAGATCTTGCACAGGGTCATTGATTTCGTTTTTTTTCCCCCAGGACACCTCTGCTGAACTCCTGTTCTATAGCGGTTATTTAAATATGTAGTTACTGAGTGATTTGCATTGTGCTATCGTCAGGTGGCCTGAAAGCTAGGGAGATTGAGAAGATGGGTATTCTTTGTGTTCTAAAAAGGAGCAGGCAAAAGCTGGCACAGGAAAAGAGTATCAGTGTTACAGTAAAGTGAAGTTACTATGTTTTCTGAACTCCTGCAGACTTTTTCAAGGAAAGGAACTTTTGTTACACGGGACTGTCTAATCAAGATACATTTGAAATGTATCCTTTCCTGGGGAGCAACTGTAAGTAATATTTAAAAAATATGTCTTGGAGTAACTTGCAGGGTAGAGATACATTTCATATGCTAAAAATTTCTAAAAGGGGAAAATCTATTAACTTACTCTAAGCTTCACATCACATTTTCCTAGTGAACTTTTCATCTTCAGGTTGGGCAGATAATTTCACATCTTTTAGAAGCCATTTCATTCTTGTTTAAAAGGCTTATAAAAATATAATAGTATAGCTATAATAGAGCATAGCGTTCCTGTCAACTAGATGTGCTAACTTAGTATCTAGGTCTCTGTTTCCTTGAAAATGGGTTGGCCGTTCCAAAGTTCCTTCCCAACCCGGCTCAAACAGGTAATTGGAAGCTTACTACAAATCTCAAGGTCCCTTAGGCACTTACCTTCAGTCTTTCTCTCCCTGCACATAGAAAGGCAGATGTGCCCAATGTTACCTGAAAATCCTTGTTCATTAATTATGTCTCCCTGCTCTTTCCTTCATTTGGAAAAAATACATTAGAATGCAAGTAACTGAACAGTAGGTTGTACCTGAACTATCTGTTGCAAACTTCATGCCAGCTCAATTTTAATAGTATCTATGATTGTCCCTCGTTCATAGTGGGAAAAAATAGGGGAAAAAATGATTGCAAATATTAGGTTTTGATTTATACCTCCCTGAAGTGCCTAGGTTGAATTTTGCACATAGGCAAAACAATCCCCAATAGTCTGATAAGCAGATGTTCTCTCCCTACAGATAGATAATAACAGGAACCAACTTTTATGGAGCACTCAATGTGTGCTAAGCCACTTATCTACATTTTTTCCTTTTAACCCTGACAAAAATTCTGAGAAATAGCTATATCAATGAGGAAACTGAGTTTTTGGAACTAACTCTTGCTCACCGTCACATTAAGCAGCTGAACGGGGGCTCAGATCTAGGTCTCGCTGACTCTTCTGACTCTCGCCTGGGTTTAGAGGCTGTCCTGTTATTCTTGTAAATAATCTCAATGAGAACAAGGCCAGCTGGCTCAGTGTGACACTCGATCCCAAGTCATTCTCTTTCACTTTCTGCCAGATTGGAAGACTGTATAGTGATTAAATATTTCTGGCCAGCAATGTCTTGCCATTTATGGAAAAATGATACCCCCTAATCTTTAATAATTGTTTCATTAAGAACAAAAACAAAGCTCCTGCTAAACTTTGGAATGACTATAGGAAAATCTTAGTACTTCTTCCACCTTAGTCTCCCTCTCTCCTCGGCAAGGAAAGAATAGTATCATTTTCCAAAGTTGCTTTAGGAAGAAGACAGAGGATGCTACTTAGTTTTGATCAGTAGACTTTTTTTTTTTTTTTTTTTGTGGCAGGCTACAACTACCATGGGGCATTTTAAGGTTAGGAAACCCCTTCTTAGGGGATAAGGCCATTTTACGGTAAAAGAGGCTCCGAAGGCCTAAGGAGGGAGGTTATTATTAAAGCATGAGCTTGCCTCTGAAGATCCATATAGATTCTGGTGTTTCTCCAAGGCCACCTTGCGAGTTAGGTAGGAAGACATCCAAGGCTTTATATTTGCTAAACTTGTTTGTGTTAGTTTTCTACCTCCTATCTCATTTGCCTGGGGGGTGGGGGGGGGCCGCCCAACTTGTTTTTGGGGAAGTGTAGCAAGATAAGAGCCAAGTGAAGTTAGCTAATTTGTTAATTTGGTGAGAGGACTCACCAAAAAGATCATTTCATGGGGTGCCTGGGTGACTCAGTCAGTTAAGCGACCAACTTCATTCAGCTCAGGTCATGATCTCACTGGTTTGTGAGTTTGAGCCCCGCATGGGGCTCTGTGCTGACAGCTCAGAGCCTGGAGCCTGCTTCAGATTCTGTGTCTCCCTCTCTCTCTGCCCCTCCCCCGCTTGAGCCCTGTCTCTCTCAAAAATAAAATAAAATATGGGGCGCCTGGGTAGCGCAGTCGGTTAAGCGTCCGACTTCAGCCAGGTCACGATCTCGCGGTCCATGAGTTCGAGCCCCTCGTTGGGCTCTGGGCTGATGGCTCGGAGCCTGGAGCCTGTTTCCGATTCTGTGTCTCCCTCTCTCTCTGCCACTCCCCCGTTCATGCTCTGTCTCTCTCTGTCCCAAAAATAAAATAAATAAATAAATAAATAAAATAAAATAAAAAACCCTTAAAATTTTTTTAAAAAGTCCATTTCATTTGTGTGGATAAGAAGCTCTTAGGGTGGTTTTCTGTCCTTTGGGTTTTGAAGGTAATTTTGTAAAGAATAATTAAGCCTTAGGTTTTCTTTTGAGCCTGCGAGGTAGGTCCTGGGAAAGCCAGTTGCTTCGTGGATGGGAATATACCCACAGCTGGGGGTGGGAGTGGGTTGGGTGGGCAGAGGCAGATCTGATTAGCTGAAGTCTATGGTCTTCCTTAATGAGCCACCACAGACTTGTAGGTGGGGTCGTCATCTTCGCGTCACGATGTCTAGGCTAAGCTTATGAGGGAAAGGAATAACCTCCCTACAAGGTGGTCGACATGAGCCACTGAAATAACGTATCTGAGAGTGCTTTATAAAAACATTGTTATAATGTGTGGAAATGGTGGCTAAAGGAAGTGCTTCAAAATGTCAGCTATTATTAATGAGAGTGTAATTCAATATTAGGTCTAACTGGACACGGCTGATGGGGCACACACATGGGGCACACATGGGGCAACTTTTCAAAATATATCCTTTCCTTGCCTGTTCACGGATATTCCTCACCATCCATTCTCATTCCTCCCTGCTTTCTCCCCTTTGCATAGTATATTCATATAAATACATTTATCCATTCCGTTTTAGCCGTTGGGAGTGTGAGTGTGGTTTCCTTAGTTGCTCTGCTGTGTGTGAAGTGAACACTGACCACACATTATTCTTTACTTTGGGAAGGCTGGGAACAATTCAAAGCCAAGGGCATGTTGTAACACTACTTAATAATCTGATGTCACATGGCCCATTCTCGGAATAATAGGTATGTTTTCTTTAGGGCTGGTGTCTTAGACCTGCTTCCTAGGGTAGAGCCTCATTACTAAGCACAATATTTCTTAATTAATCAAATGAGAACCAGGCCATGTTGGTATGATGTCACTGCATTAGTGCTTGGCATAATTTCTTCTCTGGTCATCTGGCTGAATCATTAAGATAGCTAAAATAACTGTAGGAACAATGGCTCTCACACCTGGTATGAGGAAGAATTACCTAACGTAGCTTTGAGGATGCTCATTTGCACAAAGTTCTGGAAAATGTCGATATGGAAAGAAGTTCTGTGTCAGTTTTCTTTTCTTTTTTTCTGCGTCTGTTTTCTTTTACCTTCCTTCCTTCTTTCAATAAAAATGTATTAAGCACCTACTGTATGCTAAGCATTAGGTATAAAAAAAATCATCCCTGCTCTCAAGCCCTTAAGGAGCTCAAAGGTGTGTGTGTGACCACAGTACAATAAGTTATGAACAATGAGATAGGTTAGAATAACCCTCTGTGAGCATACACGTGGGAGAGGGCAGCTCTGGGAAGGCTTTGAAGAGAAGATGTTGTGTTAACTATTGAAGGATAAATAGGAATTTGCGGAGCCCAAACCCAACAAACAAGAGTAGCAGAAGGGGTATCCATGTGGCTGGACAAAATCTACAAAGGCACCAAGGCGTGGAGGAAGGTGATTGGGACGTATGATGTATAGTCTGCTAATACTCATAGTAGTCTTGTCATAGTCTGGTGTTACCAGTGCACGGATGCACAGTTTACAGCAGCAAACATTTTTGTGGACCTGCTCCTGAGGTGTCTCCACAGCTGTGGTAATCATCCGCTACAATCTGGTTTTGGCAGGCCACAACTCTTTTCCCTCTACTTCATGGTGTGGAATTCTGGAGGATCAGTAGAACACTTCTCGGTCAATTCTCTGCGTGCAGATAGACATGAGGGAAGCTCTGAACCCTGAGTCAGCTACCAGTTGCCTACTGCCATGAGATGGGAGATGTGCAGAGAGTAGACTCCGGGATAAAATTACTTTATCTCATTTGAATGACCTGTTCTGGTAAATCATGCTAGATTTCAAGAGTTACACCAACTCCTTTTACCTAGACTAAGGTCGAGTTTAAGTGGCTTCCTCCGTCTCTTTTCTCCTGTGCTTCGATCTATTTCCTACCGACTGCCTACAACTGAGCCTTCCCCAGAAGTACAAGCAGGCCCTGGACCATCTTACTTTGGGTGTGGAAGGATGCACAAAAGGGAGGTATGAGAAGTGACAGGTTTAAGATAGGAAAAGCCATGATGGATTGAGTGGTGTGGAAAGAACAGCCAGAGGAGTCTCATGGCTCCCAGGTATGGTCGTACTTCAGTATGGCTTGCGTTCAATCATTGGCTGGAGGCAGCCTTGGGAAGCATGGCCTCAACGTGAAGTCAAGTGTGGGTTTCAGGTGACTGGCTTGAGGACTCCCCAGTGGCCTTGCTGAACTTTCTTTACAACCGCATTGCGATCCAAGACACTTTCACTCAGCCTTCCTTCCTTCCCGCTCTCCTTCACTCAAGGTTAGATATGCATCATGGTTGGACAGCTTCCCCAACTTCTCTTGGCTCCTCTTCACTTCCTCTACAGATGTTTCCCCTGGTAAATGTCTTGCATGTCTAACTTTATTTTGGTGGCTCCTTTTTGGAGGACCTGGAACAATACTGCATGGAAGGAGCAAAAAAATGCTGATTTTAGTTCTGTGCTCTTTACTACTGAGATTCACCAGTAGGAAAATATATTGCTTTGATCAAAAGAAAAATTTTAAAAGAAAAGGGAGAACAGAAAGTGTGCCAATAAGGCAAGAGAAAGCTGTTGAAAAGGATTAAAGTTCAATAAAATAGGGACAATAAGGAATGAGATACAAGAAGATGCAATGGTTTAAAAATATTTGAATGAGCATGACGTGGAGGAAGGTATAATAAAAATGCAATATCACGTGGGGTAACCCCCCCCCCGCCCCCCCGCCGAGGTCTGTTTAGTGGGAGTCACTAGCCTTCACTTGTTCCTGTTTGAGTCTCAGTCTTGGGCTTCTGGAGCTTACTAGCTCACTCTTGTATAATAAAAACCCTCTTTCACAGTGTCAATTCAGTAACTAAAATTGTCCAGTTTGATGCTTAATCAAAATTCAATCTTCGGGGCACCTGGGTGGCTCAGTCAGTTAAGCGTCTGACTTCGGCTCAGGTCATGATCTCGTGGTCCGTGAGTTCGAGCCTCGCGTCGGGCTCTGTGCTGACAGCTCAGAGCCTGGAGCCTGTTTCAGATTCTGTGTCTCCCTCTCTCTCTGACCCTCCCCCGTTCATGCTCTGTCTCTCTCTCTGTCTCAAGAGAATAAATAAACATTAAAAAAAAAATTAAAAAAAAATAAAACAAAAAAACTCAATCTTCATTCAAGTGAAAAACTTTTCTTCTCCTTACCTATTGACCAGGACAAGAAAGATCCTACGGCCTCTTCAATTCTAGACAGAATTGGTACTCTGTCTCTTCTGCTTCATTCTGTTTGCCAAAGCAAGTCACATGGCCAGCCCTAAATGTAAAATCCAAGGAAATATACTTATTCTTGAGTCAGAAAAACTGAAATTACAGGGTAAAGTATGTGGGTAGAGGGAAAAGCAAAAGTTAGGGCTAGGAATTCAATCTCCCATAGTACTAAGGGGAGAAAGTCTCCAAGTAGCTATGCGTGGCACCTGTGTTCATCCCTTGACCATTCCCTGTGGCCAGGGTGGGACATGGTAGTATGATTGGCAGCTACAATAGGACTACGTGCTTGATGTGAGTAAGAAGAACTGTTTCCCCAAAAGAAGGAGATGCTAATCCAGGAAGAAAGGAGGAGGCTAGAAACAACAATTCTACTCCCATGCTTCCCATGCCTTGGCTTCTTAGCCCTTATAATCACTCTTTCACATAGGTACTCCTAAGATCCTCTTTTTTTTTTTTTAATGTTTATTTTTGAGAAAGAGAGAGAGAGAGAGCAGGGGAGAGGCAGAGAGAGAGAGGGAGACAGAGGCTCCCAAGCAGGCTCTGTGCTGACAGCTGAGAGTGCGATGTGGGGCTTGAATTCACAAACCGTGAGATCATGACTTGAGCTGAAATCAAGAGTTGGTCGCCTAACCCACTGAGCCACCCTAATATCCTTTTTATAGCTGAGAAAATTGATGTTAAGAGAGGTTATGTGACTTGCTCAAGATGACCCATCTTGAATGATAGAAATTTTGGATTAAAAAAATAGCTTTAGGAACTCCTGGGTGGCTTAGGCAGTTAAGCAACCGCCTCTTGATTTTGGTTCAGGTCATGATCTCATGGTCAGGAGACTGAGTCCTGTGTCTGGCTCAGCACAGAGCCTGGTTGGGATTCTTTCTCCTCTCTCTGCTTTTAGCCTGCTTGTGCTCTCCCTCACCCCCATCCTCTACCCCCAACCAAAATAAATAAATTAATTAAAAAAAATAGATATACCTAAGGGTGGCTGGCTGGCTCAGTCAGTAGAGCATGTGACTCTTGATTTTGGGCTCATGAGTTCCGGTTAGGTGTAGAGATTACTAAAAATAGATTTATCTAATCACCAAAGCCACAGTAATCAAGAGAGTGGTGTTTATTGAAAGGACAGACACAAAGATCAATGGAACAGAATGCAGAATCTAGAAATAGACACACCCATGCATTGTCAACCAATTTTTTAAAGATGTTATTTCTAAGTAATCTCTATACCAATGTGGGGCTTGAACCCATAACCCCAAGATCAAGAGTTGCATGCTCTCCTGACTGAGCCAGCCAGGCACCCCAACCAATTTTTAATGAAAGTGCAAAAAGTCAATGTAGGAAGATAGTCTTTTCAGTAAATGATGTTGAAACAAATAACAACCATATGCAAAAAAAAAAAAAAAAGCCAAAGTAAAGAAAAAAAAAAAAAAAAGAATCTCAACTTACACCTTTTACCTTGTGTAAAAATGGATATGCCCAAACCTCACAAAGAATCGTAGACCTAAATGTAAAATGTAAAACTATAAAGCTTCTAGGAGAAAACATAGAAGAAAATGTTTGTGAACTTGGATGAGGGAAAGGTTTCTTAGATATGAAGCTAAAAAAGCACGATCCATCAAAAAAAAAAATCTGAATTGGGCTTCATCAAAATGAACAACTTTTGCTGTGTGAAAGTGACTGTAAAAGAGAATGAAAACACAAACCATAGACTAGGAGAAATAGTTTCGAATCACATATCTGACAAAGGACTTGTGTGCAGAATATATATAAGAACTTTCAAAACTTATCAATGAGAAAATAACCCAATTAAAAATGAGCAAAAGATTCTTTTATTTTTATTTTATTCTTTTATTCTATATGTGAAAAATATATATATATTATCTTTAAATAATACTTTATTGTTATAATCTGAATTTTCTTCATGACATAAGCATTAAGGGGATAACTTAAAAATTTCAAATAGTTGAGCAATTTTAGAGGCTGCTTTTGTTATTTATCACACTACAAGGTGAAAATATATATAGTGATTTTCTGCCTTTTAAAAAATTTTTTTACTGTTCATTTGTTTTTGAGAGAGAGAGAGACAGAGTGCGAGCAGGGGTGGGGTAGAGAGAGAGGGAGACACAGAATCCGAAGCAGGCTCCAGGTTCTGAGCTGTCAGCACAGAGCCCTATGTGGGACTTGAACCCACAAAACACAAGACCATGACCAGAGCCAAAGTCAGATGCCTAACAGACTGAGCCACCCAGGTGCCCACCCCCCCCTTTTTTTAAGTACGCTTCACACCCTGCATGGAGCTCATTGTGAGGTCTTGAACTCACGACCCTGAGATCAAGACCTAAGGTGAGATCAAGAGTTGGATGTTTAACTGACTGAGCCACCCAGACACGCTGATTTTTTGCCTTTCTGATACTTATCCTATTTTTCTTATCTAAGTGATCCAAACAAATAATTGACATGGACTTACTGAAAAAAAAGTTTTTCTTCTGTCTTGCCATTAAATTTTTACTATTACAGGGGTGCTTGCGTGGCTCAGTCAGTTGAACATCCAACTTGGGTCATGATCTCACAGCTCGTGAGTTCCAGCCCTGTGTCAGTCTCTGTGCTGACAGGTCAGAGCCTGGAGCTGTATGTATATATGTATGTATACATATATGTATATATTTAAGCTCTTCTTTATCTATTCATCTATTGGTGGATACTTGGGCTGCTTCCATAATTTGGCTATTATAAATAATGTTGCAATAAGCATAGGGGAGCTTATCAAACTTTTCAAATTAGTGTTTTTCATATTCTTTGTAGAATTAATTTCTACATTAATTGCACTCATTAATGCAATTAGTGGATTATACGGTAATTCTTTTTCTCCTTCTCTTTTTAAAATGTTTTTTTATTTTGAGAGAGAGAGGGAGAGAGAGAATCCCAAGCAGACTATACACTGTCAGTGTGGAGCCTGAAGTGGGGCTCAATCCCACAAACCATGAGATCATGACCTGAGCTGAAATCAAGACTGAGCTACCTAGGCGCCCCTCATATGGTGATTCTATTTTTAATTTTTTGAAGAAACTTCATACAGTTTTCAATAGTGGCTATACCAGTTTGCATTCCCAACAACAGTGCACAGCAGTTCTTTTTTTTCCCCACATCTTCAACCTTCTTGTTTCCTGTGTTTTTGATTTTAGCCATTCTGACGGGTGTGACATGATATCTCATTGTAGTTTTGATTTGCATTTCTCTGATGATGAGTGACATCGAGCATCTTTTTGTGTGTCTGTTGGCCATCTATATGTCTTCTTTGGAGAAATGTCTGTTCATGTCTCCTGTCCACTTTTGAATTGGATTATTTGGCTTTTTGGTGTTGAGTGTTATAAATTCTTTATATATTTTGGATACTAACCCTTTAACAGATATAGCATTTGCAAATATCTTCTTCCATTTAGTAGGTACCTTTTAATTTTGTTGGTTATTTCCTTCACTGAACAGAAGCTTTTTATTTTGATGTGGTCCCAATAGTTTATTTTTGTTTTTGTTCCTCTTGCCTCAGGAGACATATCTAGAAAAATGTTGCTATGGCTGATGTCAGAGAAATTACCGCCTGTGCTCTCTGCTGCGATTTTTATGGTTTCAGGTCTCACATTTAGGTCCTTAGTCCATTTTGAGTCTATTTTTGGGCATGGTATAAGAAAGTGGTCCAGTTTCATTGTTTTGCATGTAGCTGCCCAGTGTTTTCAATGCCATTTGTTGAAGAGACTGTCTTTCCTATTGCATGATCTTTCCTCCTTTGTTGAAGGTTAACATAATAAAATAATCGTGATTTTACTGCTGGCTTCTCTATTCTGTTCTTTTGATCTATATGTCTGTTTTTGTGCCAGTATCATACTGTTTTGGTTCGTATAGCTTTGTAGAATATCTCAAAATCTGGGATGGTGATACCTCCAGTTTTGTTCTTCTTTTTCAAGACTGCTTTGGCTCGTTGGGGTCTTTTGTGGTTCTATGCAAATCTTAGGATTATTTGTTCTAGTTCTGTGAAAAATGCTTTTGGTACTTTGATAGGAATTGCATTAAATCTGTGGATTGTTTTGAGTAGTATGAACATTTTAACAATATTTGTTCTTCAAAAAATGGGCAAAGGGCTTTGAACAGATACTTCATGAAAGGAGATACACACAGATGGCAGATAAACACATGAACGTGTGTTCAACATCATCAGTAATTATGGAGTTGCAAATTCAAACACAATAAGATAATACCACATGCCTCTTAGAATGGCTAAAAACCCAAGCCAAGCCAACCCAACTAAACCCAAACTAAAACAAAACAAAACAAAACAAAACCTGAAATGCTCAATGCTGATGAGGCTATGGAGCCGCTGGAACTCCCATACATTGCTGGTAGGATGCAAAATGGTGCAGCCACTTTGGAAAACAGTGTGGAGTTTTCTTACAAGGATAAACACACACCATATGACCCAGTAATTCTAGGTATTTACCCAAGAGAAATGAAAACTGAAGTTCACGTGAAAAAAAATGGTACATGAGTATTTGTTGCAGCTTTATTCACAGTCATCAAATACTGGAAACCAAAATGTCCATCAACAATTGAATGGATATGGGGCGCCTGGGTAGCTCAGTTGGTTGAGCGTCCGAGTTCGGCTCAGGTCACGATCTTGCGGTCTGTGAGTTCGAGCCCCGCATCGGGTTCTGTGCTGACAGCTCAGAGCCTGGAGCCTGCTTCGGATTCTGTGTCTCCCTCTCTCTGTGACCCTCCCCTGCTCATGCTCTATCTCTGTCTGTCAAAAATAAATAAAACATTAAAAAAATTAAAAAAAAAACCAATTGAATGGATAAACACACTGTGGTGTAACCATACCATGGGATACTACTTAGCAGTAAAAAAGAATGAACTATACACACGGCAACACGGGTGAATCTCAAATGCATTTTGCTAAGTGAAAGAAGCCAGATCTGAGTGACTACCAATTGTGTGATGCCATTTGTATGGCATCCTCAAGAAGGCAAAAATAAAGAGATGGAGACCAGATCCTTGGTTGTCAGGGACTTGGGCTGAGATGCGTTGGTTATAAAGACGCAGCACCAGGGGATTATTGGGGCTGATGTAACTCTTCTGTATCTTAATGGTGGTAGTGGCATCATGCTGCTGCTTTACTTCCAAGCAGAGAGAAGAGGACACATATTTTTACAATCTAGGGAGTTAAGAGGGAAGAATCTTTTGCTTTCTGACTAAATTGAGGTCGTTGTATCTACTAGTTGAATTCTCAAGGGCTTCTGTCAGAGCTCCAGCTGGAAATTTCAGGGTCAATGAGAAGCCTAGACACCTAGAAAATTCTATCACAGATAAGATGTGTAAGGCAGAATAATGGCTCCCCATGACGTCTACATCCGATTCCCCGGAACTTATGAGTGTTGCCTTAAGTGGCAAAAGGGTCTTTCCATATGCAATTAATGTTGAGGACCTGGAGACAGGGAGAATAGCTTGGATTATCTAGCTGGGCCCAATCTAATCAAATGAATCCTTCAAAGCAAAAGCAGCTGTGGTCAGAGACACGCCTATGGAAGACTGGTCATTCCTTCTCCCTCATCCCTGCTCTGTTTTTCTCCATAGCACTCAGTACCGTATTGTAGGCAGAATGATGGATCCCCAAAGATGCACACACTCTAATTCCCAGAATCTGTGAATATATGTTACATGGCTAAAGGGGAGGGAAGGTTGCAGATGGAATTAAGTTTGCTCATTTGCTGACCCACAAATAGGGAGATTATTTGGGATTATCTGGGTGGATCCAATGTCACAAGGGTCCTGAAAGGTGGAAGAGGAGGGCAGAAGACATCAGAGTGACGGGATGAGAGAACTCAACGTGCCTTTGCTGGCTTTGAAGGTGGAGGAAGGAACCGTGGAGCCAAGGAACACAGAGCCTCTAGAAGCTGGAAGAGGAAAGGAAAAGGAGCCTCCCCTAGAAACTCCAGTAGGGAATGCAGCACCGTCAACACCTTCATTGCCACCCGTGAGACCCAGGTTAGACTTCTAGCCCACAGTCCTGCAAGGGATTAAGTTTGTGTTGTTTCAAACCACTAGGTTTGTGGTGATTTGTTATAGCAACAATGGAAACCAATACATAAGGAGAATGTATTGTTAAGTGTGAGGGGAGATGTTAATATTCAGCAGGCTTCCTGGTTCTTCATCCCTCGAGTCCAGGCAAGTGATCCATTTGTCTACTTTCAGGATCAGTCTCATTGCCACTGGGATCAGTTCTGATCCTGGCAGTAAACATATGGGGTGTTTGTTGATATAAGATCGTGTATTAAACTGCACTCCTGTTGCCTGTGCCAGTGTTTCCTGAAAACACGTTCCCAGCTCCTGCCCTCCTTCAGCACAGGTGACTCACCTCATTCTGAACCCAATTTCAGGTCGTATCTGCCCCTGCCTCAAGATCCCTGTTCCCGATCTCCTTTTCCTCCACCAGATTGCACTACATACTTGAGCCTGCCGAGGCCCCACACTTGCTTCACCCCTGACACAACTGTTTCTTCCCTCTGCTTGGGATTTTGTTTTATGCCCGTGTGACAGAGGGAAAGATGTATTATAATGATGTACTGGCAATACCTCCCTTCTTGTCCACGGGACGAATGCATGCTTTGTATACTCAGCTCACTCTAGAGGGCTTGCTGAATTAAGCAGGGTGGCTGGCAGTGAAGAGAATTAAAATGTGAGGGAAGACCAAAGTTCTCCACCTACCACAGGCTGAGGGGGATCGTTGGAAGAAAATTTGATGAGAAGGTTGAATAAGCAGTAGAGATGGGTGAGCTATAAGCCTGGAGATTTTGAGGAAATAGAAACTGAACAAATATTTAAAAGGAAGGTTTCCTAAGGGCGCTTGGCTGGCTCAGTTGGTAGAGCATGCAATTCTTGATCTCGGGGGCATGAGTTCGAGCCCCATGTTGGATGTAGAGATTACTTAATAAAAAATAAAGGAAAATGAAGAAAAAAGAGGAACGTTTCCTGTATGGTATGTAATGTAATATTGTCTTTGCTTTGCTGAGAAACACTCAGTAAATGTTGGCTTTGTGGGAGCTTGGAGGTGGTAAGTGCTGAGGGCTGCCCTAAGGTAAAGGCAGGATGACCCCAAACGGCCCAAATAGTTTCAGATGGAGAGAATGAGGAAAGGGACGGAAGTGGTCTTCCCAGTGGAAGGCCTTTCAGCAGGGATCCTTCAGAAAGGCTGCAGGAAGTAGCTGTCCCTCAGAGCAGTCCAAGAGGGACACATGAGGGCATTTACCTGCCTGCACTCCTGTGCAGGAGACTGCTCCTGTCTCCATTTCCGTTGGCCAGGGTTCACCTCCTGAACTCCTAGATAGTGTCATCTGGCCACTCTGTGACCACTCAGAAACTGATTTCACACACTGCCATTTCATTGAAGTCTGGAAATGGGCAGTGACTCACATGGGTGGGGCACTGACAAAATGAAAGAACAGAAGAGGCAGTGGAGGGAATCTGAGAAGGCTGAAAACATTTGTCTCCGTGATGAGAAAAGCTTTTATTAAAATCTGGCTCTAGGGGCACCTGGGTGGCTCAGTCGGTTAAGCATCTGACTTTGGCTCAGGTCATGGTCTCACGGGTTAGTGAGTTCAAGCCCCGCATCAGGCTCCCCACTGACAGTGCAGAGCATGCTTGGGATTCTTGCTCTCTCCTCTCTTTCTGCCCTCCACCACTCACACTTTCTCTCTCTCTTGAAACAAATAAATAAAAACTTAAAAAGAAAAAAAAGAAGCCATACCTTCTATTTCTAAAAAAAAAAAAAAAAAAAAAAAAACTCGCTCCAAATTGTAAATCATGCTTTTAAGTGCACAGCTAATAAATGTATGAACTTACTTTTTTTTTTTTAATGGTTATTTATTTTTTGAGAGAGAGAGAGGGAGTGAGCAGGGGAGGAGCAGAGAAAGAGGGGGACAGAGGATCCAAAGCAGGCTCTGTGCTGACAGCGGAGAGCCCAATGCTGTCTCGTGGGGCTCCAACTCAAGAACTGTGAGATCATGACCTCAGCCAAAGTTGGACACTTAACTGACTGAGCCACCCAGGCACTCCAAATTTACGTTTTTTTTCATAAAGACATATGAAAAACTACTGAGGAAACATTCCCTAATGCTAATTAACAATGCCCCAGAAATCTCATCTTTAGAATTTCAAATTATAGCCATAGTGCTGCAGTCTAACAGGTGGGAAGCTTCTAGCATTTTGATTTTTAAAAGGTCATGCTGTCTCAAAAATAAATAAACATTTAAAAAAATTTAAAAAAAAAAGGGGGGTGCGCCTGGGTGGCTCAGTCACTTGGGCGTCTGACTTCGGCTCAGTTCACGATCTCACCATTGGTGGGTTCTGGCCCCGTGTCGGGCTCTGTGCTGACAGCTCAGAGCCTGGAGCTTGCTTTGGATTCTGTCTTTCTCTCTCTCTCTCTCTGCCCCTCCCCTACTTTCCCTGTCTCTGTCTCAAAAATAAATAAACATTAAAATTTTTTTTAAAAGGTCATGCTGTTTAATTACTCAAGTAATACATATAATATTTTTACTAGTAAAAAAAAAATTTTTTTTCAAGCCAAAACCACCCTTCCAAGTGATGGCAGTTGCGTTTTCTCTGCCCTTTCTTAACTCAGCCCTGAACGGAAAAGGGGCATGATTTGAGGGGCAGATTTGGGGAAAATAAAGTGGGCATGCTCAGTTCATTCCCACCCACTTTCCTCCTTGGAATCCAGCCAGCATGAGGTCTGCTCTCAGGGTGGGCTGACGCTTCCACTCACGGCAAGGCAAATCCCCCTTGGACCTGGACTGCTGGATTTTATTCTGCAGCTGGGTGCTGGGAAGCTTTTCTGACTCTCAACCCAGCTTTATCAGGAACTAGGTACGACTTTGGCCTTCTCCTTCCACTCCTTTATCTCAGTTTGTTTTGAACTCAGAAAAGGAGGAAGGGGTGCTATTTATCGGGCTCTGCTTCAGTGTTCTGACATTTGATACATTGGCCAGAAAATTGGTGTGGGAGAAATAAGGTACACAATTAGGGAGAAGCGAATGAATGCCCATGGAGTGACTGAGGCTTCTGGAGTGGCATGGGATTGGCCTTGGCCCTGTGGTCTTGCTCTTTAGTGTGTGTGTGCAGGACATTTCGATCTTGGCAGTCTTACATTGAGCCAGGTAGGTTTTTATGGTGGTGCAGTGGGCTCTTAACAGCTGTGGCCTGGGAAAAAAGACCTTAGAAAAGCCACTCTGAGGCTGTAAGAGGACTTTGGCAAGGGCACAGGGGCCACGAGAGGGACTTATCAGGGGCCAGCAGGCTGAAGAGGTCTTCATAAGCAGTTACAGCTGAGGCAAGGGTTCAATTATAGGGAGAAAGAAACAGTCTTTTCATATACTGCCCTTTTAGATATTGAAGGAGGAGAAAAATATTTGTTGTTTTTAAACCGTGGGGGCAGCTGGGTTCTCTTTGGACCGCAGAGCACTAATGAGAGATTAGTTTTCAATGTGCTAGTACTAAGTTTAGGTGGGTAATGTAAACAAACCGTCCTAATTTTGATTCCTTTTTAATGTTGTTTTGAACTATCTTCAAGGGCAAAAGTGGATGGACTAAGTTTGCATTTATGTGGCTCAAGAATCACTCCCTCTACTTGTCCTCGAGGTTGCTAGAAACTGGTTACGGAAATGGGATGGAGAAATCCTCCCCAGGTGATGGTTTTCTTCCGCCTGAGGAATGCCACAGAAAGAGGCGGTGGAAAAAGCCACGGCAGCACAGGAATAAAAATGCTTACTGGTTACTTTGGGAGCTCTGTCACTGGACGGAATTCACCTTCAGTGCAACACTGCAGTGCAGACAACTAAAATTCAAAAGGGACTCGGAAATTAAGAGGTTTCTAATATCTGGGTGGGAAAGGACAGCTCCACAGATAAGATCTGATCAACGAAGACGTTGCCAGTGCTGCGCGATTCTAACTTGGCAAGGAGGCAGCAGCCCCTCAAATGCCTTGCCAGAGGTGGAACTTCCGGGATGTGAAAAATGCAAGGTGCCATTGTGCGGAAATTAACCTGTAGCTAGTAGATTTCTCGTAACTAGGTTTTTAAATTTATTTTTAAAAAGTCTTTATTTATTTATTTATTTTTTTTGTTTTTGAGAGAGAGAGAGAGAGAGAGCGAGCAGGGGAGACACAGAAAGAGAGGGAGACACAGAATCCAAAGCAGGCTCCAGGCTCCAAGCTGTCAGCACAGAGACTGACCCGGGGCTCAAACCCATGAACCGCAAGATCTTTACCTGAGCTGAAGTCCGGCTCTCAACGGACTGAACTGCCCAGGCGCCCCCCTCCTAACTGGGTTTTAACTCACAGTCCATCAATTCTGGATTCTTGGTCTCACTCAACTGGCTTCTGGTGAGGCTGTTATTTCTGCAACAGTTTTTGGCGACCCAAAATACTGTTGGCGACCCGCACTACTGCTTCTGGGAATGTATTTTGCTTGATAATTTGCTTGAAAAATCGGCTTGTTTTCTGCCTCTGGTGTGTGTAGAGCGGGTGCTGTGATCATTTTGCATGTTCTGTAAATCTATAGACTCTTGGAAAAAGCAGAGTACAGACTTGCTGGGGGTAACTATTGTTTTCTAATTTGGAGGCCCTCTAGGAGCTGCCCCCATTCCAGTGAGATCCAGCTTAAAATGTAGCTTAAAAGATCCCTGCCTCTACCCAAGCATCGAAATCCCCTCCATCTGAGACAGAGCAGCTCGAATAAAAAGTTGGGGGAAATGAATTTTGGACTTCAATTTCTTTGAATTTTAATTCACCAAAACAGGATAATTTTGTTTTGAACCTTGCTTTCTTTGAACCTTAATGTCTCATGATTTTTACTTCATGCCTTGGACCTTAATTTCTCTCTAGACATTTGATAAAGGGAAGATGTTTATGTTAAAATTTTTCCCCCTCAACATTATTAGCATTTTGTTATTGAGGTTTTGTTGTGCATATTATAATGGGAATAGTGCATTTGTCATTTTTAATTTTATTATTATTTTAAATAATTTTAATGTTTTTAAGTTTATTTATTCACTCTGAGACAGAGAGAGAGAGACAGACAGAGAGAGAGAGTGCACACAAGTGAGGGAGGGGCAGAGAGAGGGAGAGAGAATCCCAAGCAGGCTCTGCACTGTCAGCACCAAGCCCAATGTGGTGCTTGAACCCACGAACCGTGAGATCATGACCTGAGCCAAAGTCAGACACTTAACCGACTGAGCCACCCAGGAGCCCAGTTTTATCAGTTTTTAAAAACGTTTATTTATTTATTGAGAGAGAGAGAGCAAGCATGTGTGGGGGAAGGGCAGAGAGCAGAAGAGAGAGAGAATCCCAAGCAGGCTCTGTGCTGGCAGCGTAGAGCCTGACGGGGGCTCAATTCCATGAACCCCTGAGACCATGACCTGAGCCAAAACCAAGAGTCGAAGCTCAACCGAGTCACCCAGGCGCCCCTTTGTCATTTAATTTCAATCCCGGGGCATCTGGGTGGCTCAGTCTGTCAAGCGTCCAATTTCAGTTCAGGTCATGATCTCATGGTTTGTGGGTTCAAGCCCTGTTTTGAGCTTTGCGCTGACAGCTCAGAGCCTGGAGCCTGCTTCAGATTCTGTATCTCCCTCTCTCTCTGTCCCTCACCTGCTCAGACACGCTCTCTCTGTCTCTCTCAAAAATAAATAAACATTGGAAAAAAATGTTCTTTAAATCTCAGTCCTGATCCTCTGGTATGCTATGTGGAAAACATGGATAGGCATGATAAAAACGGATAATAGAAAAATGAAAATTTCAGATTTGGGTACAAAATGGCATTGAACTATTTAATCAATGCATATAGGGAACTATTTTGGAACCTTTTGTGAGTGAAATCTGTCTTGCCCACCAGTGTTCCTGGGAGGGGACAAAGTTGGGTAATATAAGAGGGAGGAGTAGTCTCATGAAGATGGGGCAGGACTGTTCTGATAGGCTCCTGAGGTCCTCTCTTGAGGATGTCACACACACCTCTGCTGACATAGGCTTAATGGCTAAAACCAGCGGTTTAAGAGAACAAAAATCAAGGGAATATTAGTGGGGGGATAATTCTTAACTGACTTTTGATATTATCTTCTGCCATAGATTGAGTGATTCTCCAAGCATATCCATGTCCTAATTCCCGGAACCTGCGAACATATTCTTTTATGTGGTACCAACGACTTTGCAGATGTGATTAAGTTAAGATCCTGACGTGGGGAGGTTATCCTGGATTATCTGGTTGGCCTGATGTGACCACAAGGGTACTTAAAGGGGGACACAGAAGAGTCAGAGAGGAAGGTGATGTGATGACAAAGCCAGAGATGGGAATGACGAGCTTTGGCGATGGAGGAAGGAGACACAGGCAACAAGCACAGGCAGCCACTAAATGTTGAAAATGACAAAAAAAAAGTGGGGGGGGGGGAGTGGGGTTCTTCCTCTTCCTCAGAGCCTCCAGAAGGAACCAGCCCTTCCAGCACCTGGACTTTACCTCTGAAAAGTGAAATGGATTTTGGACCTCCGACCTCCAGAACTACTAGAGAATAAAGATGCATTGTTTTAAGTAACAATGTGGTAATTTGTTACAGTCCCAACAGGGAATGAATACCACTTCCATCTGTGAAGGAACCTGACTTAGTAGATCTCCTTGTGTTCTTGGAGAGGGTGATGTAATCTGATTGGTAAATTCCAGAATAATAAATTGAGCATGAATGGCTTGGTTTCATTCTTCTTCCTCTTTGGGAGCCAGGCAGCCCAAGAAACACCCACTCTGCTATTTGCAGGGAAGGGCCACCCAGATGATGGGATCTGCCCCTCTTGGGGCTGCTGGGTTTGGCTGGTTCAGTCGGTATAATACTGTGTGGTTCAGTATTAGTAAGCTCATTTGCCTTCCATGCTAAGCTACATTCTCTAGTGGCTCTTTTTTTAATGTTTATTTATTTTTGAAAGAGAGAGAGAGAGAGAGAGAGAGAGCAAGTGAGCAGGGGAGGAGCAGAGGGAGAGGGGGACACAGGATCCAAAGCAGGCTCCAGGCTCTGAGCTGTCAGCACAGAGCCCGATACGGGGCTTGAACTCATGAACCACGAGATCATGACCTGAGCTGAAGTCAGACACTTAACCAACTCAGCCACCCAGGTGCCCCTTCGGTGACTTTTATCAGAAAAGGTGATATTTTGGTTCCCATGGATCACTTCTTTGTCTTATTTCTCTCTTTATGTATAACTCAAACATGATAAAAGGGTGAACTTGAAGATAATAGATTGAACAAAAGTGGCACAACCTTTTCTTCCAGCTCCAAATTTCTATAAGGTCTATAAGAAATGGAAAAGGTAGATGAAGAAAATCACAACTGCATGGGAAACAAGAGGGGGAAATTTCCAGGGACCAGGAATTGTGACAAATGCCTGTATGATACAGGCGCAGGTGAAAAAGATCTATGATAGCCAAAACTTGAATATTGTTTTTTTGTTTTTGTTTTTGTTTTTGTTTTGCTGCAAAATATAGGAAGGACGCCCTGAATGCTCACTGCCCCAAACTGGTAGATGCTAGCAGCAGGAAAAAGTTCAAAGTTCAAATAAGTTGACTGATTCGGGTACTGCAGCAGGAATGTCTAGATGGTTTGATCCCTCCTTAGCACCACCTTCTCCTACCCCTTCTGCCGGATAATAGTAATGGTAGTGTCTATCTCCAGTGAAGAAAAATGGGGAGGAAGGTGACAGTAAGAAAGATAAAGCAGGGACCCACCTTCAGTGTCTGGCAACGTCTGGGAAGAATGAGGAGCATCTGTACCAGAACACTAGCCACCGAGGTATAACCAGTGGTAATCCTATCCTTCCTCAAAACAGGCCAAGAGGGGCGCCTGGGTGGCTCAGTCGGTTAAGCGTCCGACTTCGGCTCAGGTCATGATCTCACGGTCCGTGAGTTCGAGCCCCATGTCGGGCTCTGTGCTGACAGCTCAGAGCCTGGAGCCTGCTTCCAATTCTGTGTCTCCCTCTCTCTCTGACCCTCCCCCGTTCATGCTCTGTCTCTCTCTGTCTCAAAAATAAATAAACATTAAAAAAAAAAAAAAGAAGAAAAAAAAAAAACAGGCCAAGAAAAGCAATGTGACGTAGATCTAACAGATGCCCTCTACAGAGATGAGTGAAAAATCAAGAATGTCCAACTTTGAAGAATGCCACCACGACAGAGAGAGACGGTCAAACTTCCACCTGAGGAAATGGAGTCCGTAGAGCAAGAAGATTAGGGCTTTGCAACAAGTTATGACTTGTGTTCACATTCTTGTGAACGCTGAATACACATAAGTATGAATAAGCCAGAGATTATGGAATCTGATTGTTGAAATAATAAAAGGGCTCCATCAGATTTGCTGGAAAACAAATTAACGAACTGGAAAACAAAGCTAGAAAGTTCTCTACATAATCAAGATACGTGAAAGATCTAGAATTTTCAGTTTTATCTAATCAGAGTTCCAGAGAGAAAGACTATAGAATATGGAAGTGAGGCGGAGCATTTAAATAAGTCATTCAGAGAAGACTTGCTTCCTCAGATTGAAAGGACCTACAAATAGTATGAAATGTATGAATAGAAGAGATAAGGAAAAAAGCCTTAAAATCTTCCAGACAAAATAAACAGAATGCCTACAAAGGAGGGAGGGAGGGAGAATCAAACAGACATCAGATTTCTCATCAAAAACACTGTATTAAAAAATATCGGTGCAGGGGCGCCTGGGTGGCTCAGTCGGTTAAGCGTCTGACTTCAGCTCAGGTCACGATCTCACGGTCCGTGAGTTCGAGCCCCGTGTCGGGCTCTGGGCTGATGATGGCCCAGAGCCTGGAGCCTGCTTCCGATTCCGTGTCTCCCTCTCTCTCTGATCCTCCCCCTGTTCATGCTCTGTCTCTCTCTGTCTCAAAAATAAATAAACGTTTTTAAAAAAAAAAATATCGGTGCAATGGTATCTTCATAATTTTAAGAGACGCTGACTTTTTAGAGCATTTTGACCACTTTTAATTGTACACAGTGGCATACAAGTATATTCACATTGTTGTGTGACCATCCAATCTATCCAGCTCCAGACCTCTTCATCATCCCCACTGAAACTTGATGCTCAGTAAACACTAATCCCCCATTCCCTTCTCCCCACAGCTCCTGGCAGCCACCATTCTTTCAGAAGGGACAATAACTTTTAATTTAGGATTTTCCAAGGCCCAATGAAACAGAAGAAAAGGATGGGGGTCTTTTCCTACCAGACATGCACCGTTAATATAGAGCTATTGTTATTAAAACAGAATGACATTAGTGCATGGATGGACAAGTAGACAACTAGGAACAGAACAGAAGCTCAGAACAGACCAAACTATTTATGAAAACGATTTATACAAAATGGACACTCTGGATCTATAGGGAAAGGAAGAACTATACTAGTGATGCTTGATAACCCCTTATACATAATTAGATCCCTAGCTCACAGATATACTAAAAATGAATTCTAGATAAGGACTCAAACTGAAAAGTAACTTTTATTTATATATTTTTTAATTTTTTTATTAAAAATTTTTTTTAATGGTTATTTATTCTTAATTTTTTTTTAACGTTTTATTTATTTTTGAGACAGAGAGAGACAGAGCATGAACGGGGGAGGGTCAGAGAGAGAGGGAGACACAGAATCAGAAGCAGGCTCCAGGCTCTGAGCCATCAGCCCAGAGCCCGACGCGGGGCTCGAACTCACGGACCGCGAGATCCTGACCTGAGCCGAAGTCAGACGCCCAACCGACTGAGCCACCCAGGCACCCCTAATGGTTATTTATTCTTGAGACAGAGAGAGAGCATGAACAGGGGAGGGGCAGAGAGAGGGAGACACAGAATCTGAAACAGGCTCCAGGCTCTGAGCTGTCAGTACAGAGCCCCACACGGAGCTCGAACCCACGAACCGTGAGATCATGACCTGAGCCGAAGTCCGACGCTTAACCGACTAAGCCACCCAGGCGCCCCGAAAAGTAACTTTTAGAAGAGAAAATGGGAGAATGTTTTTATGGTCTTGCTCTTTAGGATAAAACGAAGCCGAAAACCCAAGCCATAAAGGAAAAAATTGGTAATTTCAACATTAACATGTAGAAAATGTTTGCTTATTAAAAGTCATTATAAACATTGAGAAGTTACAGGGGTGCCTGGGTGGCTCAATCGGTTAAGCATCGGACTCTTGATTTTAGCTCAGGTCATGATTTCATGGTTGTGAGATAGAGCCTCGCATCAGGCTCCATGCTGGGTGTGGATCCTGCTTAAGATTCTCTCCCTCTCCTGCTGCCTTTTCCCTGCTCATGTGTGCACCCTCTCTCTCTCTCAATAAAAAAAAAAAAAAAAAAAAAAAAAAAAAAATCGAGAAGTTACAATCCAAAAGGTGATATTTGTAACAGATATAACAAAAGGTGATATTTGTAACACCCACAAAGATTGGTGTGCAGATTACATAAAGAACTCCTACAGATTAATAAAATATAAATAACCCATTAGAAAAAGACAAAAATATAAACAAATTCACAGAAAAGTAAAACCAAATGACAAATAGGATGATCAACCTTCCTAAGATTCATAAAAAATGCAAAGAAAAATAATAATGTGATTCATTTTTTTAGCCAGTTTGGCAAAAACGAATATAAATGTGATACCAATTGTTGGTGAGAACGTAGAGCCATAGGACCTATTCTGCACCATTGGCAGGAAGGTAAACTAGTATGTCCACTTTGGAGAACAATTTGGTAATGTCTAGAAGAATTACAAATGCACATAACCTAAGGCCTAGGATTTCATTCTGAGGATTCATTCTAGGAAGTCAACAAGACTTGCACAAGAATGTTCAGACCAACATGGTACAAGTAAAAAAATTAGAAATCTGCATTAGAAGTATACATCAAGGGCACCTTGGTGGCTCAGTCAGTTAAGCATCTGACTTCAGCTCAGGTCATGGTCTCATGGTTCATGAGTTCGAGCCCTGCGTCAGGCTCGCTGCTGTCAGCACGGAACCTGCTTCGGATCCTCTTTCCCTCTCTCTTCCTCTCCCCCACTCGTGCACTCTTTCTTTCTCAAAAATAATAAATAAACATTAAAAAAAAGAAATACACATCAATAGGAAAATGAGTAGTTAACTCGGATTCTATTAATAAAAAGTTGTACTACAAGCAAATCTGATTAAATTATGATTAAGCTTGAGCTTCACCTTCAGGATAGGGATGTCTTTCACAAATGTAATGTTGAATGAAAAAAGCAAATTGGCAAAAAAATACACCTAGTAAGATATCATTTATAGAAAGTTTAAAACAACCAAAAGAATACTATGTATTGATTTCGGATACATCTGTAGTAGTTAAAACCTAACAAAATGTATAGGATGATAAGCACCAAATAAAGGATAGTGTTTGCCACAAGAAGGAAAGGAGGAGGATGTGATCACTGAGAGAAAAACAGAGCCAAAGAAGTAACTATAGAAGATTTGAATCAGACAATTAAAAGCTTTTTGTTTTTTAATGTTTATTTTTGAGAGAGAGACAGAGACAGAGACAGAGCATAAGTGGGGAAGGGCAGAGAGAGAGGGAGACACAGAATCTGAAGCAGGCTCCAGGCTCTGAGCTGTCAGCACAGAGCCTGATGCCGGGCCCGAACCCATGAACCAGGAGATCATGACCTGAGCCGAAGTCAGACGCATAACTGACTGAGCCACCCAGGCGTCCCCAGACATTAAAATCTTAATCAAGCATATGCAAATATATGTATCCCATATATATATATATATATATATATATATATCCAACAGGCAGAGAAATAGCATTTTTTTTCTTCAAATACACATAAAACATGGACAAAAATTGAGCATGTAGTAGGCCAGTTTCCCAACCT
Organism: Panthera uncia; assembly: GCF_023721935.1. NCBI lineage: Eukaryota > Metazoa > Chordata > Mammalia > Carnivora > Felidae > Panthera > Panthera uncia. The sequence continues at coordinate 45,168,416 of NC_064809.1, forward strand.
GTATACCATGTGGGACCTGTGTCCCATGGGCCAGAGGTTTGGGTATTATAGCCTGACTCCCACCAGCATCCTAGTCTGGGGCTCCAAATTCCTTTTACCCTAATGAGATGCACAAATATCATTTTTTACATGTACCACAACACCAAGAAAGTTTGGGAAGCAGATACTTGGCCATAAAGAAAAGCTTAACAAATTTCAAGTCACATGCAGTGATCACAATGTAATAAAATTAGAAATTGAGGATAAAAAGAACCATTCCCAAACCTATACACTTAAAAATTAAGAATAAAAAGAGACACGTAAATAACTCTTGGATTAAAGAGAAAGTCAAAATAGAAAATACAAATTATTGGGGCACCTGGGTAGCTCAGTCAGTTAGGTGTCTGACTTCGGCTCAGGTCATGATCTTACGGTTTGTGGGTTCGAGCCCTGCGTCGGGCTCTGTGCTGACAGCTCAGAGCCTGGAGCCTGCTTCAGATTCTGTGTCTTCCTCTCTCTCTGCCCCTCCCCTGCTTGTGCTCTGAATCTTTCTCTCTCAAAAATAAATAAACATTAAAAAAAAGATACAAATTATTTAGAATGGAACAAAAAAGAACATTACATATTAAGATCCACAGAATGGGACCAAACAAGGAAATCCATAGTATGTATGTATGTATTTAAAGTAATCTGTATGCCCAACACAATGTGGGGCTTGAACTCACAAGCCTGAGATCGAGTTGCACACTTTTCCAACTGAGTCAGCCAGGAGCCCCAGAAATCTGTAGTTTTAAATGTACTTTTTTGGAAAACAAGGAAGACAGAAAATATGTGCCTGAGCTGAAGTCAAGAGTCAGAGGCTTAACTGACTGAGCCACCCAGGTACCCCTAAGATTTTATTTTTAAGTAATTTCTACACCCAGTGTGGGACTCAGATGTACAACCCTGAGATCAAGAGTCTCAAGCTCCATGGACTGAGCAGGTGCCGCATCTTACATTTTTATTTGATAAATCAGGCAACTCTAAAATTAATGAAAATAGAAAATAAAGATAGATTTTTTTTGGGGGGGGGAAAGCAATTAGATAAACTTTTATAAAGTTTAATTAAAAAAGATAAACTTGGGGCGCCTGGGTGGCTCGGTCGGTTGAGCGGCCGACTTCGGCTCAGGTCATGATCTCACGGTCCGTGGGTTTGAGCCCCGTGTCAGGCTCTGTGCTGACAGCTCAGAGCCTGGAGCCTGTTTCGGATTCTGTGTCTCCCTCTCTCTAACCCTCCCCCATTCATGCTCTGTCTCTCTCTGTCTCAAAAATAAATAAACGTTAAAAAAAAATTAAAAAAAAAGATAAACTTAACATTGGGATATAAAGAGACATACTACAGATATATAGAGGAGATTTTAAGAGTTATTACAGAGTACCATGTGTAATTTATGCCAATATATTTGATGAAATGGACAATTATTGAAGATAACCTAAATGTCAAATATTGGATCCACAATAAAGAAAAAACCCGAATATACCAATAACCACAAAAGAAATTGAAATCGTTGTCAAAAAAATACCTACCGAAAAGGTACATGGTCCCAACGTGGTCTGTGTTCTACAGTGAATTCTTCCAAGCAGTTAAAGGACATAATTCCCATCCTATCCCAGCCTTTCTAGAGCACAGAATCAGATGGGAAGCTATGTGATTCATTTTACAATCCTGACATAACTCTGATACCAGCGAGGACAAAGGACAGCACAAGAGAAGAAACAGGCCCAATCCCTTAGAGTCAGTCAGTCACTCAATATGCAAATCTAATTTAGGTGTATTTTGAAAGAATAACGCATCATGAGTAATTAAAGTTTATCTTAGAATGTAAGAATAATCTAAATTAAAATTGTTAACTAATCTACTACATCAAGAGATTCATTCGACAAATGGTTACTGAGCTCCTATCACGTACCACGCACTGTACTGGGAACTGGGAAAACAGCAGTAAACCAAAACTTAAAAAAAAGACGTTTAAGTCAACTTTACCCAAAAACCTATCATAATTCTGTAAATCTTTCATTTGAGTAAAAGTACAACCACTTGGGGCACCTGGGTGGCTCAGTCGGTTAGGCATCCAACTTAAGCTCAGGTCATGATCTTATGGTGAATGGGTTCCAGCCCCGCGTCGGGCTCTGTGCTGACAGCTCAGCCTGGACCCTGCTTCGGATTCTGTGTCTCCCTCTCTCTCTGTTCCGACCCCACTCGCGCTCTGTCTCTCTCTCTCTCAAAAATAAATAAACATTAAAAAAATAAAAAAAATATATAACCGCTTCGGTAATAGCAATTTCCTAAACTACAAATGAGCAACAATTCGCAATTAATTTTGAAAAGAGATTTCTTAAAATAAGTCTCTAGTTCAGCAGTAGGTTTGACTGAAAGTGGAAGCAACTCTGAAGAGAACTCACCACGTCAGGATAGAGGGATGGCGGACTGAAACGGTACACGAGAGAACAAAAGGAGGCAAACATTTTGGTGAATAGGTATTTTTCATTGCTTCTGAAGGATGTGGCAGTAGAGAGAAAATCCTCCGGTGGAAAGGATTTTGGGGTGGCCTATACGTGCTTTCTGGAGAAGCAGGAGGAAACAGTGATGCCTCTGAACACACTGGAACCCAGGATTGTGAATTAGAGAACGAGGTATGTGATAGTTAAATTTTTTTTTTTTTTATGTTTACTTGTTTATTTTGAGACAGAGGGTGTGTGAGCAGGGGAGAGGCAAAGAGAGAGAGAGGGAGAGAGAGAATCTTACGTAGGCTCCATGCTGTCAGCACAGAGCCTGCCACGGGGCTTGATCCCGCAAACCGAGAGATCATGACCTGAGCCGAAATCGAGAGTGGGATGCTTAACTGAGCCACCCAGGCGCCCCTGTGGTAATTTTATTTGTCAATTTGGCTAGGCTTTGGTGCCCAGTTGTTTAGTCAAACACCAGTCTAGATATTGCTATGAAGGTCATTTTTAAAGATGTGATTTGCATTTAAATCAATAGACTCTGAGTTAAGCAGATTACTTTCCATAATGTGGGTGGGCCTCGTCAAATCAGTTGAAGGCCTTCAAAGCAAAGACAGGTTTTCCCAAGAGGTAAGTCTGCCTCCAGATTGCACTGTCTATTCCCACTTGACTTTCCAGCCTGCAGATTTCACATTCAAAATTGCAACATCAACTTTCCCCTGAATTTTTAGCCTGCCAGTCTGCTCCACAAAATTCAGGCTTGTCTGCCCCACAATAGTGTGAGCCAATTCTTTAAGATAAATCTTTCTCCCTCTGTATATATCCTACTGGCTCTGTTTCTCTGGAGAATCCTACTACAAGGCAGAAGAGCAAAGGAGAGTCTGAATGGAAAGGCATGAAAAGATCTGCTCTCAGAGGAAGCTGACCCGGTGGCGAAGAAATGTATTGGAGAATATTTAGTGCCAGATGGAAAAGCCTGAGTGATTGCAGGGAGTTGGATTTATGTTCTGGTGTTTTTATCCTCCTTGCAATGCCAGCAATCAGTTTCCCAGATTTCTCTTTTTTGGTTCTTTTTCCATCAAACCTGCTTCACCACCACAAAATGCAGAACTGGACCCGTGTGGCTTTCCATCAGTAGCCTCCAGATTTGCTGCTCCCCATGACTCTTTACAAAGGCTGGCATCTTGTAAGGATAGCTCGCACTGTCTTAATTTCTTAATATGGCTAATCTCTTCAAGAATTTTACATTTTCCTCCAATTAGTTTGTTAAGTAGTAGAGCAAGCTTCCCCTCCTTCCTCTACAGCTGCTTTCTATTCCTTTTTTTTTTTTTTTTTTTTTTTTTTGTACTTTTTAAAAATTGTAGGGGCCCCTGGGTGGCTCAGTTGGTTAAGCATCCAACTCTCAGTTTCAGCTCAGGTCCTGATCTCACGGTTTCGTGGGTTTGAGCCCCGTGGCTGGCTCTGTGCTGACAATGCCAAGCCTGCTTGGGATTCTCTTTCTCTTCCTCTCTCTCTGCCCCTCCCCTGCTCATCCTGTCTCTGTGTCTCTCAAAATTAATAAATAAACTAAAAAAAAAAAAAAAAAAAGGAGAAGAAGAAGAAACAGAACCTTGTCAGCCACCCCAGAAACTCCTTTGTGTGTCCTGTCCCCATCTCAACCTCCTCCCTTGCCCCAAAAGTAACCACTTTTGATTTTTTGAATTACTTTATTGAGATATAATTCACATACCATATAATTCACCTATTTAAAGGGTATGATTAAATAGTTTGTAGTATATTCACAGAGTCATGCAACCATCTCCTGACTTTTACAGCACTTTCTTATACCTAGTACATATAGGAAAGGCAGGGTAAATGTTTGTTCTGTCCCTTAATTTATCAGTTTTCAAAATATTGAATTAATTTTCTTCCATCTTTCAAATACGACCAGTTAGTTGGGGGTTTTTTGTTTTGGAGTTTAAAAAAATGTTTGTTTATTTATTTATTTATTGAGAGAGAAAGAGAGAGAGAAAGAGAAAACACACAAGCAGGGGAGGGGCGGAGAGAGAGAGAGAAAGGGAGAGAGAGAATCCCAAGCAGGTTCTACATTCTCCGTGCAAAGCGGTTCTCGGGGCTCAATCTCACAAACAGTGAAATCATGACCTGAGCTGAAATCAAGAGTGGGATGCTTAACCCTGAGCCTCCCAGGCACCCCATGTTGTTGGGTTTTTTAAGCCATTATATACTCATGGTTTCAAATATATTTGATGAGTTTCAATCCATTGCAAATTATTAGTGAAGCCCAAATTGTCTCATTTTGACCAACATTGCCTCCTAGTTCCCTTTGACATAACTCTAGTTGTGTTTGATAGCTTTCTTGCTATCTGGTATGATCAGCTGCTACAAAGCATGTCAGGCTTTGGTAATTTTATTTTTTATTTTTTATTGAGAGAGAGAGAGAGAGAGAGAGAGAGAGAGGGAAAAAGAGAGAGAGGGAGCAAGAGAGCCAGGGAAGGGCAGAGAGAGAGAGGGAGAGAGAATCCCAAGCAGGCTCTGCACTGTCATCACAGAACCCAACGTGGGGCTTGAACCCACGAACCGTGAGACCATGATCTGAACTGAAATCAAGGGTCTGTCACTCAACTGACTGAGCCACCCAGGCACCCCAAGACTTTGGTAATTTAGACCATGTGGGAATAAGCAAATGAGTTAATAAAAATATGGAGACTTAGTCATAAGGTTATATAGTGGACATCTTTTTTCTTTTTTGCTGCCAGCGTTTACTGCATTTTATACTAGGAAAAGTTTCCCAGAGTTTATTTTAGATATCACTCCTCATGCATTCAGCCTTAATGAAGTGTGTTGAGAGGGATTGACCACATCTTCATCTCTAGTTGATACCTTGATTGATTTAAGCTAATCAGCCTATTTAGTTGCATTTTTCACAGTGACTTTTTCAGAGACAGGCATGACCAGGGTCCATGAAAGACAAGAAGACATTCACGGGGTCTTTTGGAGAGATGTTGGGATAATTTGCCTTCCTTTTGGAAGGAGATATTGAATTTCTACTTCTTACCATTTATACATATTAACTGAAGTGGTATTAAAAACTCAGAAGAGTCAATTATTAGAAGACACAGAAAGGTAAAAAGTCATATTGATAGATTGATAATTTGGTTACATGACGTTAGGACTACAAGCCACCATGAACAGAATTCAAAGACAGGCAACAGAATGAAAGTAAACATTTCCTACATACAAAACAAGAATTAGTACCCAGATCATTGTAAACCTTCTGCATGGGGATTAGAAAAAAGGTAAACCAGTAGAAATATGGGCAAATGATATGAGCATATAATCCACATAGGAGGACACAGAAAGGGGAAAAAACCCAGATATGAAAAGTGCACCAGTTCACTCATAATCAAGAAGGTACGTTTTAAAACTGCAGCATAGGGTTCCATAGCATGGATGTACCACAGTGTAATTAACCGTTTCCCTACATGGTGGAAATTTAGATTATTTTTAATTTATTACAGTGTTCAATAAACATCTGTCTTGCCTCCTTGAATCTATTTCTGCTTTTGAGAAATTAAACCCGGTAAACTTAAACTTCAGAACATGATAGCAGACATCTTGGTGTCTGGGCCCCAAACAGAAGTTGCGTATAATGCGAATGTCCTCTGAAACTTACCATCAGAATGTTCTTTGGATTATATTCTTAATCATGTGCTTAATCTAATACACTTAGGGACCACTGGAACTTTTTCTGGTCAGATTAGTTCGAACAGTCAGAAATTGTTCTCTTTCCTTGAAATAAAGCTGATTGAAGGATTACATTGTCTGAATAGCTGCAGGATTCAGAAACTCCTTTATAAAGACTTACTTTCTTTTTAGGTTTAAAAATATCCATGATTTCTTTTGGATGAATGGTCTAAACATGCATGTTTTACCAGGGCCTTACTTTTTTATTTACCATAGCTATAGTTATTTGTTGCTCATTGTATGTAAATATGTTACAGGAGAGAAAATTGTTGACTCTCTGCCCGGGAGGGAGAAAAAATATTTATCAAATTCAAAATATGTATGCCTTTGTTTCAGAAATTCCACTTTTAGGAATCTCTCCTACCGAAATGCTCACCAAGAATAGACACGAACACACTCTTGACCACATATGAGAATATTCACTGTACCACTGTTTGTAATAAACAATTCAATTGAAAATATGATAAATGCCCATCAATAAAGGAATGGATAAATACATCATGACCTGCCCATAAGCTGAGCGACAGCTACATGTATCATCTTGGTAAAATATCTGTATACAAGAAGGCCTTGGCAGGAAAAAGAACTCACCCCAGATGGTCAAATGAAGGGATTTTAAGGAAGGATTTACTTATGGAGGTTGGGCAGTGTTAGGCCAGCAAAGAAGAGGTGGAGAAATGCCTACAGATTAGCAATAGTGGGAAGCTAATCCATGGGGTTGAAGGTACAAAGGAGAAGACATAACAGGAACCCGGTGAAATTTGGGACCACAGAGGCAGGGCCACAAGTGGAACTCAGCCAAAGAGGGGATACATCTACTGCAAAAAGACAGAGCTGAAGTGGGTAAATGCAGGGAAGGAACACTCTGATTTTTTTCTCTTATGCTCGGATATCTTGCTGGTGCCTCCCATTGGCTGAACCCTTGCAGAAGCATCTGGCAAGGGAGCCTGGTGAAATGATCCACAGGGGTCAGCCGGCTGGGACACAGAGCAGGGCAGACAGAAAGGCCAAAAAATGATCTATGGGGGTAGGGAAATGACTAACACAATGTTTATGTTATATTTTTTAAGTGGAAAAAAAAAGTTGCATAGCAATACATACAGCAATATGCTATTTTTGTAAAAGAAAGCCACAATGCATATTTGTATAATCATAAGCATTATGTAAGAATACATAGCAAACTATAAACCTCAGTGTTACTTCTGGAGGGTGAAAGCAAACAAATGGAGAGGGAAACCTTTCTAACCTTCTACATTTTTATATTATATAAACATGTTACAAAAAGTATTTCTTTTGTGTTGAGGGAAATAATGATAAACTATATTTTCCATGAAAAGAAAGCATTGTTATCCCTGAAGTGAAGACAAAGTAGGAGAAACCCCTGCATGATTATTAAATAGTTGATTCACTCATGAGCACTGCAGAGAAACACCTCCCAAAATCCACATTAATTATTTTAATGTGAAATTCAAAGAATAGATCTTGTATGCTTTGGTGTTGGTTAGGGTTCTCTGTTTGCAAAGATGAGAAATCAAATCAAGATCACTCAAGGAGTAAAAGGGGAGTTAAAAAAAAAAAAACTAAGGGGCACCTGGGTGGCTCAGTCAGTTGAGCGTCCAGCTTCAGCTCAGGTCATGATCTCGCAGTCTGTGAGTTCGAGCCCTGCGTCGGGCTCTGTGCTGACAGCTCAGAGCCTGGAGCCTGCTTTGGATTCTGTGTCTCCCTCTCTCTCTGCCTCTCCCCCGCTTGTGCCCTGGCTCTTTCTCTATGTCAAAAATAAATAAACATAAAAAAAAAATTAAAAAAAAAAACTAAGGATATACAGATGGCTCATGGAACATAGGGATGGAGAGAAAGAAAAAGTGATTCTTTCTGTTTCCCTCCAGGTCCCTGTCTCTATACTGTTCCCCACAAACACACCTTTTCTGCTCTTTGGTGTACATAATAGGCAAAATGTAGCTGCCTCACAGATCTGGACTTCCATATTTCAGTTGCAGCCACTGAGAGAAGACTAACTAACTCTCTTTGGGTCCTTATTCCAACCTCCCAGGAGAAAGAATCTGATTGGCTAAGTTGGGTTCAGATGGCCACCTCTGGTCCAGTTGGCTATGGTCAGTGGTGCAGGATCATACAATGTAGTGCGAACACAGATCCTGGAATCCTCTGCAAGGAGATAAAGAGATATTGCTAGATCAAGGATAGGGGATATGTTCCTAGGCTACCTACTACAGTTGCAAATAAGGCGGAGAATATTATAAATTGATGAGTTAAAAATCACTTTTGGATTAGGCCATAGCTGAAAAGTAAAAAAGATATTCTGAGGGAGCCATAGAAAGGCAATGGTAAAACACTGATATAAAATGAAATCAATTGGTAAATCAAATGCTATACTATGAGAATAATAAAGTATACATTTTTTTAACTATTTATTAAAAAAAATTTTTTTTAACGTTTATTTATTTTTGAGACAGAGAGAGACAGAGCATGAACGGGGGAAGGTCAGAGAGAGGGAGACACAGAATCTGAAACAGGCTCCAGGCTCCGAGCTGTCAGCACAGAGCCCAATGCAGGGCTCGAACTCACTGACCACGAGATCATGACCTGAGCCGAAGTCGGCCACTCAACTGACTGAGCCACCCAGGCGCCCCTTAACTATTTAAAAGGTTACAGATAATCAGAAATCACAGTCACTGTTTTGAAAATAGGTACTAATAATGTATTTATAACACATTTTGTAGGTCTCAAAAGGATTCCACATGTATTTTAATAATTCATTTAAGAAAACCCTCTAAAGGCAATTGAGGATCAAAGAGGTTAAGTTATTTGCTCAAAGTCATACGGGAACCAAAGGCTCAGGACTCAAGGCCAATGTTGTTACTCTATATGCAGGGCCCCACCTTATAGAATCTGCTTTGCCTGTTTTTCAAAGGTAATTTAACCTTTTTTTATTTATTTATTTTATTTTATTTTTTTTTTAGCATAGAAAGTAGCAGCAGAAATAATTTTTAAAGTGCTAAATTTTAGGAGAGGTGGATTAAAAAGTTATTTTCTCACCTAACTCAAAAGCAAATAGAGTTGAAACCCTACCATTGAAGGGTTTATTATTATTGTTGTTATTATTAAAGCAAATAACTAGGGACACCTTGGTGGCTCAGTTCGTTGAGCGTCTGACTCTTGATTTCAGCTCACTTCATGATCCCAGTGTCGTGGGATCGAGGCCCCCATTGGTCTCTGCACTGAGCATGGAGCCCGCTTGAAATTCCGTCTTTCTCTCTCTCTCTCTTCCTCTGCCCCTCTCCCCTGCTCACATGCATTCTCTCTCTCTCTCTCTCTAAAATAAAATAATAATAAAATAAAATAAAATAAAATAAAATAACAAAGTAAATAACTAGAACAATAACAATCAACTTCCAGCGTATTGGAAGATACATCTCTGCTTCACTATAATGTTTACTGTGAAATGACTAAATTCTTCATTAAAAAACAGGCTTTGAGCAAAGTCAAAACAGAAAACTAATATCCAACATTCTCTTGCCTGTAAGAGACATGCTAAAAATGAAACTATTCAAGGCGTCTAAAAGTTGAGAGAGAGCTTAAGATTTATTATGCCTCTGTACATACAAAGCCAGCAGGTGCTCTAATCTAGGTTGCAATGATTATTGTATATGTCTGAGAACTTGAGAGATAATGACTAAGCTTGGGAAAAAGAGAGACAAAGGTAATAGTTTCCTGGTGTCCTGTCCTGGGAGATAAGAGAATCTTTATGGCTACTGGCAGGGTGTGGACTCAGCTGCAGTCTTTCTGGCACCAGAGGAAAAGGCATGTGGTAAAGAAGATACGCTGTAATAGAGCCCATCGGGTAAATGCTTCTATGTTAATGAGGTAATGTACGTTTCACTCACGTGATCCCAGGCGTGTTGTGCACACCTGTGGAGGGGGAAGTGGAACAAAATTAAAGTGTCTTCAATTGATCACCTTAGGGAGATTGGGGCAGTTGAAGAGCTCCCAGTCAGATTTTGCCAGAAAAATAAGTAAGATTATATCTTTTTTCCAGAAAAAGACAATGATGAGAGATTCTCACTATAAAAATAAAAATCCTGGGGCACCTGGGTGACTCAGCCAGTTAAGTGTGCAACTCTTGATTTCAGCTCAGGTCATGATCTCGTGGTTTGTGGGATCAAGCCCCGCATTGGGCTCTGTGCTAATGGGTAAGAGCCTACCTGGGATTCTCTCTCTCCTCTCTCAGCCTCTCACTCATGACACATGCACGCTCTCACTCTCAGATAAATAAATAAACATTAAAAATAAAAAATAAAAATCCTATTATTAAGCAGTGATTTTCAAAATTATATTATATTGAATCAAAAACAGAGAAATTGATCAGTGGAACAGAATAGAGTTTCTAGAAACAGATGTAGACAATAGTAACAAATCAACACAAGACAAATCAGAAATAACACATTTATAGAAAAGCATAAATGCTTTCTTACTTTCTGCTTAGCTTAACTCTCATCATGCACTAAAATGAACTCCAGGTGGGTCAAGATAGATGAAAATGTTTATGGTGGATGCTTTCTTTTTCTTTTTTCTTTTTTTCCTTAGGCATCGGTTTCCCTCTCCACAACACCCCACCATAATTTCCTACTGTGAAATTTCTTCTCCCTGACTAGATGTAGTGTTAGTGAGAGGGTAAAGTTCTGCTACCATGTTGCATTTGGAAGCTGAAATTATTCACTCCCCTTCTCTCTACCCAGTACAGCCAGGGGATGGGCACTTGACCTAAGCTCAGCTACTCTGGGTTGACTCCTAGAATTTTGATATTAAACTGATGCTACTACAAGAAAGAACAGGGGTTGGTCCAGGGCATCCAAACAGCCTATTCCAACTATAAAACAGCTAATATCCTTCCAGTTTTGGTTCGCCAGACCTCCTTAGTTCACTCTCAAGCATATTCCTGCAGACGCATACCAATAGTTTGATTATATTAGCCAGAGTGAGATTTTTTTTTTCTATATCCACATAGAGACTATAATTCCAAAGAAATAACTAAGGAGGAAGAGAATTTATGAGACATGAGATGGTTGGTAGTATTGCGGTTCATCCTGGAATACATATCTCCTCCATAAGAAAAGCATTCTGGGACATGACCTGATGGTTTGCATTTCTTCTTCTTGCCTTCCCCTATGGCAGGAGTATACTTCTCTAGCCCATTGATGTTGGCTTGGCCACCTGACTTGATTGACCAATAGAATGGAAGTGGATATGATGGTCTGAGAGGCTTTAAGTATGACTTGTCAATTTTGTTTCCAAAATATATATTTTCTTTTATCTGCTCCATTCCATTTTACCAACACTGTATAAATCCATGATAATCTCATTCATGTATTTAAAAACATTTAAAGTGTTTTTATTTTATTTTTGAGAGACAGAGAGAGGCAGAGCGCAAGTGGGGGAGGGGCAGACAGAGTGGGAGACAGAATCCGAAGCAGGCTCCAGACCCTGAGTTGTCAGCACAGAGCCCCACGTGGTGCTAGACCTGTGAACCATGGGATCGTGACCTGAGCTGAAGTCAGATGATGCTTAACCAACTGAGCCACCTAGGCACCTCACATTCATTTACTTTAACAGCCTTCTAACTCATCTCCGGCCTTTTAGCTGTGTACCTCTGAAAACCATCCTTCATACAACTGTAAAGCCACAGATTAAAGCCTTCAATGCCTCCCTCTCCCCGACATGGCATTTGAAAGCCATCACGAGGGGCGCCTGGGTGGCTCAGTCAGTTAAGCGTCCGACTTCGGCTCAGGTCATGATCTCATGGTTCGTGGGTTCGAGCCCCGCATCGGGCTCTGTGCTGACAGCTCAGAGCCTGGAGCCTGCTTCAGATTCTGTCTCTGTCTCTGCCTTTCTCTTACTCATGCTCTGTCTCTCTCAAAAATAAATAAATGTAAAAAAAAAAATTAAAAAAAAAGGAAAGCCATCACGATTTACTCCTATACATCCTCTCAGCCTCATCCCTGGACGTTCCCAGCTTCCCACTTTATGCTTAGCAATATGAAACTGCCTGAAGCATCCCGAATGCTACTCCACGCCTTCGACCATTCTGTTTCCTTATTCTGTCCTCCTCTTCCTTCTAATTTTATCCATATAATATCTGTTCAACTCTCTAGTTTCTACCAGTGCTTCCAGAAATTCTTCCCTGGTGCTTCCTAGACATGCACTTTCCCTGTGCTTCCTTGGTGCACACACCTTTGGCACTTTCCATGTTGAATTGAAATGATCTGTTCTGATATTTCTCTCTAATAGATGGCCATTTCCTGGAGGGCGGGAAAGGTATCTTATTTAGCTTTTTATCCTCAAAATCAAGCATGATGTCTGGCACACTGTAGGTATTTCATACACATCCATGGAGCTGAAATAAACCAAGCAAATTAATATAAGAAAGCTAAGTTGTCTTTTTTAAAATGTTTATTTATTTATTTGAGAGAGAGAGAGAGAGAGAGTGCACACAGAGGAGGGGCAGAGAGAAAGGAAGAGAGAGAATCCCAAGCAGGCTCCAGGCTGCCAGCGATCTCATGAACTGGGAGATCATGACGTGAGCCAAAATCAAGAGTCAGAGGCTTAACTGACTGAGCCACCCAGGCGCCCCAGAAAATTAAATTGTCTTAAATCCTGCAGCTGGGATTCCTAAAAGCTAATGGCATTATGAAGTGGTTCTTCTGGAAAGAAGTATAGCAACATGCAACAAAAACTATGAAAATGTTCTTCCTCCTCCACTTGGTATTTTCCCATTTGTGAATAGCCTCAAAGAAATAATCCAAATGGGTGAAATGTACACAGATGTTCCTGGCAACTCTAGTTATAATAGTGAAAAAAAGAAAAAAACCCTGGAAGCCATCCAACTGTCTAATAGGGAAATGACTAAGCAAACAGTGGGATTATTACATAGCTATTAAAAATGACAAGGTGAGGACTATGTCAACACGAAGTGTGTATCTGCAGGAACGTTAAGTGGAAAAAAGAACACAGACAGTGTTTAAACAATAGCGGTTAACGAGGAGTGTGTACATTAACAAAGATCAGAGGCCAGTTTGGAGAAATGAAAATGGCTAGAGTTCACTCAGCCCTTTTTTTCTTGTGCGTTTCCATGAGTTGATGAAATAATATTGAGATATCGTTGCAACATAGATATCCTGAAAGTCCTCTGCAGTGTAAGTGCTCTGAGTAACCTACCAGGTTGTATTTTCCAAGAGATAATTTCATGCTAAACTCTCATAAAATCATTATGAAAATAATGATATTTCTTTGAGAGAGCAAAATATTTTTCTTTAGTTTAATTCAACAAGCAATTCTGAGAACTATGTGCTAGAGTGCTTATGTTCTCATGACATTTACAAAACACATGGGCAAAAATGCTCAGATGGATCTGTGTTATTATTTTAACCTACTTTTATTTATTTGAGTGACTGTACATATTAAGACCATTAACACAGGAAAGTTTGAAAGACCTTTGGCCTAAACCTCTCATTCACAAATTGTTTCAATTTTATACTTTTGATGTTGACTCCAAAAGAGGTTCTATGTATAGTCACTAAGATATGCTGGTAAAGATTAAAAGGAAAAAATTATCATCATACAATTCTAAACTTGTGTTGCTTTACCAGTGTAGGGCACTGTGAATTAATATTTTATAAATCCTGTGATTATCTTGTGAATAGCAAAATATTGACATTGCAATATACATTACATTGCAATGAAAAGAAACCACATTTTTTTTTTATATCTTGTTTGAGAAATTTTTTACCTTTTTAATTCACTGAGATCCTCAAAAACATGGAGGTGGTCCAGGTGTCCCTGGATCTCTGGGAGACCCCTGGTTATAATCATCACTTTATCTTAAAATGTGATAGTTTTAACAAGGGTCCCCAAATTAATGGCTATTAATAACTGTATAAACACCTAACTCACAGGGGCACCTGGCTGGCTTAGTTGGTTAAGCATCGGACTCTTGATTTCGGCTCAGATCGTGATCTCCTGGTTTGTGAGATTAAGCCCCGTGTCTGGCTCCGTGCTGACAGCGTGGAGCCAGCTTGGGATTCTCTCTCTCCTAGTCTGTCCCTCCCTCACTCATGCACGCACACACACACACACACACACACACACTCTCTCTCTCTCTCTCTCAAAATAAATAAATAAGTAAACATTAAAAACAAAAACAAAAAAAATCACCTAACTCACAAACTGCTGTCACTTAGCCCTACTGTTTCTGCTGCCATGTAACCAGCAGTCAGAACATTCACACCTTTTAGAGCAGAGGTTCACAACCTTGGCTACAGATCAGAATCACCTACGTTTTCCCAGACCCCACTCTGGGCCTCTTGATTTAGACTCTTCGGGACTGGAGTCTGGAAATGACTATGCTTAAAAGGCTCTCTTCCTGTCTTCTTTCCTCCCCTGTATTTCCTTATGGTTCCAGAACTCAGAATTCAAGTTAGTACCGTTCATAGTATGGTTTATCTGCATCATAGGTTTAACAGATCTGAAGGCTAATCTGAGGGTCAGCCACCATTTTGAATGTAGTGTCTCTGGGACAATGTGTTACAAGTGCCCCAGACATACTTTAGAATAGAAGTTTGAGGATACAGGCCACAGATTTTTGCAGGAACAACTCACACAAAACTTTTTTTTTTGGCCTTCAGGAGCATGTTTATTGTGTCTGAGATGATACATCAGGTGCTCTCTGAGCTACAAAGGGTAAAAGGAAATCCTCTCATTACAAACTGACAAAGGTAAAAGGTAAAACATTTTTCACAACAGCATGAACCACATACTCAGAAATAGATCTGGGTTTAATACAAATGACGTCATTCCTAGTCATCTACGGCTACTTTTATAACTTCATACAGATAATGAATTAGGCTAAAATGCACTATAATATTTGGTAGACTTCAGGACCAGTATCCTTAATACATCACAAAATACATTTTGATATCCAAAAGAAGCAAGATTTGCAAGTAGGCATTTTAAACATAACTAATCTACAGCTCCAAAGTTCTACTCTTGACAGCATTTACCTTTTTGGGGTGTCTCCCAGTCTCCAAAGGATAAAAGCAGAGAGTAGAATCACTATAACATATGGGATGCCTTGGTGGCTCAGTCGGTTGAGCGTCTGACTTTGGTTCAGGTCATGATTTCGCGGTCCATGAGTTCGAGCCCTGCGTCGGGCTCTGTGCTGACAGCTCAGAGCCTGGAGCCTGTTTCAGATTCTGTGTCTCCCTCTCTCTCTGCCCCTCCCCTGCTCATGCTCTGTCTCTCTCTGTCTAAAAAATAAATAAATATTAAAAAAAAAAAAGAATCAGTATAACATATACACAGAAGTCCGTATCGTAAAGGCTATAAAGATTTGCAGCACAATGAGAAGAGGACAAAACTTTTGATCAAAAGTTTTCAATCATTCCTCAGATTTCTTATTGTGCTTAAATATATGAAAGTAAATGCTGAGATGAAAGTGTTATATTCAAGTGTCCATTGTTATAAGTAATTCAAAGCCTTATGTTGACCCTTCTCCTCTACCTTCTGTTTCTTCACTATAGGTTTGTACTATGATTACTGATGTTCTGAAGATGACGACCCTCCTGTATCCCAATAAGATTCCTCGCCCAAGAAATACAAGCTTAACTGTGGTCTTCTAAACCCAAGCACCCAAGGAAATATCCAAGGAAGTTGGGAGCTGAAGAACCAGGGTACATTCCCACCTTGCCCCCTGCCCCAGTGCACTCTGGCTCACATTCCGTTTGGAGTGATTATGTCTATGGGGACAGAGGAAGATATGTTTCTACCTTTTACCTGAAAAGCACAGGGAGACACTGAAGGCATCTTGACTAAGTTCATATTTCTCCTTTGAGGAGCTGTAGCTGGAATATTTGAACATGGACCAAATTATGAAAAATCAAGTTCAAAAGGACTGCGGTTGTGAGTCATAGCAAATGGTGTCGTGTTGATAAATACAAAGCATAGTTATAAAGATGGAGAAATTCATTATGTTCCAGAAAGATATGGCTGTTAAGACTTTCCAGATGAACCAGAGAGTTGAGACCATAATTATTTAAGTGAAAAACCAATTTGGCCTTCTTATTCGAAGGTGGGAATATTAGAAGGATGATGTATTTGGGGCTTCCAGGCTGAGCTCCAACCACATATCTGAATGCCCCAGAAAGTATCCACAGATGCTGTATGTGTTTTTCCCTTCTGAATTATCCAGATGATTGCCCTTCAGCCCATGCTTCGCTAACCTAGGGATAGGATCCATTCATTTAACTATTGTATGGGCTATAATTGCCACTTCAAATGAAAACCCAGGAAGCCAAATCCAGGCTGTTGAAAGTGTATAATTAGCTCCTTGTACAGCCTGACCCCACTGATTTTTCTGACGCATTTGGTCTGCAGTGTGCCCTTTCTGAGACCTCCAGTAACTTCTCCACAGCTGGAGATGCCCAAAACTGCACGCAGCACTTCCTGTGGGTGTGGTCTTACATTCTTAAGGCTGTGGGCTGAATGAATCGCCTTTCAACCACTCAGATCCACAGTGATTTTCAAAATATGGGAGTGGATTATGAGTAGCTACCTCAAACACAAGAGGGTTCTCCCTCTTCTTTTTCTTTGTAAAAAATGATTTTGTGATGGTGCCCTCTCAAGAAACACTATAATTGGTCAGCCTGGGGTACGTTAGTTGTCCTCCCAGATAACGTCATTAGCTATTCTCAGGAGAGGAAAGGCAGGGTATGCCCCTTGGGAGAATGACAACACTTGTTTCAAGTTGGGGAAGAGCCTGTGGTTCTTTTCCTGCGTTTGGGGGAAAGCGAACACACAATGTTCATTTCCTAGATACGGGATGTGCTGTGTGGCTGGCAGGTCATTTTCCACCATGTCACATCCTTCTGGTTGAAGGCAGCAGGGGCCAGGACAGGAAATGGCAAATTCTGAGAATGAGACCAGGCTTTCCCAGAGCAATCATTGGTTCTCTGGAACTATAAAGCATGCTCATCCAGATACAGCCTCAGATTTTTCTTTCCTGGAGATAGCCAGAAGTGAATGGTAAGTGGGGGAGCCTAGAAGGATTCTGTCTGAAAGATTGCCATTGGGATTGTAATACGGGGGTTATATCCTTGGTCCACTATATATTTTGTGTGACTTTACCTCATTTTGCTAAGAGGTCTCTTTACTTGGAAATTTATCACTGGTGAGTGGAATAATGGGGGCATGTGAATACAATTAAGACCTAGGAGTCAGGAGACCAAGATTCTAGATGGTTCTGTGAAGAATCAGCTGTATCTAGAATATGTCTGTGTTTCAATTTTCTCATCTTTCAGATGAGAATAATGATTCTATGCTGATATGTCACAGTATTGAAATGCTCTATTGCTATGGCTTATATGCCACTTTTAAGAAGGTCCTAATAATGATGAGTACAGTGGTTATGAAGGTGGGGATCTTTGGCAACTAGGAAGGATATACTTTTACCCCAGATGTACAGTTGTCTCTCTTAGTCATCTCCAATTGGCTTCAACTCAACTTGGTACTAGGTAGCCCTCAGTGAGTTGTTAAAAATGTTGGACACTTTATTTTATTCAGTGGCTACTCATTTTTTAAGGAAGCTTTTGGAATAAAGAAACATAGCAGTATTCATTTACTGGAACTTAGTTTTTTTTTTTTTTATTTTTAAAAATTTTTAACGCTTATTTATTTTTAAGACAGAGAGACAGAGCATGAACAGGGGAGGGGCAGAGAGAGAGAGGGAGACACAGAATCTGAAGCAGGCTCCAGGCTCTGAGCTGTCAGCCCAGAGCCCGACGCGGGGCCCAAACTCATAGACCGCGAGATCATGACCTGAGCTGAAGTCAGATGCCCAACCGACCGAGCCACCCAGGCGCCCCTACTGGAACTTAGTTTTAATGAAGCACCCATCAAAGAGTGAGACTTAGAAAAGATAGCCCAAATAACATTTTAGGCTTGATTGTAAGGTAAGAGCCTGGAAAAACAGTAAGCACAAGAGTTGCTTCAGGGAAGCATCTAATATAGCAAAATTAGTCCCTCACATTTGATGGACAATATGATTTTTGAGTTTTGGGGGGACTTGTCTTTTTCACTCATCCCAGACGCAAAACAATGAATTGCAAAAGTGTTAGGATCCGAGTCCTCAGGTAAGGACAGGGCTTTGCGAACTGGTACAACTCACCACCTGTAAAGTGATGTTTTAAACAGAGCAGAGGCCTCAGTATTGCGGCAGAGTAATGCCGGCACCCCCTCCTCACTGAGCTTACCTCTTATTTAACAGTTAATAAAGCCCACCCTTAGCGTTCCCCGGGGGGAGAGAAGCGGACGAGGGCATTGCATACGCGTTTTTAAGGTCCCGGGAACTGGGGTGCCTTGTCCCAGAGTACAGAACTGGTCCCTGCGCACCTGACCCACAGGACTCGCTGGAAAACGCCCCGCCCGTTCCCCCTCGCGTGGCAGTCGCTGCGGAGCCTCACTGGGGCGTGGGGGGAGCACCGAGACTCCGCGCTAACCGCGCGTCTGTGTCCCCGCAGGGCATGGAGAGGCCGGCGGCGCGGGAGCTGCAGGGCGCCGACGCGCTGCGCCGCTTCCAGGGGCTGCTGCTGGACCGCCGCGGCCGGCTGCACGGCCAGGTGCTGCGCCTGCGCGAGGTGGCCCGGCGCCTCGAGCGCCTCCGCCGGCGCTCCCTGGCGGCCAACGTGGCGGGCAGCTCGCTGAGCGCCGCGGGCGCCGTGGCCGCCATCGTGGGGCTCTCGCTCAGCCCGCTCACCCTGGGGGTCTCGCTGGTGGCGTCGGCCGTGGGGCTGGGGGTGGCCACCGCCGGAGGGGCCGTCACCATCACGTCCGACCTCTCCCTGATCTTCTGCAATTCCCGGGAGTTGCGCCGGGTGCAGGAGATCGCCGCCGCCTGCCAGGACCAGATGCGCGAGATCCTGAGCTGCCTGGAGTTCTTCTGCCGCTGCCAGGGCCGCGGGGACCGCCAGCTGCTGCAGTGCGGGCAGAACGCCTCCATCGCCCTCTACAACTCTGTCTACTTCATCGTCTTCTTCGGCTCACGTGGCTTCCTCATCCCCAGGCGGGCCGAGGGGGCCACCAAGGTTAGCCAGGCCGTGCTGAAGGCCAAGATTCAGAAACTGGCCGAGAGCCTGGAGTCCTGCACCGGGGCCCTGGACGAACTCAGCCAGCAGCTGGAGTCCAGAGTCCAGCTCTGCACGAAGGGCGGCCGTGGCCACGACCTCAAGATCTCTGCGGACCAGCCCGCGGGGCTGTTTTTCTGAGAACATCCTTTCCCCCTTGTGACCGAGGCCAGAAACCATCCCCATGGGATGCTCCAGATTTGTAGCTCCCTCAGGAAAACACCAAGTTGGATTAGGAGCTGAATTGAATGCAAAGGATGAGAAAAACTGTTCTTGAAATTGGGGGAAGGAGGGAGTCACAGACCTTCTTTCCCTAACACTAGGACATCCTGCCTGGGGCTGAATGCTAGGGACTTTTTACTTGCCATATCCTGTGGGACATGTGACCCGAAAATTATTTTTCCTTTATCAAAACGATTCAGTCTCCGCAACGGTGGGCGCTACTCTATTAAAGTTGTTTCAGGGTCCCTGCCACAGTGCAGGTGGTTTGAGCAGGTTGGGGAGGGTGCCATGCAGCCACCCTCTGGGTCCTCTCCAAGCCCCAGTAGGCTTTGAGGTCCTCAGAATGCCTGTGAGAGGAGACACTAGCTTTGAAACCTCTCTTTCAGAGTTTCTGAGTGTAAAAGAACTCCAGAATCCAGAGCAAATCACACCCCCTCTGAACGGGCAGGGCTCATGACCCAAGAGGGTCCTCTCCCACTGATGTGCCCTTCCTTCCCCTCTACTTGTACACATTCACAAATCCAGCCTGGGGCAGAGTGCATCTTCCTGGGTGGGGGAGGGAATCATATCCAGACCTCCAGATACTCTGGGAGAAAAACCAACTAAACGGTCCTCTAATTCCTGCCCCCTTGCAACAAGAAGCAGAGGCCGAGGAAGATGAAGTGTCTAACAGCTTCATTTACTGACATTCTGGTGTACAGAAGAGAGCAGTGGCTTGGAGTGAGACAGTGCTGGGTTTGTTACTGGCTCTGTTGCTGCTGTGTGACCTTGGTCAGTTCATTTCTCCGAGACTTGGCTTCCTGGTCTGTAGAACAGATGCTAAACCCTCACCCTGTTGCGAGGTATTAAGTGAGATTAAGGTGCCAAGGGCAGTGTCTGGCTCACGAAGTGCAGGCCCCTGGACTGGCAACGTTAGAATCACCTGGGAACTTGTTAGAAAGGCAAATTCTTGGACCCAACTGTCAACTTAAGGGATCCTAAACCGGAGGTGGGGCCCATCAACCTGTGTGTAAGCAAGCCCATGGGGCGGGGGGTGGGGGGAGTGATTCTGATACCTATTAAGGTTTGAAAATCACCGCAGCAGATACTGGTATCCGACCCCCTTGTGGACATTCATGAAGTTTTATGGCCTCTCTAGGGGCTCCGTGGTCTTCAGAGTCATTCACAGAAGGTCAAGGACAGACAGTGTCCCAAAAGCAAAAGAAAGAATGTGTTTGTGCGTGAGATACGTCAGTGCATCCTGGGGCAATTTCCCACCATGTGAAGTAAGGGATATAACATAATAACCCCTTTAGAGGGCAGTGTTGCCCAATCATTGTAGAAACTGGTACCCGAAGGACTGTGAACTTAATGCAAATTGACCTTTGTTACCTTCTGTGAAAACCGCAAGACCATGTATTGTGTTTTTAATTTATTTTAAGTTTGTTATTTAATTACCGTTTATTATTTGCATTTAATTTTATTTAATCATCACACCACATTTAGGAAGTAATAGGAATAGCAGACTTCTGAATGGGAGACTATGGACGCTCTTTTAAGGAGATGAGGTTGAGTTTGCCTTCGTCAGGTGGCTCATGAGCTGGGAAAAGCATCGCTCTCCTTGAATAAGTCTCTCTCCGTCAGAGGGGACTTTCATTCCCCAGCAAAGGTGGGAAGTTCTGAACAGAGAGATGGGGCCAAATTTAAGCTTATCAGTGGAGGTTTGACTTGCGGCTCTAGAAATGATGCAAGCATATTTATCCTGAAGGCAGTTGGCCAGCAAATAACACTTGATCTGAAAAGTGAACCTGTTTTATTCAGGGGAGAACCCCAATTTAGAGGCACGTGAAGGAAACACTCAGACCATGGGAAGTCTGATGTCCTGTGAAGTTATGTCTTAGGGATGACAGACAAAATAGCTTGTGTCATGGTGGCGATGTGTCATATTTTCACCTTGAGATCTGTAAGGAATCTGTAAGCTGTCTCTAAGAAAATACGTATAACTTTTTCAATTTCCATTCCTACAACTGTAATGCTAAAAAATATGTCGAAAAGTCTTTGGGACCACACATGCAATACTTGGCTGTGTTATTTAATTATTTAACATGCTTTAAATTTATCCAGTCTACCCCCATCTTTCCCAAATGATAGCCGAGTGTCTGAGGAACTGTACTTTCAGTGCTGGGGGAAGGGGTTAGTGGTTGTATATTTTTATTTTTACCACAAATTGCAATTGCTCTGTATCCTGGTTTCTTTTGAAGTTGGTACTGGTTTCTTTTTAAACTGGTGTCGTTTCTTAGGCTACCTTGCACAGATAGCTAGCATTGTAGATCACCAGAATGTGCTTTGCATTGTTGTTTGTGTTATATCACACAGGTACAACCACTCCCTAACTCCAGCTTTTGTTAAAGCTTAAGTTTGAGTTATAGTCTTCCAGTGGGTAGGTTGTTCCTTCCCTAAAAATAAACTGGGCATTTCAGGAAGCAGCAATAGCAAACTTTTCCTATCATTAGGGTACTTCCTATCACTAGGGGATATCAAAGTCATAAACTCCCAGTTATCATTTCAGTGGCCCTCTTTACACCTAAGGAAGAGTGTCTACTTTGCAACAACACTCCGCACATAATAGGAGCACAATAAATGCATTTGAATAATTTAATGAACTGTTTAGCTACATTAATAGGAATTTGTCGATAATGAAAGCTTATCCACCCTCTTATGTGTCTGTTATAAAGATTGGAGCCTCTACCAGGATTTAGTCAATTTCAGTTAAATGGATCCTAGAGATAAATTTTTATTTATTTCTTTTGTGGGAATGTGAATAAGGCTTTTCCTTAAGGCCTTCATTCTATAAACAAACAGATTGAAATGGTATGTTGTAAAAGGAAGAAGGGAGAGGAGTATTTGGATTATAAGTGTATTTCAGGAAAATGTCCGAGTTTGAAAAATAAAAATTTGGTACTCGGGTCTAAGTGTGACTGTTAGTTTCTTGGGTTTCTAATTGTTCGGATTGTTTTTTTTCCCCCACAAAAAAAGGAGGTTTATTTAGCTCTGCATTTCAAGGATTCAGTAAAACTATGTTTTACTCTCTAAAAAAAATGGTCCTTAGCAAATATTCTGATCTTAATCACTTTGATGCATTTGCCCTCAGTCACCTGTCATTTCCAAGATGGCAAATGTCAAAGTCGAAAGTATTTACTGAGAGAAAAAAGAGAAGAGTGCTGTAGAAGCCACCCTATATCAGATAAGTTAAAGTCAGTCAACTTGATATATTTCTCATTCAATACCTTAGTGTGAAAAGAAAGTAGAGGGAAGTGAGACATTGAGATAAAAACATTGCGCACAGATAAATGGGGATACAGTTCAATGCAGCGATTTCTGAATTCCACATTTTTTCCCACTGTAGCAAAATAAGTTCTTTCCTTTCATTGAAATAAATTACCCATTCCTCAGACTTCTTGACCTTTCTGTAACTAATTACCTAATCTCATGTCTGCCTGTGTATGAATTAATAACTTTGAAAAGGGGCAGATGTGTAATTATTTTCACTTAGAATATTCCATATCAAGCTGTATAATTTTTAAAAAGTAATCAACTCGTATTACAGGAATTTTCTTATTATCTAGAAGTCTCAGCAAGTTTCAAAGCCTTTGGACACAATTACAATCTGGGAAGTAATTGAAAAGAAACCTAGAATCAGCCAAATCAGCCTTCACAAAAGCCAAGCACTAGAAAAAGGCAGAAAGGAAGGGTGAGGGGCAGGATCTCTATGAGGAAGGCAAAACTGTCCCAGAAATTTCCAGGAGATTTTACCTTGCAAATAGCTGATCTTGACCATGGGAGGCCTGTTTTAGCTACAAATTTGCTGCTCCAAATATACCTAGGATTCTTTTGCAAAGAAGAAAAGGAGGCTGGACATCGAGTGAGAGGTCCAGCAATCTAAGCAAAGAGTCTGTAATGGTTGCTGCAATCTTTTGAGAACTTCTGTCCTGGAGGTGATCTCTGAGTGCCAGCCTCTGAGTCTCCACCTTGGAAACACCCCTGGGGCTGAATGTTGCGTTATTAATGACTGTGCAACCAAAAAAAAAAAAGTCTGTGTTGGTAGGATTGTTTGCAAAGGCCAGCCACAAGCTGGGATCCTATCTTTGCTGAAGCATATGGTGTTCCTGTCGTGACAAGTGTCTTTTTAGTTAATTGCAATAAATCTCTCCTTGTTGAGTTGACAGGAGGTTGGGATGTTGTTGCTTTTGGCTCCTGGCAAGCTCAAATGAGAGAAGGTAAATCCTGCTGTGGTCTGGAATAGGACCAAGAGTGAGCCCTAAGATCTGAATGTTCCTTTAGCAAACAGAGAGTTTTAAGGAGAGGGAAAATCATGCTGATGAAGCAAGACCCCTGTAGGGGCTATGAAGGAACATTAGGGACCCTCAGCACCCCTGATCCTGACTGGCATTAGCATTAGGTTGTGGGGAGAAGGTCTTCCAACGTGCCCCTGCCTGCACCGGTAAAGCTTGTCTATATGAAGCTATATCTGCAAAGGATGGAGTTTAATCCCATTTTGTATTTCCAGCGCAACCCCAGGGCTGGGAGTGCAGGCAGGCCCGTGACCTGATTTGCCCCAGAACCTTAGCAGTGACTCACAGCCGCGGCCTCTGCCTCCCAAGTACACGGGAGCAGTCAGCGTATGGCTCATTCCAGCATTCGTGTGGATGCAGTTGCCAAATTTACCAAAATTTTTGTAGATGGAGTCAGGCAAGGGTTGGTGATGTCTCAAATCTTTCTTTTAGGTTCAAATTTCTTTTTCCAGCCTCCCTGGTTGGCATGCAGACATTTATTCTGCCCTCACCTTGTTATTAAAACTGCACTCGTAGAGGCGCCTGGGTGGCTCAGTTGGTTGAGTGTCCGACTTCAGCTCAGGTTGACGAGTTCAAGCCCTATGTCGGGCTCTGTGCTGACAGCTCAGAGCCTGGAGCCTGCTTCAGATTCTGTGTCTCCCTCTCTCTCTGCCCCTCCCCTGCTAGCACTCTGTCTCTCTCTGTCTCAAAAGTAAATAAACATTAAAAAAAATTTTTTTTAATGCACTTGTGAAATGTCGTTGAAGAACCATACTTTCCTTAGTGCTTAACAAAATGACATTTAGATGATAAATAAAAATGTGGATATTTAATGATAACAGTAATAGCTAACATTTCTTGAAAACTTACTTGTTGTAAGTACAATTTGACAGGCATTATCACACTTACCATACAAAAATTTTACACAGTGTATGCAACGATTACCCCCATATTATTAGATAAAGAAAGTAAGGAAGTGGGAAGTCGTAGAGTTAGCAAGAGGTGGCCCAGGCTTTGAATCCTGGCAGCCTGACTACAGAATTAGGCTCTTTAGCACTTCCGGGAGTGACTGTATTCGTGAGATAGCTCACAATAATGACAACACTATTAACAACAGGGTGACAGATTCATTCATTCATCCAGAAAACACTTACTGAGTACTAACCTACCAACCTCCTGCCTCCTGTCATTTGTCAGCAACGGAGTCTGTGTTCTAGATCTTACAGTGCTAACAATCCAGTAAGCTAGGTAGGGTAATCTTATGCCATTAGGTTGATCAATAAGAAACTAAAATGTAGCTTTGCAAATGGCTAGTATTTGCAAAAAACAAAATCAAAAACGAAAACAAAAGCAAAAACAAAAACCAATGTATGATTTGAAAATGATCAAACTTCAGCTTAGATCATAAAAACTTGTGCATAGATATTTTGTAATGCTGTCCCAGATGTCCCAATCATGGCAAGATACTTGGGAACAAAACGTCTAGAAAGGAAGGACATGATTAATAAGAACTTTTTGCTAACTGCTGATGTGCCGGGAAGGCATCTTCAGAGACCACACAGACACGAATGAAGAAATGACTGGTTCAACAGGCTTTTCCAGCTCTTGTAGAAAAACCTCTGCAAATGAAACTTCTGGGGGTCATGCCACTGAAACCACCATAAAACCTGCTTGTTGGTTTTCTTCCCGTTAGGGGTATGTACTCAATTCCACTGCAGTTGTATGGCGTAAAACTACTGGAGGCTTGTGGGTGAGTAGATAGGTGTGAGTATAAATGAGATCTTAGGTATCATGAAACTATCCAAGATGATAATACTTTGTGGATGATTTGTGGTTGTTGTTTTAAGATTTTTTGAATTTTTTTATCCATTATTATTTTTTAACGTTTATTTAAGCATGACCTGAGCCGAAATCAAGAGTCAGACGTTTAACCTACGGAACCACCGAGGTGCCTCTAAGATTTTATTTTTTTAAGGAACCTCCATATCCAATGTGGGGCTTGAACTCACAGCCCCAAGACTAGGAGGGGGTGTGCTCTACTGACTGAGCCAGCCAGACACCCCCAGGATGACTTGTTTTTTAACATTGTTCCCTGAGATTTTGCATAGTAAACACTATTAATTGCTTTTTTAAATGTTTATTTATTCTTGAAAAAGAGAGAGAGAGAGAGAGAGCGAGGGAGGGGCAGAGAGAGAGGGAGACAAAGAATCCAAAGCAGGCTCCAGGCTCTGAGCTGTCAGCACAGAGCCTAACATAGGGCTCAAACTCATGGACTTCATCTGAAGTCAGACGTTTAACTGACTTAGCCACCCAGGCTCCCCAACACTATTAATTGTTGGACTTTCATTCTTTCTAACTTCTCTGTAGCATTTGACATTGTTGATTACCTAGTCTTAAAATATCCTTCTCTCTTGAATTCTGTGATGCTGGTCTTTCTTATTTGTCTCTCTGTTTAGCTTCCTTGATCGCTTTCTCCTCCATTCCTGAGATTCGAAGGTTCTCTGAGCCACAGACCTGCCTCTATCATAGAGGCTTTCACTGAGTCCTACATGTCTATTCCTAGCATATCACAGTCCTGGAGTGGATGTTGGTATGGATGAAACCAGTGACAAAGAATTCTTTTAGGGCAACTGAAATTGGTGTGTATTCCATGAGGTGCAAACAAAGGTGGAGGTCGTTGACGGAAGAAAACAGATTACAGGAGCGTGTGCAGAATTGAAAGCCCTAGCTGATTCCTCCTCATCAGAGTGCTGTACTTTGATGTCAGCCAGACATGGTTTTGCTCTTGACTGAACGTCTAAGAGCAATTTGTTTGTGTCTCTTACACAGACTTATCACATGGTGCCTTTTATTAGAGATATTTGTGCACACCTCAAGGCTCTTGAAGGACAGACACAGTATCTCAGGTAAGCTTCCCCAAGGCGTCTCTCCAGCTCCTGCTACAGGACATGCTCCATAAGCATTTACTGAATGAATGAACAAATGAACCAGTGCTCTTTGTCCTCATGGATTGGCTGGCATTGCTTCCCAGCACACCTAACGCTAAACATCTCCTCCCCCTCGGCAAAACTGGTGCAGTTTCACAACGCTTCCACGTCTGTCAAAGGTAGCAGTGGAATCCCAGGCGCCTACCTTGAAATCTCACTGTCTTTTTTTTTCTTTAAAATTTTTTTTAAATTTATTTTTGAGAGCGAGAGAGACAGACAGAGCATGAGTGGGGGAGGGGCAGAGAGAGAGAGAGAGAGAGAGAGGGAGACCCAGAATCTGAAGCAGGCTCCAGACTCTGAGCCGTCAGTACGGAGCCCGATGTGGGGCTCGAAATCGTGAATGAGATCATGACCTGAGCTGAAGTCAGACACTCAACTGACTGAGCCACCCAGGCACCCCTCACTTCATTTCTAAATCTTCCCCTTCCTTATTTCTATGATAAGGTTTTGCCAAAGGATTGCTTTCCTATTAAATGTCTCTCAACTCCATTTTGATCAATTCCACTGCTACGACGACTCATCTAGGCTTTTACCCTAACGCCTGCAACCATCTTCTATCTGGTTCTCCTGATTTGAGGTTCTTCCTGCTCAAATTCATGCTATACTCCAGTCTTTGATTCATTTACATGAATTACAGATTTTTCTCATATTCCAACCCAAGGGAATGTAACCTTAAAACTTGACTCTGAATTTGAGTATACATCCAGAAAGGTTTTGAGTTGCTGTGGTATTTGTTATGTTTTAACAGTATACTACGACTGGTGATACTGTGAAGGGCTAAGATGAACTTGATTCTGTGGTTTCAATGACAAAACAATGATGTAGTTTGGGGACTTTACGAGAAGAGCTGAATCAGGAAGAAAAGGTCCAAGAAGAGTGGTGGTGGGAGGAAGCCTGTGAGGGGGAGGAAGGAGGAAAGCAGAGAGAGAGGAGCCGGGATGGGCAGACTCAGGCCAGAACTAGGTGGATATCCTCCATGAAACTGCAGGCTTGGTGGTTTTGGGTTTTTTTTTTTTTTCTTTCAGTTTCATTGAGATATAATTGACAAACAGCCTCATTTAAGTTATATGATGAACTGACTTACATATATTGCAAAATTATTACTATAATGAGTTTAGTTAACCTCCATTATCTCATATAGACGCAAAAAAAAAAAAAAAACCCAGAAAATATTTTTCCTTGTGATGAGAACTTTTAGGATCTACTAATCTCTCAGCGACTTTCCAATATACTTTACAGCAATGTTACCTATAGTTGTCATATTGTACATTACATCCCTGTTACTTATTTATCTTATAACCAGAAGTTTGCACCTTTTGATTACTTTAATCCAATCCCCCTTCTCCTGCTCCTGCCTCTCTCGCGTGGTTTTTTAATTCCACATATAAGTGAGATCATACAGTGTTTGTGTTTCTGTTTGACTTATTTCGCTTAGCATAATGCCCTCAAGATCCATCCATGTTGTCACAAATTGCAATATTTTTTTCTTTTTTTATGGTAAATAGAATACTGTTGTGTATATATGTATATATATCACATACACAAACACCCCAAGCCCAGCCCTAGGTCACCACTGAATCATAAATCCGTGGTGCTGACCTCTGAAAGCTTTCCTCCCTAGAGTGGCCTCCTTTAAAAGGGGTGTTTCCTAAAGGGGAGAAGACTTCAGGTAGCACTTCTCACCTCTTTAGTATGACCAGCTCTTTGAGCTTTCTCCTGTAGCTGTTGATCCACATTGACCACCCAGGACAGCACTGGAGTGTGGAGTCTTTCACACCATTTCCTTTGGTGTGCAGGAGCTAGTAAGAGAGAGAGTTTTCCTCTCTACACCATGGTCAGGTTGGAGCTTGTCCCCACACCCTTGCCTTATAAGTGGAAGGATGTTGGGCTTCTCCTCTCCTCGCCAGGATGACCAATCTGGGCCCAGGGTAATATAATCTGTTTCCAGAAGCGCAATCTAATTTACTGCTTCTTTTACACACAAGCATACAACCTTTTCACTTGACAACGGCTGTTTTGTCGTTCCTCTTCCTTGTTCCCTCCCAGACACATGACACACCTATAGACAAGTAGATATTCATTCATTCAACAAGGTATTTATGGAGTGCTCACTATATGCTAGGTATTTTTCTGGGCGTGAGCACAGAGTTGTGAACAAAATAGCCAAATATCTCTTCTATCGTGGAATGTGGAACGTGTAGTCTAATGATGATAGGGAATGCAGACATAAGAAAAGAAGTAAATATCTAGTTTGTAAGATAGTGTGTATTTGTTTCCTATTGGGGCTGTAATGAATTGCTGCAGACTTAGTGGCTTAAAACCACCACATACGGGGCGCCTGGATGGCTCAGTTAGTTGGGCGGCCGACTTCAGCTCAGGTCATGATCTCACGGTCCGTGAGTTCAAGCCCCGCGTGGGGCTCTGTGCTGACCGCGCAGAGCCTGGATCCTGTTTCGGATTCTGTGTCTCCCTCTCTCTCTGACCCTCCCCCATTCATGCTCTGTCTCTCTCTGTCTCAAAAATCAATAAACGTTAAAAAAAAAAAAACAAACCACCACACACATTTATTTTCCTACAGTCAGAAGTCTGACACAGGCCTCTCTGGTCTAAAATAAAGTAGCTGGTGGGGCTAGGATTCTTTCTGGAGGCTCTAAGGGAGAATTGTTTTTTTTTTTTTTTTTTTTTTTTTGCCTTTTCTGTCTTCTAGAGGCTGCTGCATTCTTAAGCTGGGACCCTCTTCCTTCCTCTTCAAAGCCTGCAATGATGGGTTGAGTCCTTCTATTACATCATTCTGGATTCCCCTTCTGCCTTTTCTTCCACTTTCCTGGACCCTTGTGATTACACTGGGCCTACCTGGACAGTCTATCATAATCTCCCTATTTTTTTTAAATGTTTATTCATTTTTGAGAGAGAGAGAGAGAGAGAGAGAGAGAGCGTGAGTGGGAGAGGGGCAGAGAGAGAGAGTGAGACACAGAATCACAAGCGGGCTCCAGGCTCTGAGCTGTCAGCACAGAGCCCAACACGGGGCTCAAACTCATAAACTGTGAGATCATGACCTGAGCTGAAGTCTGATGCTTAACGACAGAGCCACCCAGGTGTCCCCTAATCTCCTATTTTAAGGTCAGCTGATTAGCCACCTTAATTCCATCTGCAATGTGATTCCCCCTTGCCAAGTAAGAGAATGTGTTCACAGATTCTGGAGATTAGGATGTGCACATCTTTGGGGGCCATTATTCTGCTTACTCTATGGCGATAAGTGCCATGGAGAAAAGCCAAGCAGGGACAGGGGAGACAGTGCAAGGGCAGGGGAGGTGCTGCAAGGCCTCAACGAGAAAGTCACATCTGAGTGAAGACCTGACGCTGGCGTGTGGGAGAGAGCCATGCGGGCACCCGAGGAAAGAGCACACCAGGCTGAGGTGACCAGAAAGGACAGAGCTTCTGAGGCAGAAGCAGGCTAGATGTGATTTGGGGAGGGAAGAAGCTCAGCGTGGCTGCAGTGGGGCAGGGAAGGGGAGCAGGTGGGCGATGAGTTCAGAGCCGAGTGGTAGGGCTCTGTGGACTGCTGGAGGACTGACTTGTACTCTGAGGGAGGTGGAAAGTCATTGGAAGTTTCTGAGCAGGGCAAGGATCTGATCAGACTTATGTTCTAAAAGGATCCCTTTGGTGCTACATTGAGAATTCCCTGCAGAGGGACGAGAGTAGAGGCAAGAAGACCAAATGGGAGGCTATTGCAATATGGCAGGTGGGAGATGTTGGTAGCTGGCAGTGGAGAAGAGTAGTAAGATTCTAGGTATATTATCGGGGTAGACCAACAGGATTTGCTGATAGTTGAGATGTGGGAAGTGGGAGACAGTAAGGACTTGGGCCTGAACGGTTGAGATGGGTGTCATTGCCATTTCCTCACCTGGGGACAGCTGTGGGTGGGGAGGAGTGGGATCAAGAGTGTTCCATTTTAGAGACGTCAAGTTTGACACACTGGAGACATTCAAGAAGAAAGACAAGTAGACAGTTGAATAAATGAGTCTGGAGCTTTAGGAGGGCTTAGACAAGAGTTATGAATGTAAGGATCCTTAGCAAATAGGTGACAGTTGAGCAATTAGGTTGGATAAGACACTTCAGGAGTGAGTTGACATAGACTATATAAGGAATAGCTCTAAGGACTCAGTTCAGGGCTTGCCAACCTTTAGAATGAGGGGTGCCTGGGTGGCTCAGTCGGTTAGGCATCCGACTCCTGATTTCAGCTCAGATCATGATCTCATGGTTTGTGAGATCGAGCCCCCCATCACCAGGCTCTGCTAACAGCACAGAGCCTGCTTGGGATTCTTTCTCTTCTCTCTCTCTGCCTCTGCCTCTCTCTCTCTCTCTCTCAAATCACATTAAAAAAAACTATTTAGAGTGAGGAGTTGGTGGGGATGAGGGAGAGCTAGCTAGGAAGATAGAAGGAGTGGTCATCAGGGCCGAAGAAAAACTTTGGAAGCCAAGTGAAAAGGATTTCTCGGGGAGGAGGGAGCCAAAGGTTTCTGGAGAATCAAGTAAAATGAAGAATAAGAATTGGGCATTGCGTTTAGCAGCATGGAGGTCACTCATGACCTTGACATGAGAACCATCTGTGGAAACAATGGGGACAAAAGACTTACTGAAGTGGATTTGAGAGACAGGATTGGAAACAGCATGTACAGACAACTCTCTTGAAGGGTGTTGCTGTCGAGGGGAACAGAGAAGTGGGCAGTAGCTAGAGGGGGATATGGGGTCATGAGAAATATTTTGTAAGACGAAGAGAAATCATAGTACGTGTGGTGTGTGCTGTGGGAATGATCCAGGAGAGAGGGAAAAAGTGATGGTGCGGGAGAGAAAATGGAGACTTTAGAGGAGTGTTCTTGAGAAAGTAAGAGGACGGGGTTTGGCCCAGGTGCACAGTAGGGTTTGGCCTTCACTCGTAGAGGCGCTGAGCGCACCTCCTCCAAACAAGAGGGAAGGCCGTGGGGCAGGCAGGTGATAAGGTTGGTGTGGGAACTCGTGGAAGGTCTCTTCATTTTTCCCCGAATAGGAAGCAAGGTCATCGGTTGAGACTAACAATTGGAGAGGGTGTATTGAATGGTTGGGAGGATGTCTAGGACAGCGGGACAGACAGCAGACAGACACAGGAAACATGCTAGGCTCACCAGGCCGCGTGCGGTGCCACTTACAGAGGGCGGCTGAGGAGCGTGTTTTAATTGTGTAGAATCGGGGAAGCGTGGTTTCTTCTCAGCAGTCCTGCCACTTAGGTTCTGAGGTGCAAACAATAGAGGCTCTTCCAGCCAATTTAGCAGAAAAGAAACTTATTGAACATATTAGGAAGCTCACAGAATCTCCAAAGGGGTGCAAGCGAGGCTTGGGGGTAATGCTGCCGGGAACAATGCTCAAACCTTGTGACGTCACCACACCAGCGGAAACTCCTCCGCAGCTGTCGCTAAGCTATGACACCTCAGACTGCATCTACGTGACCTGCACAGGCTGTTGACCCCAGGACCTCTGCCCTCCCCTTCCCCCCGCTGCCCCCTTAGCTGCCAATGCCAGGGACCACTTCCTTGCATTGCTCTGTTCTAAACTAAGCCCTGGCAGGGGTATTCCTGTTTGTAGAGACTGTGCCCTAGCAGTGAGGGAGGGTGGGCGAGTGAGGGTTTGGTTTCTATTTAAGGAGACAAATTGTACCTGGGTGGCTCAGTGGGTTAAGCTTCTGACTTTGGCTCAGGTCATGGTCTCACCGTTCATGATTTCAAGCCCCACATCCCACTCTGTGCTGACAGCTCAGAGCCTGGAGCCTGCTTCGAATTCTGTGTCTCCGGCTCTCTCTGCCCCTCCCCTACTCGCATTCTGTCTCTCTCAAAAGTAAATAAACATTAAAAAAAAAAAAAAAAGATGTTGGACTATCACTGGGATGAGAAATGTCCAGGATAGCAGTTAATGTTTTATTTTATGTTTGTTTCAAACATTTAGACATCAAACTCATTGTACTTAAATTCACATGCCTCTATTTAAAAGTGCGGCTGGAGGGGTGCCTGGGTGGCTCAGTCGGTTAAGCGTCTGACTTCAGCTCAAGTCATGATCTCGTGGCTCGTGAGTTGGAGCCCCGCTTTGGGCTCTGTGCTGACAGCTCGGAGCCTGGAGCCCACTTCGGATTCTGTGTCTCCCTCTCTCTCTGCCCCTCTGCCCCTCGCGCGCGCTCTCTCTCTCTCTCTCTCTAAAATAAATAAAAACAGGGGCGCCTGGGTGGCTCAGTCGGTTGGGTGTCCGACTTCAGCTCAGGTCACGATCTCGCAGTCCATGAGTTCGAGCCCCGTGTCGGGCTCTGGGCTGATGGCTCGGAGCCTGGAGCCTGCTTCCGATTCTCTGTCTCCCTCTCTCTCTGCCCCTCCCCCGTTCATGCTGTCTCTCTCTGTCTCAAAAATAAATAAACGTTAAAAAAAAATTAAAAAAAAATAAATAAAAACATTAAAAATAAGTTTTTAAAAGTGCAGCTGGGGGCACCTGGGTGGCTCGGTCGGTTGGGTGTCCGACTTCAGCTTGGGTCATGATCTCACGGTCCGTGGGTTCGAGCCCCGCATCGGGCTCTGTGCTGACGGCTCAGAGCCCGGAGCCTGTTTCAGATTCTGTGTCTCCCTCTCTCTCTGCCCCTCCCCTGTTCATGCTCTGTCTCTCTCTGTCTCAAAAATAAATAAATGTTAAAAAAAAAAAATTTTAAAAGTGCAGCTGGAAGCTGCCGTGTCTTATTATTTCACTGTGGCAATGGTACCTGCATTGCCAAGGAATTACAAAAACACCTCTATTTCTAGCAATTTGTTAAATTGTGCATGCATTAACAATAAAACACTTATGTAAGAGGCTTGTGAAATAGCCAGGAAACCAGGAAATGACACAAAGCTGCCTTTCCTTTGTCAGCCACCCCACAGTATGAACTGACCTTGAAGCTTTAGCCTTTGTGGTTTTCTACGTAAGGATTATAACATACCATTTGAATTTCCTGCTTGTTGTCGACTTCAGGTTAATTCCATTCTTTCTATGTTTTGTTTACGTCTTAGAATATTGTCCTTTGCACTTGAATTCTTAAGTCTGAAACAGCAGACTATTTTCGGGTCCCGGACATAAAAATCTCTTATCTGAAAGGCCTAAGGATGGTAGTAGACCAAGGGGTTCTGGCTAATGTTCAAGGGACCAAATGGCAGGGTGGCTTTACTGCCACACTGAGCTAGCTGCTCTTAGCCACCGCTTATGGGGTGGTGCCCATCACGGGAGCGGCTGTATGCAGCCTTGTCAGATTGGATTCAGAAACTCCCGTGATCCATATAATTAGGAAATAAGTAGGCTCTGGGGATTTGCTCATGATAAGCTCACTCATAGGAGACTAATCTACAAACCAGTCTCATTCATTCACTGGGCAACTATTTGCTGAATGCTTATTCTCTGCTAGGCACTGGGCATTGCAAGGGAATAGCACAGTTGTGGTCGCTGCTCTTATAGAGCATATAGTCTGCTGGGACAGCAGACAAGGAGGAAGTCCATTTTGGGCCACGGTGGTAGTGATGGGAAGGGAGAAGTAGAGGGACTCAAGGAGTCTGTAGGACTTGCTGATGCGGAGGCTGGAGGGAAAGAAGAGGTGCGAGGGGGAGGATGGAGGGAGAAGCTGGTGGGGAGAAATCCAGATGCCAACGTTGTAATGTTCATTGGGAGATAAGGTCTAGTTGAGATTCAAAACTATCCACAGAAGAGATGCCTTTTGGGGTATGTACACTACACAGGAGACAGAATAATTTGCTTCAGCTAATTGAAACATTTAAGGACATATTACTTATATTTCTACCTCCCTTAGCCATACTAGGGATAACCTAGTGGCAATACAGTGTGGTGGTAAGATTGGGAGCTCTGGAGCCTGTCTGCTTGGGTTTGAGTCTTAGTTCCTCCAATAACCATTCCCTTCTGAACATGACCTCACTCCCTTTATCTGCCCACGTATTTGCCCCTCTTCCAGTGCTTCCTAGCTATGTAAAGGTTCCAGCCCATTTCTCCTCGCTTAAGCCAGACACTGGGGACCATCGACGCATCCCCGGCCTTCATCTTCTGAGTTAAATCAATCATGAGGATTTATCTAACCTCTCCACACCCTTTGAGTTTGTCCATTTCTATCCAACTCATTTCTCTCCTGCCCCTTCCTGGTCCAAAATACCATCATCTTTGGCTTGATAACTGGTAAGTGATATTTCTGCATCCATCTCCCCTGACCCAATCTGTTCTGCACTGCAGCTGCCTGTCTGAGTGATCTTTTCAAGTGCGTCTCTGCCCAAATCTCTTCAAAGGCTTCCTTCCCATTGCCCTTAGCATAAAGCCCCAGATCGCCAGATCCTTTACATGGCCCATATGGTCCTAGACATTCAGTTCCCTACCTAGACTGCCAGCTTCCCCCCAAATCGTCATCTTATCATCTCTGTAAGCTTCATTTGATCTTTTATTTTTTCCCACCACAGAGCCAAACATAGAAGAAGCCTAACCACCCCCTATTCCCACACAGCTGGTCAATTTCAGGTCTCAGTTTAAAAGCCACTTCCATAGGGAAAATGGCCATGATTCACAGATAAAGATTAGGTCATCCCCTTGCTTTTTTCCTCAGTATCTTTCATCTCACTTGTGATTACTCTTCTGTGTAATCTTCTCCCTTCCTTCCTTCCTTCCTTCCTTCCTTCCTTCCTTCCTTCCTCTTTCTTTCTTTCTTTCTTTCTTTCTTTCTTTCTTTCCCTTTCTTTCTTTCTTGCTTTTCTTTCTTTCTTTCTTTCTTTCTTTCTTTCTTTCTTTCTTCTTAAGTTTATTTATTTATTTTGAGACAGAGAGAGAAAGAGGGAGTGTGAGCAGGGGGAGAGGCAGAGAGAGAAGGAAAGAAAGAGAATCCCAAGCAGGCTCTGCCTCATCAGCATGTAGCCTGATAAGGGGCTCAAACTGATGGATCGAGAGATGGTGACTTGAGCTGAAATCAAGAGTTGGACACTTAACTGACTGAACCACCCAGGCGCCCCAACTTTCTTATTTTTTAAACAGGCGTCTGCCCAACTGGAGCATAGGTTTCATGCTTCCTTCTGGATCCTGATGTCTGGCCCAAGGTCTGACATAATGTTTGAGAATTTTTGTTGAACAACAAAAAAAGAAACAAACACCGATTCCTCCGCATTTTAAGAAGCATTTAAGAATTTCAACAAAGAATCAAAAAAAAAAAAAAAAAAAGAAAGCAACAAACAACTGGGACTAATTACCTTTTTTCCTCTAGACACAGATTGGTTATGTCACTAAGTAATTTGTACGTCAACTCTCTTTCTTCTGAATTCCACGTAGACTGTCCTCTTGTTTTTACCCTCGTTATAACATTATAAGACTCAGAACAGATTTTTAATTCATCAGTTAAACATAATTTTCTGACTGATTAAGTTTGGCACTGGATCCTTCTTGACGAATACAGAACACTTTCAGAACTGAATGGGAGGGGCGCCTGGGTGGCGCAGTCGGTTAAGCGTCCGACTTCAACCAGGTCACGATCTCGCGGTCCGTGAGTTCGAGCCCCGCGTCAGGCTCTGGGCTGATGGCTCGGAGCCTGGAGCCTGTTTCCGATTCTGTGTCTCCCTCTCTCTCTGCCCCTCCCCCCGCTCATGCTCTGTCTCTCTCTGTCCCAAAAATAAATAAATAAAAAACGTTGAAAAAAAAAAAAAAAAAAAGAACTGAATGGGAGCCGTCTGTCTCCACAACAGACTATGGGGAATGCAGCTGCGGCAGGGGGGAGGGCGGATTTTGAGCAGAAACTGATGAGCAACGGATTCTTGTCTGCGTCTTCCACGGAAGCCTTGTCTCTAAGTTTGGGAGCTCACTTTGCGTTTGGTCCAGGAGCCCCTCGTGTCCTTATGCCCCACAGCAGCCCAGTGTCCCTGTCCTGCTGGAGGCTGTGCCATGGTCCTCCCCTTATCTGCCAGGTACAGTGGCCACAGTGTCTGGAGCCCAACATACTTTTAGAGGCCCACAAAAAAAGTTTTATTTTTTTTTTTAATTTTTTTTTTTAACGTTTTATTTCTTTTTGAGACAGAGAGAGACAGAGCATGAACTGGGAAGGGTCAGAGAGAGGGAGACAGAGAATCGGAAGCAGGCTCCAGGCTCTGAGCCATCAGCCCAGAGCCCGACGCGGGGCTCGAACTCACAGACTGCGAGATCGTGACCTGAGCCGAAGTCAGACGCTTAACCGACTGAGCCACCCAGGCGCCCCCAAAAAGGTTTTAATTTCTTTTAACATCAAATGGAGGGGGGGGAAGGACTTTTAAATCAGAGGAACTATTTTAATACGGAATATTTATGTATTTGTCCTTATGCTCATGCAGCCTTAAAATATACTTGTCAGTGATTTTTTTTTTTTTTTTTGTGGAGAAAGGGGCATATGAAAGCAGGAGTGTGTGGGAGCCTGTGAAAGGCTTTCAGAGTGGGGGTTGGGGGGCAGTCACTTTGCCCTGTCCTTCTGGAGCCAGTATATTGTTTCAGGCTTGCTTTTCCCCCTCACCATTTTGAGTGTTTATTTGGATTTCCTCTTCAATCTTCCTCATTGTTCTAAAGTACAGGATGTGACACTGCTCAGTTACTAGAATGACCTCTATTATATCCCTGACCAGAGTATAAATATCCCAGCTACTCCAAGCCTGGTAGGAATAGGCAGAAGCAGACAGTGCCCTCAGTTGAAGCAGGTTCTTCTCTGTGGAAGCTTCTGTGGTCACCCTGCTGGTCTGACATGAATCGTGTCACCCAGGTGGGTGCTGGTTGAGGCCAAAACCTTGCCGGCACACCCCAGGACCAAGGAATGGTGCAAGCAGGCCATGTCGTCTTGACATCCCTGTGCACCTCGGGGATGCCGGCACGAGAGGAAGTTTTAACAATAGCTGATGCTTGAATTATCTGAAGACAAACAAAAAATTTTTGCTTGGCTGAAAAGGACAGGTTTTTTGTTTTTTTAAAAAATATGTTTTAGGGGCGTCTGGGTGGCTTGGTTGGTTAAGCATCTGACTTCGTCTCAGGTCATGATCTCACAGTCTGTGAGTTCGAGCCCCGCGTCGGGCTCTGTGCTGACCGCTCAGAGCCTGGAGCCTGTTTCAGATTCTGTGTCTCCCTCTGTCTCTGCCCCTCCCTGCTCATGCTCTGTCACTCTCTGTCTCAAAAATAAATAAACGTTAAAAAAAATTTTTTTTAAATATGTTTTAAAAATTTATTTATTTTGAGAGAGGGAGAGAGTGCACGAATCGGGGAGGGGCAGAGAGCAAGGGAGAGAGAGAATCCCAAGCAGGCTCTGTGCTGTAGAGCCCAATGCGGGGCTTGAACTCACAACCATAAGCTCATGACCAATATTGAGAATCCGACACTTAACAGATTGAGCCACCCAGGCGCCTCTTTTTAAATATATTTTTTTAAGAGGTTAGTTTTATATTATAATAGCAGCTGAGTAGTTTAAACAGATTTCCCATTACAAATCTTCTGTGTGAGGTTTTTTTTCTTTCCTGTAACACATTTTAACAAAACTTGGGTAACTTTAGACCCTATATGATATGCAATTTTTTAGTCCTTACAATTGCTTCCATCTGCGGCCCCTTTCCAGGCTTCCAGCTTCCCTCAACACTTCATTCCCCATTCCCCTCTTAAATGAAATCAGAAAACAAATGTCAGGGAGGCTGAATAAATACTTTAGCTGCTCTGTTGTTCTTACAGAAAACTCTGTGGGGCTGAGGAATCTGAGTGTGACTGCAGGACAGAGCTGCTCGTGGTCTTGGGAGATGATGTTCTCTGCGGTGAAAACACTGTCTGGGCCTCCAGAGGCCTGGGTTCTCCTCTTGTTTCTTGCTACCTTGCGTTGTCACATGTCGCTTGATATGACTCGAGTTTCTCACTTGTCAAACAAGTAACACAAAATTTCCAGCAGGTCTGATGAAGTTTTGGGGGTGCTGGGAGTTTGTGGGGGCCAGAGCCGACGGCCAAGAAAGAATTCTTGAAGATATCTTTGGTGTAAAAAGGTGATTTTATGAAAGCACGGGGTTGGGATGAGCACTGGGTGTTGTATGGAAACCAATTTGACAATAAATTTCATATATTGAAAAAAAAAAAAGCATGGGGACAGGACCCATGGGCAGGAAGAGCTGGACTGGGGGCCTGATGGGTAACTCATTATATACCCTCAGCTTGGGAGGGGATCAGGGATAGAGTATGTCTCTGAGGAATTTTGGAAGCAAGGTTTCCAGGATCTTGAAGGGCTAGCTGTTGCTAGGGAAACGCTATTTGTTACCTTTAATAAAATCTCAGTCATGAGACCCTTCAGATATATATGGGGGGGGGGCATAAGCTTGGAGTATGATTGCCAGCATATATCTTGGGGCAGTTGAGATAAAGGAAGTAGACTTACAGGATCCTCCAGGTTGGGATAATGTTAAGGTTCTCTTTTGCCCCCAGCAAAGTGTTATCATGGAGGCAGTTGGGCTCTTAGAGGGAGGTCACTCTTCTATCTCAAGGACTTGTCAATGGGCTATAGGCAGAAGGGAATTTAATTTTTCATTTGCCTTTGTTTCCTACATTACCATGGCAAGCACTTAGACCCCTGTGCTTTGTTCTTGGGTAGCCAGGAGTGTCTGAGGAACATCACATATTCCACCTGGGGGAAGAGGGGTGGGGGCGGGTGCTAGCTTGTGCTTTGTCCCTCAGCCTGCCTCATGCTGACCCTCATCAGGTCTACAAAAGGAGATAGCGCTAGTTTGGGAGAACTTCTTTGGGATAAGTCAACTTCCCCTTATCTCAAATCGCATTACTTTGGAGATCACCTAAGGCGGCTTCATTGCCTGTCCTGGGAAGATGGAGAGGATGGCGGGGATGGGGGTGTGGGGGGTGTGGGAAGGGAGCTGAACAGACAGCTGGAAGGCCTCAGACTGTGTTGGCCCAAGCGGGTGATGATACAACCAGTTTCAGGGTGACCCGTTGTGGGTCTTCTCTCCTTCCCTTTAAGGTGGAGACACGGATATGAAAAGAGCAAAGACCCTAGTGTATTCTGCAGGAGGTAATCTCAAAGCTGGAAGCAGTTTCACTCCTGAAAGAAACACCAGCGCAGTTCTCTCCGATTTGCCATCATACTTGACCCCGGTGCTTTGCCGAGTTGTAATTCACCCACCGAGCAGTTACGGGGCATCCATTTTGCATCAGGCAGCGTGCTTAGAGCTTGGGGTATGAAGATCATCTCTTGCTTCTTAGGGAGTTTCTCTTTCCACCCTTTCCTCTCTACTATCTGTCTTCATAAAGAGTTAGAGTGATA
The DNA here is from genome assembly GCF_023721935.1 of Panthera uncia. Classification (NCBI taxonomy): domain Eukaryota; kingdom Metazoa; phylum Chordata; class Mammalia; order Carnivora; family Felidae; genus Panthera; species Panthera uncia. The sequence goes on from NC_064809.1 coordinate 45,208,665, forward strand.
TTTTAGCTTATGTAGGTCACATGCCTCCCTGCTCAATACGCTCCAGAAGCTTCCTTTTGTATTCAGGATAACGTCCAACCCCAAACTCTTTTACTAACAGTGTCCTGCAGGGTCTGACCTGGGCCTGCTTCTCTGACTTCACCCTACCTGTTTTTGTTTTTGCAGACAGCAATGTGATTCCTAAGTCAGGACCTTTTTTCACTTGGTGGTGGGGAGGACCTCAGGCACACTGAGCTGAGTTGACAATTCTCAGGTCAAGGCACATTGTCACAAGTCCCTTCTCCTGCTTTGTGTATGTATTCTTTTATTTCCAGTTCCCTCATTCCCAGTTTTATCACAGTTCCTCTCTCTCCATGGTAACCGTTCTCAAATGTCTGAAGTGTATCCTATTTGTATGTGCTCTAGCAGAAAGTGATATTTTTGTGGGCAAAATTTTTACCTTATTTTATTTTTAATGGAGTACATCTTTAGAAATTATTTTTTTAATAAAAAATATTTAAAAAAATTGTATTACTATTAATTTTTTTAACATTTATTTATTTTTGAGAGAGAGAGAGACAGAGTGTGTGTGGGGTAGAGGCAGAGAGAGAGGGAGACACAGAATTCGAAGCAGGTATCAGAGCCTGAGCTGGGTTTTGAACCGACGAACCACGAGATCATGACCTGAGCTGAAGTTGAATGGTTAACCTACTGAGCCACCCAGGTGCCCCTAATTTTTTTTTTTTTTTTTAATTTGAGAGAGAGAGAGAGAGAGAGCAGGTGAGAGGGGCACAGAGAGAAAGAAAGAGGAAGAGAGAATCTTAAGCAGGCTCCAGGCTCAGCGTGGACCCAGGGCTCGAGCCCACGACACTGAGATCCTGACCTGAGCCAAAATCCAGAGTCGGATGCTGACCCAACTAAGACACCCAGGCACCCCCTGGGTATATTTTTTAAATGCACATGACATATTTTATACTTTTCCCACTCAGCACTAGGTTTTTGAGATCTAGCTGTATTGTTATAGGCCCATTTGCTCACACCGTGGACACGTTTTAATTATCCACTCTCCCAAGGATGCATACCAGCTGCCTCCAATAATATGAGCATTGTGGCTCCGTGTGAGAACCTGCATGCTGGAGGGTTGTGCTTGCTGGGCACAGGCACCTGCAACATAAAATAACTTTTAATTTGCCTCAGTAGTGGCAGACTGTTTCCCAGAACAGCCTCATTGGCTACACTTCCTCTGGACCTTTGCGTTTGCTGTTCCTTTAGTCTGAAATAATTGTCCCCTGGACTCTTCAAGGGACTGTCTTCTCACCAGTGAGATCTCAGCTCAATTATCACTGCTTCCCAGAGGCCTTGCCCAAGCTCACAGTTGTCCCCACAACCTGTCCTCCCCAGGTTACTCTCCATCATTTTTATTTGTTTGTTACATCATAGCATTTTTCACAGTTTGAAATTATCTGTGATCATTTATTCATTATCTGTCTTCTCCACAGCAACGGATGCTGTCCTGGCCACTAGGCATCTAGTATAGCCCTAGCATATGGTGGGTTCAACTGAGTAAATGAATGAAACAATTATAATAAATAATATTGCAGTATCACCCTGTTCAATGCTGTATGATTGGAGACGCAAGCAACATAACAGGCGTGAGAGGTGGGAATAACTTCTTATAAGGATCCTAAAGGGCAGACAGGAGGCCCAGGTCATCAGTGCCTTCTGCACTCCTCTCAGTTCCACAAGCCTACACGTTAATATCCATCCCCCACCCCCTTTTAAAAACTAAGTTCCACAGGGCCTCAGCCTTCCGGCCGGCAAATCCCAACCAGTCCGCAGGGGGGCGCCCAGAACACGCTGGCCGGGGAGAACTAAAACTACATTTCCCGGCACCCCGCGCGCCGGTGACCCGCTTCCGGAGTGCGCGGAAGACATGGCGGCGCCCGAGGAGCACGATTCTCCGACCGAAGCGCCTCAGCCGGCGGTGCAAGAGGAGGAAACTAAAACTTTTAAAGATCTGGTGAGCGTGGATGACTCAGGCTTTTCTTTGTACTGCTGACACTGGGCGCAGGCAGAGTCCATTTGCCTTAGGTTCCGGCTAACAGTGTATAGACGCAGCTGGGGCCTAGCTCGGGTTTCCTTCAGAATTTCCGAAACTTGGGTTCCAGACGCTCTCCCTAAGCCTCTGGGTTTGGATGGTGGGAGGGCTGCCCGTCCCTGAGAGTCCCCATTTGCGCTTTTCTCCCTTTTGGTGTGGCGACGTTTGTATTTGTAAGTTCCCCCCTCACCCCCTCGGAGTAAGATGCAACGGGTTTGGATGTTGACCCAAGTCACTTACTAGGGGCACGTTGTTACCTCGCGGTGCCTCACTTTCCACATCTGTAAATTGGGGGTAATAATACGTACTTCAGCGAATTGTGAGGCTTGAATGAAATAGTGCACGTGAAGAGTTTGGGTTTGTCTCTTTGAGTAGAAAGTGTTAAGTCTTGAAGTACTGCTGTCTCCTAGTGCTCATAAAGAGCGGACCGAGTAGGCTCGCAATACTTCTTGAATCCAAGCGTGAGGGATGCACATGTCACCAGCAGGGTGGCTCCGATAGTCATTTAATTAGGATGGAGGCAGGGGCGCCTGGGTGGCTCAGTGGGTTAAGCAGCCGACTTTGGCTCGGGTCACGATCTTGTGGTTCCCGGGTTCCAGCCTGGCTGCGGCTCTGTGCTGACAGCTCAGAGCTTGGAGCCTGCTTCGGATTTTGTGTTAACCCCCTCTCTGCCCCTCCCCTGCTCATGCTCTCTCTTTCTCTCAAAAATAAAATAAACATTAAAAAAAAAAATTAGCTGGGAGGCAAGTGTGTGTGTTCCTCTTTGCTAAAGTGTATTTTTCTGAATTCTAAGGGTGTGACAGATGTGTTGTGTGAAGCTTGTGACCAGTTGGGATGGACAAAGCCCACAAAGATCCAGATTGAAGCTATTCCTTTGGCCTTACAAGGTAGGTTGAAATTAAACATGTGGCTTAATACAGGTTCAGTATGAAGTTATACTCAATCAACTACTTAACCACTTTTGAGAGCTGTTGTTGTATACTTCAAGTAATATAAAAATATGGTCACTAAAGATACAAAATTTGTGGCGTATTGGCTTTTGAAAAAGTAATTCTGTTCTGAGCTTACTTTCTATAAGGAGATTTGTTGTTTGCAACAGGTGCTAACTTTAAGGACACACTGGATTAAAGTGTATGAAAAAGAAACTTGTTAGGAATTATGAATCAGTAAGTGCAGATTTACATAAGGATGCCTGGAACACACATCAGTATCTAGAGGAGTTGGGAGCTCTCACTTTGTGAGACGTGTTTATCAGATTTTCAGAAGAATGGCTAACGTGTTTGATGACTAGTGGGACTGAAACTAACAAGGTGAACTTTCATGGGAGTAGAGGTAAAGTGCTGCTCTTAGATTCCCAAAGCCCAGCTTCACAGTGTTAGGGTTGGTGGTAAAAGAGACCTAGCAATGTTCACTGAAATTCATTAAGTTCCATAGAGAAAATGAATGGAATCTTAGCTACATTAGTATAAGAGATTTTCCAGGCAAGCAAAAAAAAAAAAAAAAAAAGTATGAACGTATCCGTATGTAGGATTTACCCCTCACTCTGAATTCCTCTCCCATATGTCCCAGGTTAAGAACTCTTGAACTAGCTCTAGTGAGAGAAATGCTTTTGCTCGTTAGAACACATCTAGAATATTATGCTTAGTTCTGGGGCCCAGTTTTGAGGGACCAAGAGTGGCAGTGAGTGTGGTATAGTAACAAGAATAGTCCTAAATAGTTAAAGGACCTGAGTGCATTCAGTCTGCAGAAGAGTAGATCTGGATGGGATATGGTAACTGACTTCAGTGATTTGGAGAGCTGTCATGTGGGAAAGTAATTAGACTTACTCTATGAAATTCCATTTGCTCCTTCTATAAATAGTAAGTATCTGATACAAGTGTAAGGCACCAGAAGTTAAGATTCTGCCCACTCTAAGAACTTAGAGTCTAGTAAGGAGACAATTATAAATCTATTACAAAGTGAACTGGGACATAAGAAAGTTACATTCCAAGTGCACTGAGGGAGGAGAAGAGATTACTACTCATTGGAATGGACTAGAGTAAACTTTAGTTTTTGGCTGGAAAGGTTGGAAGGACATTCAAGCGGAACCTTGAAGACTGAATAACATTTAGACATTCGTGCATGATGGGAGGGGAGGACCTTCTAGGCATAGGGAACAATATGAAAAAAAAGCTAAGGAGGCTGGAACACATGGGCATGTGTGGAGGCTTGCAACTACTTAATAGAGAATAGGGAAAGGATTAGTAAAGTCTTTGGGGCCAGATTATGCAGGACTTAAATGTGGGTAAAGGAATTTGGTCTTTGTTCCATGGGCAGTGGAGTGCCTTTGGGGATTATTTTTTTAGCAGGAGAATGAAATGCTTAGAGTTGTTTTCTTGGACTATTAATCTCATAGCTTTATAAGGAAATTTAGAGATGAGAGACAAGAGGCTGGGAGACCAATTAGGAGGGCATCGCGGTAATTTTGGCAATAAATAAAGGGTAGGGTAGAGGTAGTGAGAAAGAAAGAAAAATGATAGAAAAGGAGTCATCATGATTTTATAACTAGTTAGTTAATGGAAGGCAAGGGGTAGGGAAATCTAGGATCGTTGCCTGTGTGTTTAGGACATATTACTGGTGTAAAAAGGGAACATAGGAGGAAAAATAATTTCAGGAAAGAGGAGTTCAGTTGGAAATAATTGATTTCGGGCATCAAAGAAATAGACTTGACTGACGCACAGGTGGAATCTGGGAATTAGAGCTTGATTAAGAGTCCAGAACTGGATGCAGATACCACATCCAAAGAGAAGTTGTAGCTGAAACTGTGGAAATGGCTGAGGTTGCCACATAGGGTCAAGAGATGACAAGGGGAGAAATGGAGACTCAATAACAGGTTGAAAATCATGAGAGGACAGTTTCATACAAATTAGGTAAGGGAGAGTGTTTTAGGGAGGGGGTTGTAAACACTTTCAAGTTGTCTAGAGACGCTAAGAGGATGAGGATTGTGTAAAGGCCATTAGTGGGGAAGAAGTTTCGGCAATCAGAAGTACTGGAATTGCTTTAAAAAGCAAAAAGAAGGGTTGGTGCTTTCTGGCATTTTCCTGCCTGCCCTACAGCATGTGTTGGAAGAATGAACCCAAATTAGGGGGTGGTAATAATTCTTAAATTATTTATAATGTTTTCAGTAAAAAGTTTGTATTTAATGCAGAGAAAGTAGGAGTCCATGAAAGATTACTAGGAACTGAGTAATGTGACTGATATAATCATCATGGAAAGTATTCTTATTCTTGAGGTTATCTCATTCTAAGGAGCAGTTTACAAATGCTTCATTTAAAAAACCTATAGACGCTGGCTCTAAGCAAGAGATTTAAATAATCTAACAAAGTTTTTCTTTTGTCTTCTCTTAAATTAACTTTAAAATTTAGTTTGAGTACTAATGATGGTGTCAGTTTCTACAAAATTATGGCATCCTGGGTCCATCCATTGTTCTTAAACTTACAACAATTCTGAAAGGCAGGAATGATTATTTTATTGGTGATGGCCAGTGGATTAAGTACCTTGGGTGGGTGCACATAACTTGTTATCAGTAGAGCTAGAATTTGAATAATAGGATGTTCTAGTGAAAAGCCTGTGTTCTTGGCCCTATATTATAGTGTTACAGTGGGGAGAGCAAAATCTTTTGATGATTTTTGAGGATGCTTTTCTTCCCATCTGTTTCATGTATTAAGTTTATTTTTCAAAAAAATTTTTTAACATTTTAATCTGTTTTTGAGAGACACAGCACTAACAGGGGAGGGACAGAGAGAGAGGGAGACACAGAATCCAAAGCAGGCTCCAGGCACCAATCTGTCAGCACAGAGCCCGATGGGGGCTCGAACCCACCATCCGTGAGATCATGACCTGAGCTGAAGTCGGACGCTTAACCGACTGAGCCACCCAGACACTCCATATTAAGTTTATTTTTAATTCAGAGATCACTCAAAGTCCTCTAGGAATTTCAGACAGTTTTTTGAAAGGCTGCCATATACCAAGTAGTTGTGTTAGGTGCTAGCAGTGTGGCAGGTGAATGAATTTATTCCTGCTCCTCTTACTGGGTGTTCATTCTACACAGATACTACCACTGGAAAGGCTTACAGGTTGTGAGAAGAAGAAAAGAGATAATAGAGAAAAATAATTTCACAAAGTGAATATTGCTTTGTGGGCGGTGGGTGTTACAGCCACATGGATTGAGAGACTTAAGCTCCTTTATCTCCCTAAATCTTTCTTGTATACCCCTTTCTTCTGAAATTTTAAGACTTCCCTTGAAAGAAAAGGGGAACAGATCCCAGTGGGTGTGTTTTTGTTCTTGTTCTTGTTTTTATTTTCCTGTTCTAGAAGGTGTGTTGTACCCAGGCAGGGAGGGCAGAATCCCCACAAAGTTGGGGAATAAAAGGCTTTGGAAGCCCTTAGCTCACAAATAGGTAGAGGCTGTTGCAATGCATTATCACTTACCCTACAACCAAGAGGAACATTAAAGTTAGTAAATGAGGGAGAAATTTTATCCGTATATTGTCATTTGTTGCTCTGACCTTTACAAAATTAGTGCATTGTCTGGTCTGACTTATAATTCACATCTACACCTGTACTTTTATAGGTAACATCGATGTTACTGTTTAGAAGGGTAAATGGTAGAATTCACTAGACTATGGCATTGTTCGCTCTGGCTTGGCAGGATCCTAGTTTAAGTGATCAATGTCTAAAAGACGGATGTTGAGAAGTCTGCTCTACTTGATATCAATCACTCTCCTTTCTTGAGCTCTCTTCCTCCTCAATTTCAAGTCAGTATTATCTTCTGTCTTTCCAGCTATTCTTTATGAGATTCTTCTGGTTCCTTTCCTTTTTCCTTGTAAGGTTAATTCTATCTTTATCCTTTTTTTTTTTCCTCACTCTGAAAACACTACTAAGATTTCTCATCCAGTCCTGAAGCTTTAACACTATCTGCATCAATGAGTCTCAGCCAGTGCTCATCAGAATTACCTGTCTTACTTGTAAAACAGTAGCGATTTCTAGAGTCACTGAATCAGAATTTCCACATGTGTGACCTGGGCATGTATAGGTATAAGAATCCCATAGGTTATTCTGATGTGTCTGCCTTTGGGGGAGCAAAACTGTTAGGATGCTCCCACTTCTGTGTTTCTAGCCTGTACTTCTCTGCTGAGCTCCAAACAAGTGCGTCCAACTGGTTTTTAGATATTTCTCTCTGAGCCTGTTGCAGAAACCTCAAGTTCCTATGTTCAAACCAGAGTCATTGTTTTCCTCACCAGAGCTAATTTTCTATATACCCTTAGAAACCCATGTGTCAACCACATTTTCTTTCATTACTTTGTACATCTCGTTTTTATCCTCACTGTCTTGCCTCAGTTCAGACCACCATACTAACTCCCCTGGTATCCTAACTGAGCTCTTACTTTCCTGTGTGTTCCCCATTCTGTTAAGGTCATCTTAGGTCATGAGGAAGAGAGTCACCCAGGTAACCTCGGAGAAAAGGGGTTTATTGTAGGGTTAATCTCTAGGTAAGGAAATCTCAGCAGTTATATACAGTCAGGGAACAATGTGAGCATCAACCGTGGAGGTCATTATCACTAGGAAGCAATCTCAGCAGGCGCTGTTGGAGTGCACAGCTACCTTGTGAGCTGCAGCCAGCCAGCCTAGAGATGGTGGCCTTGGTTTGGGAGTTAATTTCCAAATCTTATAGTTACGGCTTGATTGGTGATAACAGACCATGGGGACCTCTTCTTAAGGGATTACTTACGGCATTCTTCCCTCAGAAGAAGCAGTGTAAATGCATGTACTGTTGAGCTCCTTGGCTCATTATGCCATCAGGCATAGGGATTATCTTCCTAAGGAGTAACATTGATCGTCATGTTCCCTGCTTAAAATCCTTTAATTCTCTCTCTTACAGGAAGGCATCAAAACACCCTATCATGGCTTTCTAGCCTCATTCTTCTCCCTCTCCCTCCTTAACATTTCTGTGTTCCTGCCGCATTGTACTTCTCACTCTCCCTGCACATGGCTGTGTTCTTTACAGCCTCCATCCTCTGTTCTCTTATAGGAACGTGCTTCCTTTCTTTCTTTGCTTAATTCCAGATTTAATTTACTCATCAGGTCTGTTAGCCTTTCCTGACTCCCCTGGGCAGTGAGTTACTCCTTCCGTTGTGTTCTCACTGTATGTTGTAGGGGCCTGTTGTAAAGCCCTTATCACATTATATCATATTTGTGTATGTCACCCCTGGGTTTTAAGCTTACCTAGGACAGAGACTGTCTTCTGTCTGTTCAACCTTCCTCTCCCTCCAGTTCATCAAATATTTATTCACTGTCTACTTTGTGCCCACGTTGTGTCATTGTAGAAAAAGGGAAATAATGCAGAGAGCGTTTCTTTGCTGTTAGAGGTTTTCTTTTTCTTCCTAGGTCGTGATATCATCGGGCTGGCAGAAACTGGCTCTGGAAAAACGGGGGCCTTCGCTTTGCCCATTCTGAATGCACTGTTGGAGACGCCCCAGCGATTGTTTGCCTTAGTTCTCACGCCCACTCGGGAGTTGGCCTTTCAGATCTCAGAGCAGTTTGAAGCCCTGGGGTCTTCCATTGGTGTGCAAAGCGGTAAGTGTCTGACAGGAAAGGAACTGTAGAGTTTCTTCATAAGTTGAAAATGAATGGAAAAGGAGAATAGAAGCAAATATTATTAACATGACTTTATTGACCTTAAGAGAGCGAATTTGGTATTTTAGCTTTAGGGAAAGTTATACGGGAAGAAAAATTTAAGTAGAAATCTAGCACTGGCTTAAAACGTATTCAGTGAACTATGGAAAAAATTGAGGGTCTCTGTTCTGTATTCTTTTTGTTTCTGTAGCTGTGATTGTAGGTGGAATCGATTCAATGTCCCAGTCTCTGGCCCTGGCGAAAAAACCACATGTAATAATTGGTGAGTAATTGACAACGGTAAAAGACACTGACAACGATGAATTGGAGAAGATCTGTCCATGTTGCATAAAACTTATTTGTGTAGAAAGATTTTGAAGAAAGGATTTTTGTGGTCTTGTTTTATTTTTTAATTTCTGAAATTTTGGGGGGCTTGGTGGGTCGGGTGGTTGGTAACTTTTCTTTTTGTCCTAGTTCTTAAACATTGCCCTTTCTCTTCAACCTTTCTTGATAGCAACTCCTGGTCGACTGATAGACCACTTGGAAAATACAAAAGGTTTCAACTTAAGAGCCCTCAAATACTTGGTTATGGATGAGGCAGACCGAATATTGAATATGGATTTTGAGACAGAGGTGAGCACCCAGTTTCTTTCCTCATCGTAGGACATCTCAAGTGCCCTCTTTCAAACTTTGGTTCATTGCACAACTGCTTTGTGGAATACTATATCATTATCAGTTAATTTAAACATTTCTGCTGCCTTTTTTTCAGTCTTGGTGTTCCTCACGTTGTCAGTGCCTCAGTATCCTCTAGAGAATATAGTCTGACTGTAGTTTTAGAGATGAGAAATTTCTACCAGATTTCGTTTCTATTTTATTTGATATATACCTCTTTCGTATACCTTGAAATATTTTTATTTTCTGTCATCATAGCTGACCCACTCATAACTTAGTTGATGAACACTTTTGACTTTTCTCTTAGATTAGCTCTACTGTAATTTAAACTGTTCTTTTCTCTGAGTGGCATTTTTTTAAAACAGCATATAGTATGGTACAAATAATAAATATTCAATAAATTTTAGCTGAATTGAATGGAATTTTTGAGTTCCCAAATTCCCACAGTGATATATTTAGTTTTTCATTCTCTGCTTCACAAAGAGCATTTGTAAATATCCACTCTAAATGTTACGTTGGTATCCTTTCTTTGTGCCTTAGGTTGACAAGATCCTCAAAGTGATTCCCCGAGATCGGAAAACGTTTCTCTTCTCAGCCACCATGACCAAGAAGGTGAAGTTTTCTAGCACTTCTGATTTCTTCTTTATTAAGTGATAAGTAAAAACAGCATTTAGGAATCAGTGTACTATTCCAGGTTTTTTCTGCAGGTGCAAAAACTTCAGCGAGCAGCACTGAAGAATCCTGTGAAATGTGCTGTTTCCTCCAAATACCAGACAGTTGAGAAATTACAGCAATATTACCTTTTTATTCCTTCTAAATTCAAGGTAAAGTGTTTACTTTGATCATTCCTGCCTCTCCCTCTCCTTCCTCACTAAAGCATCTGAAAGTGTGTCCACTTTTGATTAGCTAAGAGTTGTGCTACTGTTTGTTTTAGAACACATACTGTGCTTATATTTATCACTGATAAAGTCAAACATTCCGGGAATTCACAGCATGCTAAACCACAATAATGAAGTCATGATGTAATTCCTTTCCAGCCCCGTTCTTGAAGTAGTTTTTCTTTTGTCTCCTGATTATGTGGCTTTTTTATAGGCAAGGGACCCTCGTTTTATGCTTTGATGTAGGGACTTTTCCTGGTTGCCGAGTATAGATTTCCTTGTGCTTGGCTCCAGGCATGTGAAATTCATGGTTCACAGAGATGATAATGCTGCTTCAGGAGTGCAAACTGGCAGCTGGGGTCTGGGTAATTGAGAGTCAACTATAGGCTTAGTTTTTTAGATAATTTATCTTCCCGGAACTCCAGTCTTTTCTTCAGATCAGTTACTTACATTGATTGTTTTGGGTTTGTAACTTAGGATACCTACCTGGTTTACATTCTAAATGAACTGGCTGGAAACTCCTTTATGATATTCTGCAGCACCTGTAACAATACTCAGAGAACAGCTTTGCTGCTTCGAAATCTTGGATTCACTGCTATCCCCCTCCATGGACAGATGAGTCAGGTAAAGATTCTTTGGCATCATTAGTGGTGAAACGTGGTGTGAAAAGGGTAAAGCTTATAGCAGTAGTTCTATACAATAACAACATGAGGTGTTCATGCATCTTTTCAGAATTGTTTTGATTTTATGGGCTTTAAAGTGTTGCTCTAGTTGCTTACTTCCTCCTTTTAGGATAGTAAGAGGCTCAAATTAGAAGATTTCATAGTTACTTGTCTGGTATGGAAGCTTTTCAGTTGATTTATTCAGCCCTAGTGCTAACGTTGATTCTTTGGTCTCTAAAGATGTTTCATAAATTATTTTTCAACTATCTGTCATGTTAAACAATCCCCATTTCCTGTTAGTATTTTCTAGCCTCGTCTTAAATATTTTTTTGTTGCTTCCATGTTTCCTTCTGATCTGTGGAGCCTAGTTTGGACTTAGGGGAAACATCCTTTTAAAAATTTCTGTCTTGGTTCTTATATTTAGTGTTTCTAGTTTGTGTGTCTTAGATTCTGAGATTCCTTAGTTTATCAAGATTAACATTCTTTTCATTTCTTTTCATCATGTCAGAGCAAACGCTTAGGATCCCTTAATAAGTTTAAGGCAAAGGCTCGTTCTATTCTTCTAGCAACTGATGTTGCAAGCCGAGGTTTGGACATACCTCATGTGGATGTAGTTGTTAACTTTGACATTCCTACCCATTCCAAGGTGAGTCCCATTGCTGACCTGACTTTCTTTAAAAAAAAAATTTTTTTAATGTTGATTTGATGTGTAATGTTTTTTTTTGAGAGAGAGACAGAATGTGAATGGGGGGGGAGGAGAGAGAGGGAGACACAGAATCTGAGGAAGGCTCCAGACTCTTGAGCTGTCAGCACAGAGCCCCATGTGGGGCTTGAACCTACAAACTATGAGATCATGACCTGAGCGGAAGTCGGACACTCAACTGACTCAGCCACCCAGGTGTCCCTGCTGACTTGACTTTCTAGTTTTGAACTGTATTTCTTTCTTTCTTTTTTTTTTTTAAATTGAGGTATAATTGACATAAAAGATTAGTTTTAGTTGTATAACATAATGGTATGATGTTTGTATATATCAAAAAATGATTGCCACAAGTCTAGTTACCATACATTGTTATATGAGTTTTTTTTCTTGCACTGAGAACTTTTAAGGTCTACTCTCTTAGCAGCTTTCAAATGTGTAATATAGTATTATTAACTATTTTTGCTATGCTGTGCATTTCACTCCCATGGCTTACTTGTATTATAACTTGAGGTTTGTACTTTCTGACTCCCTTCACCCAGTTGATTCCCTACTCCCATTATTTCCACCTTTGGAAACCACCAAATATGTTGTCTATGTTATGAGCTCAGTTTGTTTTTTTTTAGATTCCACATATAAGTTAGATCATACACTATTTATTTTTTTCAGACTTATTTCACTTAGCATAATGTCTTTAACGTCCATCTCTATTATTGCAGATGGTAAGATTCAACTCTTTTTTATGGCTGAATAATATTCCAATGCGTCCAAAGTGTATTTTTTAAAAATATTCTTTTTTTTTTTTTAATGTTTACTTATTTATTTTGAGAGGGAAGGAGAGAATCCCAAGCAAGCTCTGTTGCTGTCAGAGCAGAGCCCTACATGGGACTCGATCCCATGACCGCAAGATCATGACCTGAGCTGAAATCAAGAGTCAGATGCTTAACTGATTGGGCCACCCAGATGCCCCTCCAAACTGTGTTTCTTAATGGAATGTTTTCTGTATCCTTTTTTTTTTTCTTCTTAATCCTTTATTGGTTAAGTATCAAAAACTGGGAAAGCTCTTGATTTATTTTATTCTCGTTATCTTGCATGTGCCTGAGGATGTGATATTAATAAATGTGAATGAAGGTAGCCAAAGAGAGGTGTGAGATCACAGGAGTAGATGCAGCACGTGCTGATCTTTGTCAGTCTTACTTCTTCAGAGTCGTCAGCTTGTGGTTCTCAGTGTATCTCAGGGTTTCTCAGCCTTGGCACTATTAATGTTTTGGGCCAGCAGATTCTTTGCTGTGGGGCTGTCCTTCGCATTGTAGGATGCTTAGCAGCATTCCTGGCCTCTACCCATAGGTGACATTATGACAACCGCATATGTGTTCTGACATTTCCAAATATCCCTGGGGAGGACAGAATTGCCCCCAGAACAACTAGTATCTCTTGGCTTTGTATTTAACTGCTGTAGACAAGGTGCTGTCTCATTTGATTTTCCCAATAACTCTGAGTGTGGGCATGTGTTTCTATCCCTGTTTTATAGATAGAAACCAAGATTCGAAGAGGCTATGTGACTTGTAGATAGTTGTGTAGCTGGTAGGTGGTAAGACCAGAGCCATGATGCAGGTCTGCCTCTAGATCCAGTGCTGTTTTTCTCTAGACCATGTTGTCGGCAGCCATGTAGATATGCTTTAGATTTGTCTTTCTGTAAAGAAAAGAGAGTCAGTTTTGTGCTGCAAGGAAAATAAAAAAGATGAAGTAGCTTTATCTGAACAAATTGCCCAGTCCATTTTTCCATGTTTCAACATGAGTTTATTTCCTTTCAGAAGTTTGCAGTAAGACTTTGTGTTCATAGTTTTTTATTTAAATTTTATGTAACTCAGATTTATTTATGCTTTTTTTCTCAGGATTATATCCATCGAGTAGGTCGAACCGCTCGAGCTGGGCGTTCTGGAAAGGCTATCACCTTTGTCACACAGTAAGTAAATTGACTTCAGGAGCAGAACAATGCAGAGAAAAGAGCAGAGCTTTGGTGCAGACTGACTTGGTGGCCTGACTTTGCCACTTACTGTAATAGTCATTTAAGCTCCTTCATGTTGTTTTCAGCATTTGTAAAATGGAAATAATGGTATCTACTTAACAGAGCATTAATGAAGATTATATACATATGTATATATATATATACATGTATCCTATATATATATAGGATACATGTATATATATATATATATGTATGATCTAATGTAGCATTTGGCATATAGAAACACACAAACCCCTGCTCCTTCTTTCAACTGCTGAAGCTGGAGAGTAGTGACTTTTCCCTCAACTCAGAGTATTAGAATAATTATTTTGATTTTGCTTAAAAAACTTTAGGGGCGCCTGGGTGGCTCAGTCGGTTAAGCGTCCGACTTCGGCTCAGGTCACGATCTCACTGTCTGTGAGTTCGAGCCCTGCGTCGGGCTCTGTGCTGACTGCTCAGAGCCTGGAGCCTGTTTCAGATTCTGTGTCTCCCTCTCTCTCTGACCCTCCCCCGTTCATGCTCTGTCTCTCTCTGTCTCAAAAATAAATAAACGTTAAAAAAATCTAAAAAAATTAAAATAAAAAACTTTAATGTTTATTTTTGACAGACAGAGCATTAGCAGGGGAGGGGCAGAGAGAGAGGGAGACACAGAATCCGAAGCAGGCTCCAGGCTCCGAGCTGTCAGCACAGAGCCCGACATGGGGCTCCAGCACAAACCACGAGATCATGACCAGAGCCGAAGTCAAACACTTAACCGACTGAGCCACCCAGGCGCCCCGATTTTGTTTTTAGAGAGACAAAATTTTGGCTTTTCTGGGAGTAAAAATATGTTGGGTGATCTTCTAGTGGGCTCTGTACTGAAGATTGCTCTAATCAGTATTCTGGATTCAGTATTGTTTAAAACTAACGTCAGTTGCCTCATACCGCATAATGTGTAGTTTGGGAATGGAGAGACAGCTGCGTTGTCAGCCAGCCAAAACCACACCAATTTTCCTTCCTCAGGTATGATGTAGAACTCTTCCAGCGCATAGAACACTTAATTGGGAAGAAACTGCCTGTCTTTCCAACACAGGATGATGAGGTTATGATGCTGACAGAGCGTGTCACTGAAGCCCAAAGATTTGCCCGAATGGTATGCAACTTACTTTTTCACCAACTTTTATGCAAATAATGGTAACTACGTGCTAGATGCTGTTGGATTAATCCTCATAACTAACTGCAGGAAGTATTATTTTATTCTAAATTTAAGATGAGCATACTAACGTGTAGAGATGGTAGGTAATTTGAATCGAGGTCTGGACTCAGTCTGACCACAGTGACCACATGCTCAGCCACTGTTCATGTTTCACATGTGGCAAGAAAACCTCTGGATTTGAGATCAGAAGACCCAGCTGTGAATTGGACATTGTGGTTTGAACAATGCGTCTGACCTCTCGGAATCAGTTCCTTGCCTGTAAATTGGAAATAACAGTTACCTTGATCCTTATAGAGGTTTTTTGGGCATCAGATAAGCTAACGTGAACTGCATTTGTAACTAACAGTAAGTAGCAGTAATAATAACGGTGAGGATGGGAAGATTGTAAAAGAGAATCCTAGCAAGTGCTATCTGCTCCCTAGAGTTCTAGTCGGGGGGATGAAGAAACTTTGCCCCTGGGCTGCTTTCTGAGTAGCTGAGGCGTGGACTTGTGTTTTTCTGCTCACATAGAACTCTCATTTGGTATTTTGGTTTATAAAAGTATTAGATATACATTGGAAAGAATTTCAGAAAATATGGAAAAGATTAAAATAGTAAATGAGACATATGAGTTATCCCCCACGGTGAACATTTGGCTCTTGATAACATTTGGCTATTTTTCTTTTTTTAGCCATAATTAGATGTTATCTAATTGTATATGATTAACATTTTTTCTATTTTAACAAATATAGAGCAATGTGATCACTTCTCAGTGGCTACAAAAAATGCCATTATAAATATATAACATGACTTACATGGGTGTATATTTATGTTTTTTCACATGTTTTGTGTTTTAACTAGTACCATGTTGGACATCCTAGTATGTACAGCTTTGTGTACTCGTTTCCTTAGAATAAATTCCTAAAAGTAGAATTAGTTGTCGGGCCGAGGAGTAAATGGAGTTAAAATTTGAATTCATACAGAATACCAGATTCCTCCCTCTCCCACCAGAAGAGCTGTCGGCAACAGTTTATGTGGGTGTCCCCACACCTTGACAAATACTAGATACTACCATTCTCTTAAATCTTTGCTGGCCTGCCATGTGTAAATAATAGCTTATTGTTTTAATTTTCATGTAAACATTTTTGTGTATTGGGGTTTTGGTCTTCTCCCTTTGTTAGTGTGAGGTATTAGGGAGTTATGTAGTGGTTTTTTTTTTTTTTTTTTATGTTTATTTTTGAGAGAGAAAGAGCGTGAGTGGGGGAGGGGCAGAGAGTAGGAGACACAGAAATCGAAGCAGGCTCCAGGAGTTGCCAGCACAGAGCCCAACACGGGGCTTGAACTCAAGAACTGCAAGATCATGACCTGAGCTGAAGTCAGCTGCTTAACCGACTGAGCCACCCAGGTGCCCCGGTGTTGGATTTTAAGGAGAGGAGAGCAGGATGTGTTACCCTCAGTGACAGTAATTCATTTTCAATCCCATCCTTTCTCTTTTCTTGCAGGAGTTAAGGGAGCATGGAGAAAAGAAGAAACGCGTGCGGGAGGACACTGGGGACAATGACGACACGGAGGGTGCTATGGGTGTCAGGAACAAGGTCGCTGGAGGGAAAATGAAGAGACGGAAAGGCCGTTAATTTCTTTTATAAAGAGTTGATTTAAGCCTTTTGTTTCGTATAAGGGGATTGTAGAAGAGGATGAAGCCCCCCTCCAGCACAGTTCCTCAGACCGAAATCTGTCACAGTGATGTCGAGAACCTGCTCATCTACTTGAGTACTTGCTTTCCTTCCGTAGGGTGCCATTACTGCACACCGCTCTTTACGGTGCTCGTGTCAGCTTTAGTTTCTTGGTCACGAGATGAGTAGGATGTGTTCTTTTATCACTTCACACAGACCTTTTGCTTTTTCAGCTGCAAGTCAAGGACTAGGTTGATGGAGCTCTGGACCTGTATTTGTAAAGGGAAGAAGCTTCTATATTTGTAAAACTGGTGGTACTTAAGCAATCTCAGCTTGTGCTTCATTAGACCAAATGTGGACTAATAAATTTACCTACTATTTTTAAAAGATTCAAACTCCTTGAAAACCTTTACGGGTTGAGGGACTTTACAGATTTAATTAAGATCTTAAGAAATTGACAGTGGCAGTTATGTGGCGAAATCATTGCTTGTTCTTAATTAAGGTAAACATTATTTATGATTTTTAAAGATCTGCAAGGGAACGAGGTGATGGATGGCTTTGAATGGGAAGTCCTGCTTAAAAGGTGGTTGTGTTTTTCTTGGGGATGGATCAAAGGCCTTAAGTAAGACTGCAGAGTCTCTTAGATCCCTAGGTACATTCACTTCCCTGACTGCTCGGTTTAAGAAGACTGTTTTCGGGTTAGGAAGAAGACTGCTCGGGTTAGGAAGACTGGTTTCTTCTCTTTTGTCTCCATCTATATGGCTACATAACTCAGAATATGTAAAGCTGGATCATCAGCTCCTGGAGAGAAAATAGACCATGGCTCTGTAGAGACTGGGTCAGATAGGGGAAAGTTGATGGAAATCAGAAACAGCTGTGAGCTTCACGGTCATGAATAGTCTTGTGCCCTGAAGACTTTCAACTCATAGAAGATGCCTAATCATTTTTGTCAAATGTAACAATTTTATTAGAAGAGAAAGGGTCTGAATTGGCAGAACCAGGGTGAAGAGATTCCAGTGGTTTAAGATTGAGTTTTGAAGAGAAACTTTCTATGTATATCTTAATGGAAAGTGCGTCTTAGAGTCAAAGTATCTGGCAAGAAGTGAAAAATAGATGTCAGTAAAATTCTCTGTGGTAGTCAGGTGTGGATGGTTACTTGCAGGAAGATCTTTATAAATATAGGGTACATTCTGCCAGAAACGTATCCTAAGAGGAATGCCTGTGGATAAGGCATTTATAATTAATTGAAATCTAAACACATGGATTATTTTGTTTAGGTTGCTCCAAATTTCATTGCTCCTCGTTATGGTGCATTTGAGTGAAGGTTAAATTAGAAAAATTAGGAGTCAGAAAGAAGGAAAGGAGAAAAAGGGTAGAAGAAAAGCAGGAGTCAAGTAGTTGAGTGGGGGCCATAACTGTGACTTTGTTTTGAATTGTGGGTATGATTGGAGGCTAATTCTCCCTGAATGTTGTATTTTCCAGATGGAACTTTCTGCAGTGGCTTGGATAATAGCAACACTTTCTCTCTGAGCCTTTGGGTAAAAGTGAATGGAGGGTTGCTGTTGTCATTCATTGGAGGACTTCAGAAGCAAGTTGACATTGAATTGGGGTGTGGGTGGTGGGTAAGGAGAAGAGATTGGAATTATCCTGAAGGTGTCTGAACTTTCTAAAAAAGTGGAGTCTCTCACATAGGGTCCGTGGACCCCTGAAGTATGTGCCTATTTCTGGGGAGACTGAAAGGGTTAAAAACTGCTCTAAAGCTTAGCTGTTGTCTCTAAAGTATACATGTAATTATGCTTTGCTAGGATGGGACGATAGGATACTAAGCAAAGAAACGTGGATGATGCATCTTTAGGCATATTAGTAGGTCCAGACTGTAAGCTAGAGTCCTACACAGAACAAATAAAGATATTACTATGGAGGACAGGAGGCACAGAAATAAATGAATGTGATCTGTTAGTAAATGAGGACAGAGCTGTGAGTTTGTGCTATTATTTAGATCTGTTCTTCATGTTCCCTTATCCTCTAAGGTAATGTTGCGAAGTCTTGCTGCTGAAACCCTCATCAAGATGTGTGTTAGTTTCCTAGGGCTGCCATAACAAAGTCCTACAAACTGGGTGGCTTAAAACAACAGAAATTGATTGGCTCACGGTTCTGGCAACTGGAAGTCTGAGATGGTGTTAGCAGGGCCATGCATCATCTGAAACCTCTAGAGAAGACTCCTTGCCTCTTCCTAGCTTCTGGTGGTTGCTGGCAATCCTTGGTGTTGCTTGGCTTGTGGCAACATAACTCTAATCTCTGCCTCCCTCTCGATGTAACCTTCTTCCTCATGTGTCTGTGTCTTTACATGGCCTTCCTCTAAGGATACCAGTCATTGGATTTAGGGTGCACCCTAATCCAGTGTGACCTCATCATAACCAATTATATCTGCAAAGACCCTATTTCCAAATAAGGTCACACTCTGGAGTTCTAGGTAGACACAAATTTTAGGGGGAGATTATTAATCCAGTGCAGACCATCTTTCTGTACTGCTATATTCTTTGGGGTTTAAGACTGCATTGTGGAATAGAAATGGCAGATAGAGTTGATTACAAAGAAAGTGGAGAAAAGACAGAAGGTAGGTCTTCAGAAATAGTAAGATGGGTAGACGTATAGAAGTTTAAAATGACATTCTTTTAAATGAAATGTAAATTATTTTTGCAGTCAGTGTACCAGAGGCTCTAGTTTCATGAGTAGGAAGGGTGTTTCTGGCCTTTCTTCTGTTTCCTTCTTGATCTAATCCCTTAGTTCTGCTTTCCTGATTTAAGAAACAGAGCTTCAAAATAACCCACCAACCTCTCTCCCTCCCCTAATTGCAAACAATTCCCACATCTAATTTTTATGCCTTAAAAAAAAAAAAAAAAAAAAAAATATATATATATATATATATATATTTTCAATATATGAAGTTTATTGTCAAATCGGTTTCCATACGACACCCAGTGCTCATCCCAAAAGGTGCCCTCTTCAATACCCATCACCCACCCCCCCCTCCCTCCCACCCCCCATCAACCCTCAGTTTGTTCTCAGTTTTTAAGTCTCTTCTGCTTTGGCTCTCTCCCACTCTAACCTCCTTTTTTTTTTTTTTTTTCCCTTCCCCTCCCCTATGGGTTTCTGTTAAGTTTCTCAGGATCCACATAAGAGTGAAACCATATGGTATCTGTCTTTCTCTGTATGGCTTATTTCACATAGCATCACACTCTCCAGTTCCATCCACGTTGCTACAAAAGGCCATATTTCATTCTTTCTCATTGCCACGTAGTATTCCATTGTGTATATAAACCACAATTTCTTTATCCATTCATCAGTTGATGGACATTTAGGCTCTTTCCATAATTTGGCTATTGTTGAGAGTGCTGCTATAAACATTGGGGTACAAGTGCCCCTATGCATCAGTACTCCTGTATCCCTTGGGTAAATTCCTAGCAGTGCTACTGCTGGGTCATAGGGTAGGTCTAGTTTTAATTTTTTGAGGAACCTCCACACTGCTTTCCAGAGCGGCTGCACCAATTTGCATTCCCACCAACAGTGCAAGAGGGTTGCCATTTCTCCACATCCTCTCCAGCATCTATAGTCTCCTGATTTGTTCATTTTGGCCACTCTGACTGGCGTGAGGTGATATCTGAATGTGGTTTTGATTTGTATTTCCCTGATGAGGAGTGACGTTGAGCATCTTTTCATGTGCTTGTTGGCCATCCGGATGTCTTCTTTAGAGAAGTGTCTATTCATGTTTTCTGCCCATTTCTTCACTGGGTTATTTGTTTTTCGGGTGTGGAGTTTGGTGAGCTCTTTATAGATTTTGGATACTAGCCCTTTGTCCGATGTGTCACTTGCAAATATCTTTTCCCATTGCGTTGGTTGCCTTTTAGTTTTGTTGGTTGTTTCCTTTGCTGTGCAGAAGCTTTTTATCTTCATAAGGTCCCAGTAGTTCATTTTTGCTTTTAATTCCCTTGCCTAAAAATATTTTTGAGAGGGGGTGCCTGTGTGGCTTAGTTGGTTAAGTCTGACTTCAGCTCAGGTCATGATCTCACGGTTTGTGAGTTCAAGCCCTGCGTTGGGCTCTGTGCTGACAGCTCGGAGCATGGAGCCTGCTTGGGATTCTGTCTCACTCTCTCTCTGCCCCTCACCCATGCGTGCTCTCTTTGTCTCTCTCTCTCAAAAATACACTTAAAAAAAATTAAAAAATTTTTTTAATGTTTATTTATTTACTTAGCACATGTGGGTGCATGTGTGGGGGAGGGGCAGAGAGAGGGAGAGGGAGAGAATCCCAAGCAGGCTCCGAGCTGTCAGCACGGAGCCCAATTTGGGACTCCAACTCATGAACCATGAGATTATGACCTGAGCCGAGATCAAGAGTTGGAGGCTTAACCGACTGAGCCACCCAGGTGTGCCTAATTTGTATGCCTTAATAAAGGAAATAGCTTGTGATAGTCATGTGATGCTGGCCCAGAGAAAATTTCCCCCTTATTTCTCACCTGAATCATGAAGCCACTTTACATTCGTTGTATCATGGCTTCATGATACTAGCTAACTTGGTTTTACTTCCTCTGTCCAGAACTACAGTGAGAGGAGGAAAATATCTCTGCCTTAGGAAGGGGTGCAAGGGTCCCGGGATAGGGTTTTAGTTGGGTAGGCTATTCCAGGCTTAAAGCAGGTCCAGAATTCCAGGCACTCTGGAACTTAAGGGTGCTCTGAAGGGATTCCAGTGGTTGCCAAGAGGGGTCTAGACTCAACTACGTTATGATTATTGTTTCTTAGTCCCTGAAAGATGTGATAAATATCCTAAAACTTGTCTGACTTCTATAAAACTATCTGGCTTACAGCCAAATGTTTTCCAGGTAGTTTTCTATCTGTAGATAATATCCAAAAGTCTAAATCAGAGATTGTCTACCCCAGCTCCCTCAAAGCCCTGGAAAAGGAGATCAGAAAGAACCACAGCCTGTGGCATTGGTTACGAAAAGTGAAGGCATCCGTGTTATCAAAAGCAGGTAACAAAATAACATCAAGAAAGTATGTTCTGGGGCACCTGGGTGGCTCAGTTAAGCGTCCGATTCTCACAGCTTGGAATTCTCTCTCTTTCTCTCTGCCTCCTCCGCTTGTGTGCATGCACACACATGCTCTCTGCCCCTGTCTCTAAATAACCATCAAAAAAAAAAAAAAATGTTCCAAGATCTTGAAATTAGAGAATATACAAGAAGTTTTAATCCACACACTTCTTAAGGTGAAATCAAGCCTCAGGGCAGATAATAAGTCAGGGTGTGAGTCATCTGTTTAGTTGGAATGACAAGAGACTCAGACCTTGGCACTAGAGATTCAAGGGTTACCCACACCCACATTCCTTTTCATGCCTCACCTGTCCCAGGAATGCACTAAAACTCCAGCTAAAAATAACTACAGAAACTCGAACTCTGGGAAGTAGCACTGAACAGCCTACCCTAGAGTGAAGAGCTGGTTTATGCCAAGTGGAAGACAGACAGGAAGAAAATGGGCTCATGTGGGACCATGTAATCTCTAGGATGTGGGCCCTGATGTCTGCTCATACTCTTGGAAGTTTTTGTTTACAAGCTATCCCTCCACCTGATATTTTCATTAACCTATGGGTGCCATGTTGGTGCTGGAAGAAGCCAGAAGGATGGGGGAATGCAACAGAGTATATAGGCAAAATGTTAGTCAAAAGACCTATTGACTGTTACTATGTGACCTCATGGGAGTTACTGAACCTCAGTTTCTTTTCGCTAACATGGAAATAAGATCATCCGTCCTATCTGCCTCACAGAGTCTTGAACCTAGTTTTTGTGTTTTGTGTTTTTAAATTCTGTTGTCTCCCTCCCTTCCGGTGTCTGCTGTATCCCAGCTACAGTGCCGGGTACCAGGAAGACAACACTGAAGAAAAAAGTCAGATGCTGTTTTTGCTGAACTCAGCCTTAGGTAAATTCAGGATTTGTCTTAGCATTGTGTTGTGATTATGCTTGTCTAGAGGGCAGGGACCATGGCTTATTTGTGGATGTAATTTTAACATCTCATAGGTCCCAGCACACAGCATTTGTTCAATATCTGTCATTTTCTGGAACATACTCTTGGCAATTTTACATGTGTTGTCTCTAGTTCCTTGAATAATCCTGAAAGGTAGATATTATTGTTCCCATTATAAGCTGTAAGGGCACGCTGTGAAATCTGCTCCTTAAGAGTTTTGGGACTGTGGGCAAGTTTTTCAGCCTTTTTGTGTTTCAGTCTTACCTGAAGAAATGCAGATAGCGATATACCTTCCTCACCGGGTTGTGAGGTTTAAGTGAGGTAGACTGTGGCTTATCATATGATTAATACGTGTTATCCATTATGATTATCATTGTTACTGTGATTACAGATGGAGAGTAGCTAAGTAGCTTGCCCAGGTCACATAGCACATAAGGGGTCAAGCAAAATTTGGTTTCAGGACTCGGCTCTTGATACTATATACACTGTGTGTGTGTGTGTGTGTGTCTATAATTGCATATTATTCATTCAGGAAGTGCTTACTGAATGAATGATTGAACCATAATATATATTTTTTCTTTTGGAAAAATCTCTTCTACCAGCAAATAAGTAAGTATTACCTAAATGAGCTTTCAGACTTAACCTATTGGGAAGTCTGGGGGGAGAATATGAAATTTTCATTTCCACCAGTAGATGGCAGAAGGAAGAAAAGATACCTCTGAATGGGCAGGAGTTCTCATCCTGAGCAGAAGGATAAATACTGAGCAGGGACTGAGACGTGGTGGCTGATCACAAGGGCTCTTGATGTCATGTGTGGCCCACAGTGACGAAAGGGGGCCAGAGTGCATATGAGAACTCCCCACAGGTATGTAAAAGGCTCAGCCTTCAAGATCTAGGTTGACCCACAAGACAGGCCTTGGGAGACTGAAGTAAGCTGAAGTTCAGATGTAGTAAGAACACAAAGTTGCCTTCTGCTATTCTGTCTTCAGTTTCAGTCTACATTCCCTTTTCATGTTACAGGCAGCTCTGTTCTCTTACAGAAGTGTGCCCTTCCCTCCTGGGATTTTGATGAAGTCGCTTGCCCTCTGTTTATGTCCTCCCTCAACCCACACCCCAGCCTGTAACCTATGGGTGCTGTTATTCACCCCCTTCCTACCCCAGTACATGTGCTTTGTGTTTATGAATGTAAATTCTCTGAGCCATTAATCCCCTTCTGTTGTATCCCTCTATCTTACTGCATATCCATCTAATAAGCTTTATCTATTGCCCTCCCTCCTCTGTCGCATCAGCTTGGTGCTGGTTAGCTGGTGAGCCACTCATTTGTCCATTCTGTCCTAAAGATGTCTTTCGGCTCCAAATGATGGGGAAATGTCCCTCTGGTTCCATAAGAAGGCATGGTGGTCAGAAATACTGGGCTACCTCCGCTCTCTCTCACTTCTGTGCTGGCTCTTCTCCAAGCATTCCTTTGCGGGAGGAGGCTGCGGGTGACTCCTGCTCAATACCTGCCTTCTTAGAAACTCTAACCCAACCTATTTAATGCAGCGCCAACTTCAAGCCAACATCCTTGTTGTGTTTTCTGGGTGGGTCAAGAGAGTGGGGACCGCCAGAAGATTTCTTATTTGACGTACTCTGTTTGTACATAGTAATGGTCTGTTTGTGATTCTTTACCATAAGGCGGTAGAGAGCCCGCTGTGTGCTAGGCATTTGCTAGGGGCTTGGCATATATCACTGCATTTACTGGAGGTAATGACTCATCTCGTGAGGAAACATGGACAAGCTTGTTTACGATATGTTAAAACCACAACCTTGTCATTTCTTATTCTGCATCTTCCACGATTTCATGCATGCATTGAAGGGTGTTCAAGCACTTTTGCACGGTGGGCTTAGGCTAATAAAATGAAGTAGAGATTCGGTTACATCATAGTTAATCTGTGGCTTCTGATTCCATTTCATCGATTTGTGGTGGAATTCAAAGGGCTGGGGGTGAGGGGGAAGTGAGGAAGATGCCTCTCGGCACTGTAGTTTTATATTTTCACCACATTCCTACAAAATGAATAAATCTGACATTTGGACTCTGCCATTCTATTCACGTGCAAAACCTCACACAAAATCAGAATTTTAGGGTTGAGAGGATCTTGGTGAAGAACCAGATTAGATTGTTCATTTTTCCTTAGAGTAAAGGAAAGTATGTGCATGTTTATAAGTTTGAGTATTTCTTTCAGATTATTTATTTTGAAAGTGGGGAGGGGCATAGAGAGAGGGAGAGAATCCTAAACAGGCTCCAAGCTGTCAGTGCGGAGCTGGATGTGGGGGCTTGATCTCCCGAATTATGAGATCATGACCTGAGTGGAAATCAAGAGTCGGATGCTTAACTGACTGAGCCACCCAGGCACCCCTGTAAGTTTGGATAGGTTTTGTATTGTGCTTATGAGGTTATAGCTCTTTAAAGAGAGACACTGAAATAGACTCCTGTTCTTCAAAAAAGTTCTAGTGGAATTTTGTTCATAATCCCTGCCTAAGGAAGAAAATACTTGCTTTTCAGGACTAATGTCTTAAGACTAGAGTCTCTTTTTTGAGAAGAGTAGTGGAAGATGTTGGGGGACAGAAGTGTGTTTTAGAAAACCCTGATTGGCCTAACCTATTTTCCTAATAAATGCCAGTATTGTCCCAAACCAGGCTGTAGGTGCTGTGTTGGGAGGAGTGTGGGTAAGTCGTATTCATACCTCACCTCTTCAGCATCTTTGTCCAGGTGAACTCCAATCATGTGTGATCACCAAGGGCAGCCTAGAAGGAGGCAAAAGTTCCTACGAGGACAAGGGACAGACTGAAATTTCTGTGGGAATAGAGAAGAGCGACTCACCTCTATGTTGATCACCTGGGTAGGGTGCAGGGACAGAGAGGAAAGGAGGGGGAGAAGCATGTCCTGTAGGAGTTATAGCCTGTACATAAACTGCAGAGTTTTAAGGTACTCAGCAGCAGTACAGTCATTTCCTGCCCCTTCTCCTCCATTCTCCTCGCTTCCTGGGTTTCCCACTGGCCAGTGGCCTGTGGCCAGGGCTCATTTCTCTCTCCCCTATGGCCTAGAAGGGTGGTTTCCATGGTGGGGCACATGCATCTAGGGGAGTGTATGACAGTTCGTTGGGGTGTGGGAAGAAAATACTAGAATTTTTTGTACCTTATTTTAAACTCATCCTCTAATTTCTATTTTTGTGTTTTATAAAGTACATAAAAGTATGGGAATACCAATTTATAATGAATATGTACAAGTATGGAAGTTTGTTAAAGTGACGTTAAATAGAGGTATACTATCAGGAAGGGTTAAAACTAAAGCTCTAGGGAATTTTATTTTATTTTATTTTTTAACTTTATTTTGAGAGAGAGAGAGAGAGAGAGAGAGAGAGAGAGAAAATCTCAAGCAGGCTTTGTGCTGTCAGTACAGAGCCTGACGAGGGGCTTGATTTCATGAACTGTGAGATCGTGACCTGAGTCAAGATCAAGAGTCAAATGCTTAACTTAGCCACCCAGGCACCCCTCTAGGGAATTATTCTGACAACACTCCTTTAAAAGGATTATTTCATGTTTCATTCTGAAATGAATTAAAAAAAAATTTTTTTTTTTAATATGTATTTATTTTTGAGACAGAGCATGAACAGGGGAGGGTCAGAGAGAGAGGGAGACACAGAATCTGAAACAGGCTCCAGGCTCTGAGCTGTCAGCACAGAGCTCGACTCAGGGCTCAAACTCACGGACTGTGAGATCATGACCTGAGCCGAAGTCAGACGCTTAACCGACTGAGCCAACCGGGCGCCACACCTGAAATGAATTTTTAAATAAAACTTTGATAAATCCTTACATCTATATATAACTTTTTTTATTTCCAAAAAATTTTTAAATGTTTTATTTATTTTTGAGGAGAGAGAGAGAGAGACAGAGCGTGAGCAGGGGAAGGGCAGAAAGAGAGAGGCACAGAATCTGAAGCTGTCAGCTCAGAGCCTGATGCAGGGCTTGAACCCATGAACCGTGAGATATGACCTGAGCTGAAGTCAGACGCTTAGCCAACTGAGCCACCCAGGTGCCCTTTTTTGACTTGTTTTAATTTAATTTAATTTAATTTTTTTTTTTTTTAAGAGCAGTTTTAGGTTCACAGCAAAATTGAGAGGAAGGTGCAGAGATTTCCCATATATCTCCTTTCACACACACATCCCCCATTATCAACATCCCCCACCAGAGAGGTACATTTGTTACCATCAATGAACCTACACTGACGCGTCATAATCACCCAAAGTCCGTAGATCACCTCAGGGTTCATGCTTGGGCTTGTGCATTCTGTGGCTTTGGACAAATGTATCTACCACTATAATATACAGAGTATTTTCACTGCTCTGTGAATCCTCTGTGCTCTGCCTATTCATCCCTTCTTGTACCCCAAACCCTGGCAACCACTGATATTTTTACTGGCTCCATCGTTTTGTCTTTTCCAGTATGTCATATAGTTGGAATCATGCAGTATTTAGCCTTTTGAGACCGGGTTCGCTTAATAATATGTATTTAAGTTTCCTCTATGTCTTCTCACGGCTTGAGAGCTCTTTTCTTTTTAGTATTGAATAATATTGCATTGTTTGGATGCATCATAGTTTATCCATTTGCCTACTGAAGGACATCTTGGTTGCTTCCACATTTTGGCAATTATGAATAAAGCTGCTGTAAACATCCCTGTGCAGGTTTTTTCTCCCCACTTCTTTTTTAATGTGACAAAATACTCAAAATTTACCATCTTAACCATTTTAAAGTTAAGAATTATGTGGTATTAAATACACTCATATTATTGTGCAAACACCACCACCATCTCCATCCCCCTTACTCTTTTCATCTTGTAAATCTAAAAGTCTCTATCCATTAAACAATAAATCTCCATTTTCCCCAACTCTCAGTCCCTGGCAACCACCATTGTACTTTCTGTCTTTATGGTTTTGACTACTCTTACTACCTAACGTAAGTGGAATAATACAGTATGGGTCTATTTGTGACTGGTTTATTACACTTGGTTCAATGTCCTCAAGTTTCATACATATTATGGAATATTAAAGAATTTCCTTCCTCTTTAAAGGCAGGATAATATTCCATTGTATGTATAGACCGCATTTTGCTTCTCCATTTGCGCATTTTTGAATTGGGGTTTGGTTTTTTGGTTTTTTTTTTTGCTTTTGTTTTTGTTTTATTTGAGGTTGAGTTTTAGGAGTTTTCTGTATATTCTGGATACTAATTCCATATCAGATATATGATTTGCAAATACTTTCTCCCATTCTGTGGGTTGCCTTTTTACTCTGCTGATAGTGTCTTTTGATGCACAAATTTTTAAATTTTTCATGAAGTCCAATTTGTCTACTTTTTCTTCTTTTACCTGTGCTTTTGGTGTCACACCTAAGAAATCATTACCAAATCCAATGTCATGAAGACTTTGTCCTATGTTTTCTTCTAAGAGTTTTATTGTTTTAGGTCTTACTTACATTTAGGTCCTTGATTCATTTTCAGTTAACTTTTGTATGTGGTGTTAGGTAAGGGTCAGCTTCATTCTTTTGCATGTGGATAACTAGTTTTCCCAGCAACATTTGTTGAAAAGACTATCCTTTCCCCATTGAAAGGTTTGGCATCCTGTCAAAGAGCATTTGACCATAGATGTGAGGATTTATTTCTGGGCTCTTTATTCTATTCCGTTGGTTTATAAGTATGTCTTTATGCCAATACCAAACTGTATTGATTACTGTAGCTTGTGCTAAGATTTGAAATCAGGAAATGTGAATCTTCCAGTTTTGTTCTTCTTTTTCAAGATTGTTTTCCTTTTGGGATGAGCACTGGGTGTTGTATGGAAACCAATTTGACAATAAACTTCATATATTGAAAAAAAAAAAAAGATTGTTTTTGCTATTTAGGGTCCCTTGAGATTCCATATGAATTTTAGGATGGGTTTTCCATTCCTGCAAAAAAAAAAAAAAATATTGGGATTTTGATAAGGGATTGCATTGAATCTATAGATGACTTTGGGAAATACTGACCTTTTTTTATTAAAAATTTTTTTAATGTTTATTTTTGAGAGAGAGAGAGACAGAAATAGAGCATGAGTGGGGGAGGGGCAGAGAGCAAGGGACACACAGAATCTGAAGTAGGCTCTAGGCTCTGAGCTATCAGGACAGAGCCTGATGTGGCGCTCAAACTCACAAACTGTGAGATCAAAACCTGATCCAAAGTCGGATGCTTAACTGACTAAGCCACCCAGGCACCCCAAGGAAGTATTGACATTTTAACAATTTTAAGTGTTCTAATCCATGAACATGGGATGTGTTTCCATTTATATATGTGTTCTTTAATTTCTTTTAGAATTAGTATATAGTTTTCTTGTATGAGACTTTTACTTTCTTGGTGATGTTGATTCCTAGGAATTTTATTTTACTTTATTTTATTTTATTTTATTTTATTTCATTTCATTTTTTTAGAATTTTATTCTTTTTTCAACGTTTTTTATTTTTATTTTTGGGACAGAGAGAGACAGAGCATGAACGGGGGAGGGGCAGAGAGAGAGGGAGACACAGAATCGGAAACAGGCTCCAGGCTCCGAGCCATCAGCCCAGAGCCTGATGCGGGGCTCGAACTCACGGACCGCGAGATCGTGACCTGGCTGAAGTCGGATGCTTAACCGACTGCGCCACCCAGGCGCCCCTAGAATTTTATTCTTTTTGATGCTATTATAACTGGAACTGTTTTTGTAATTTCCTTTTCAGATTATTCATTAATAGTGTACAGAAAATACAACTGATTTTTGTGTGTTGGACTTTGTATCCTGCTAATTTGCTGAATTCGCTTACTCTAGTAGTTTTTCTAGGATTATCTTTAGGGTATTTTTATGTAGAAGATCATATCACCTGCAGAGATAATTTTACTTTTTTCCAATTTGGATGCCTTTTCTTTCTTTTTTTTAAATGTTTATTTATTTTTGAGAGAGAGAGCACAGTCGCATGCATTCACAAGAAAGGACGGGGCAGAGAGAGGGCGAGAGCGAGAGCGAGAGAGAGAGAGAATCCCAACCAGGGTCCACACTGTCAGCACAGAGCCTGACATGGGACTCAGTCCCATGAACATGAGATCATGACCTGAGCCTAAATCAAGAGTCCAATGCTTACCTAATTGAGCCACCCAGGCACTCCAAGGATGCCTTTTATTTCTTTCTCTTGTTTAATTGTTCTGGCTAGAGCTTCCAGTACTATGATGAATAGGCGTGGTGAAAATGGGCATGTTTGTCTTGTTGCTGATCTTAGAGGGAAGGCTTTCAGTCTTTCAGTCTTTCATCATTGCGTATGAGGTTTGCTCTGGGTTTTTCATATATGGCTTTTGGTACGTTGAGATAATTTCCTTTTGTTCCTAGTTTGTTTAATGTTTTTTTATCATCAAAGGGTGTCCAATTTTGTGAAATTCTTTTTCTGCATTAATTGACATCATTGTGTTTTTATCCATTCTGCCAGTCTGTCTTTTGACTGGAGGGTTTAATCCATTTACATATAAAATAATTACTGATAAGAAGGGACCTACTTCTGTCATTGTGCTATTTTCTATATGCCTTATGGCTTTTTAAGTTTATTACAAAAAAGTTTTTTTTTTTAATGTTTATTTTTGAGAGAGAGAGAGAGAGACAGAGAATGAGTGGGGGAGGGGTAGAGAGAGACACAGAATCTGAAGCAGGCTCTAGGCTCCGAGATGTCAGCACAGAGTCTGATGCGGGGCTCAAACTCATGACCTGGGAGATCATGACCTGAGCCAAAGTTGGATGCCTAACCAACTGAGCCACCCAGGCACCCCCTTTTCAAATTTCTCATTTCTGTTATTACATGGTCTTTTCTGTTCAGCTGATTTTTTTTTTTTTTTTTTTTTTGTAGTGAAATGTTTACATTCCTTTCATGTATATTCTGTAGCTATTTTCTTTGTGGTTACTATGGGGATTACATTTAACATTTTACAGTTATAATAGTCTAACTTGAAATCATTCCAGCTTAACTTCAATAACAAACAAAAACTATGCTCCTTTATAGCTCTGTCCCCAGCCCTTTTGGTTGTTGTCACAAAATTAGATCTTTATACATTTTGTATGTAAAACATAAACTAATAATTCTTTTAAATACATTGGACTCTTAAATTATATAAAAAGCAAAATTTGGAGTTACAAACCAAAGTTACAGTAATTTTAGCTTTTACACTAACACAATTATGCTAACTTTTATAATTGCCCATATATTTGCCTATATACATATATATATATATATATATATATATATATATATTCTTAATTTATCTATATTAAGATCTTTATTTCTCTATATGGTTTTGAGCTACTGTGTAGTGTCCTTTTATTTTACCTTGTAGGAATCTCAAGCATTTCTTGCAGGACAGGTCTAGTGGCCCCTTAGCTTTTGTTTGTCTGGAAATGTCTTAATTTCTCCTTCACTTTTGAAGAACAGTTTGCCACACACAGGACTTATGGTTGACAGGTTTTTTTCTCCTCCCCTCCCCTCCCCTCCCCTCCCCTCCCCTCCCCTGTCATCTTGTCTGTCTTTTGTATTTTTGTCAACATACTGTATTCTGGCTCCAAAGTTTCTGATGAGAAACATGCTGGATTTATTGAAGATCACTTGTATGTGATAATTTGCTTCTCTCTTGCTGATTTCAAGATTCTGTGTTTGCTTTTGTTTTTGTTTGTTTGTTTTTTTTTGTGTGTGTGTTTGCTTTTGAAAGTTTGATTATAGTCTTGGTGTGGATCTCTTTGAGTTCATCTTACTTGGAGTTCTTTGAGTTTTTTGTGTGTTTATACTTAAGTATTTCATCAAATTTGGGAAGTTTTCAGCCATTATTTCTTCAAATATTCTGCCTCCTTTTCTCTCTCTTCTCCTTTTGGGATTCCTCCCTTCCATGTGAATGTTGGTTGTCTAGGTTGTGTTTCACAGGTCCCTTAGGTTTTGTCCACTCTTCAATCTTTCTTTCTTTCTGTTCCTCAGACCCGATAATTTCTATTTCTTCTCTTCAAGTTTGCTGATTCTTTCTTCTGCCTTCTCAAATCTGCCTTTGAATCCCTCAAATGAATTTTTACTTTCAGTTCTTGTACTTTTTAAGCTCTCAATTTTATTTTTGGTTTCTTTTTAGGTTGTCTCTATTTTTATTGATCTTTCCATTCTGTTCACACATCATCTTCTTGACTTTCTCTGTATTTTCCCTTAGTTCTTTGCAGTTATTTTAAAGTCTTTGTCTTATAGATCTGTTGTCTTTTTCAGAGACAATTTTTGTCGATTTTCTTCCCCTTTGAATGGACCATGCTTTTTTATTTGTATGCCTTGTGATTTGTTGTTGTTGAACACTGTTGGATTTAATAATGTAGTAACTGTGGGGATTTTGCTGAGATTGGATTGGGATTGGATGGAATCTATAGATCAAATTGGGAAGAGCTGATATCTTGAAGGTATTGAGTCTCTTATCCATGAACATGGAATATCACTTCATTTATTTAGTTCTTTGATTTTGTTCATCAGAGTTTGTAGTTTTCTTCACATGGAGCTTGTATATGTTTCATTAGATTTATATCTAAGCTTTTCATTTTTTTCTGAGTACTCATATAAATGTGTTTTTAATGTCAAATTCCACTTGTTCATTGCTGATATTTAGGAAATCAGTTGACTTAAAAAAATTTTTTTATGTTTTATTTTATTTTGGGGGGGAGAGAGAAAGCGAGAGAGAGGGAGAGTGAGCACAAGTGAGGGAGGGACAGAGAGAGGGGGAGACACAGAATCTGAAATAGGATCTAGGCTCTGAGCTGTCAGCACAGAGCCTGATATGGGGCTTGAACTCATGAACTGCAAGATCATGACTTGAGCTGAAGTTGGATGCTTAACTGACTGAGCCACCCAGGTGCCCTTCAATTGACTTTTTTATATTAACTTTGGTTTGTTAATGTTTTGTTGAGAATTTTTGCTCTGTGTTCATGGGAGATATTTATAGTTTTTTTGTAATGTCTGTGTCTGGTTTTGGTAATGGGATAAGGCTGGTCTTAGAATGAATTAGGAAGTATTACCTCTTCCATCCTCTGAAAGAGATTTTAGAGGATTGGTGTAATTTTTTTTCCTTAAATGTTTGATAGACTTCACCAGAGAAGTCTGGGTCTGTTTTGGAAGGTTTTAACTATTGATTAAATGTCTTTAATAGATATCGGTCTGTTCACATAGTCTGTATTTTTTCAGTCCTTGGACATTCTCTTCTTTTGTTTTCAGTTTGTGTTCTCTTTGCTTTTCAGGTTTGGAAGTTTGTACTAAGATTTCCTCAAGCTCAGATATTCTTTACTCAGCTATGTCTAGTCTATAAACCCATCAAAGGCATTCTTCTTTTTTGTTACAGTGTTTTTCATCTCTAGCATTTCATTTTTGTTCTTTCTTAGGATTTATATCTCTCTGCATACGTTGCCCATCTATTTTTGCATGCTGTCTGTTTTATCCATTAGAGTCTTGAGCATATTAATCATAATTATTTGAATTCCCATTCCGATAATTTCAACTTCTTGCCATGTTTGGTTTTGTTGCTTATCTGTGCTTCAAGTTGTGTTTTCTTTTTTCCTTTTGGTATGCCTTGTAGTTTTTTCTTGATAGCTGGATAGGATGTACTGAATAAAAGCCCTTTAGTGAGTTTATGTCTGTGCACTGTGCACTTCAAGGTTCTTCTACATA
The DNA here is from genome assembly GCF_023721935.1 of Panthera uncia. Classification (NCBI taxonomy): domain Eukaryota; kingdom Metazoa; phylum Chordata; class Mammalia; order Carnivora; family Felidae; genus Panthera; species Panthera uncia. The sequence continues at coordinate 45,241,923 of NC_064809.1, forward strand.
GAAGGCTGGAGAAGCTCAACTCCAGCCTACACTAGCTTTCTGTGTGGAAGAAGGGGAATACCCAACTCCAGCCCACCCTAGCCATCCTGTCTCATCTAAAGGGGGAGGAAAAAAACTGAGACACACCTTGAAGTTCACAGTCCAGAGACATAGGCTCACTAAAGGACTGAAACCTAATCATAGGACTATAGAACACTTCTCTTTTCCCTATACCTTACCACATTACTGAAGGTCTGATAACATCCTAGTAGGCTCTGTTTGACTAGTTTCTCTTGAAGATAGCCCTTATTAAGAAGAACAGCATACTCTGATGTGTTTCAAATGGTTCTTCTTCCCTTTCCCCTGCTGGAAGCACAGGAGGATTTTTCTCTTATATTCATTGTGAGAACCTGGTTGAACTCCTGGAGGTAGATCTCACAAATGTGGGGCTCCCCTGTGACTGGGCCTGCCTGGAGTTTTTGTTTTTTGTTTTTTAATTTTTTTAAATGTTTATTTATTTTTGAGAGAGAGAGAGAGCAAGAGAGAGATAGCATGAGTATGGGAGGGGCAGAGAGAGGGAGACATAGAATCTGAAGCAGGCTCCAGGCTTTAAGCTGTCAGCACAGAGCCCGACATGGGCCTTGAACTCATGAACTGCAAGATCATGACCTGAGCCGAAGTCGGACACTCAACCAACTGAGCCACCCAGGCGCCCCCTGGAGTTTTTTTTTTAACTTAAAAAAAATTTGTTTTTAATGTTTTATTTATTTTTGAGAGAGAGAGACAGAGTGCGAATGGGGGAAGGGCAGAGAGAGAGGGAGACATAGAATCTGAAGCAGGCTCCAGGCTCCCAGCTGACAGCATAGAGCCTGACACAGGGCTCGAACTCACAAACCATGAGATCATGACCTGAGCTGAAGTCGACACTTAACCGACTGAGCCACCCAGGCGCCTCTTTTTTTCAAACTTAAAAAAAAATAATTTATTTATTTTGAGAGACAGAGAGACAGAGAGTGAACAGGGGAGGGGCAGATAGAGAGGAAGAGAGAATTCCAAGCATGCCCTGCGCTGTTAGTGTAAAGCCCAATGCAGGGCTTGAACTCATGAACCGTGAGATCATGACCTGAGCCAAAATCAAGAGTTGGATGCTCAGATGACTAAGCCACCAGGTGCCCCACCCCAACCACCTGGAGTTTTAACTCTCTGAGTTGTCCACACTCTCAGTTACAGTTCAGGTTTTCCTACCCTGGCAGTGGTTCCCACCATGGTTTCTGTTTTGAGTCTCTCCTCCAGGAAGCCATGACTTCCTGTATTCACTCATCTCTCTCCAATCTTGGGGGCAGCAGTTTGACGTTATCCTCACCTCTCTTATAGACCCTAAAAGAATTGTTGATTTATCAGTGTGTTTAGCTTTAACTTATTAGGGTGCAACTTCCAAGCTCCTTACATGGTTGAAGTAGAAATGGGAAAACATAAGTCCACTCTTACGTTTTTAGATACGTAGGTTGTTAGAATTTAGTGCAGCTTCCAAATTCTAGTTTCAAACCACAGATTTTTCCTCAGTTCCCTAAGAGTTCACGGAAGTTGTGTGAGTTATTTTCACTGTTTCTAGAGCCTAAGAGAAGTCTTATATTTATCTGAAATAAGACTGCATGGACCAACTTAAAGGTCAAGGGCTTTGTGTTGGTTAGAAATAACTAAGTAGCTGGAGTGGTCCTCTCATGCTGATAAGGAAATGTAGCTAGTTATGGGCATGGAGTTGACATTTGCTGCTTTGTTGGCTGCCCAGCATGCCAACTCCCCTTCTTTCTTGAGGGAGTTCCTCAGAAGGATGAAGTGGGGGGCACCAATCCCACATTATGATTCCTGGACAGCCCAGGAGTTTAAAACTGAACAAGCGAGGCCCTCCTCCATGCAGGCCCTCCTCCTGCTTCTCAGGACTCCCCACACTTTGGTGTGTTTCTTAAAATTTTCTAGGTCTCCCCTTCTTCTTTGTGTCTTTATATTTATAGTGTGTTTCTTTCAAATAGCAGATACCTGGGTGTTTTCTCCCCAGTGTGAACATTTCTGTTTTCTTATTGGAGGCTAGCTCATTTATATTTAATGTAACTATGGATATGTTTAGGTTTAATTCTAAACAGTTTGGTTAGGTGATATTTTGTTCCTGTTTGTCCTTGCTATTTGTTTCTCTCTTTGTCTTTTCCTGCCCTCTTTTGGACGAATTGAATGTTTTTAAATATACCATTGACTTTCTAGCTAAACATCACCTGTTACTTTGGTGGTTTTTCTAGAGATTACAAATATCTCTAGTTTTGCCCAGTCTACATTTAAATAACATCATCCTAGTTCTTAAACAATGTATATATGACTCTTGTGGCACTATAATTTCACTTACTAAACTCCCATTCTTTGAGCCCTGATTGTCATATATTTTACTTCCATATGCTATATGTTGTACAATATGTCATTATCGTATTGCTTAAACAGCCAGTCTTTAAACAGTCGTAAAAAACATATAGATGTCTTTTATATTTAGCTTTATATTTATAGTCTCTGGGGCTCTTATTCCTTCCTGCAGACCTACACTTCAATCTGTATCCTTTCCTTTCTTGTAAAGCAGGTTTTATGAACATAAATTCCCCCAGCTTTGCCTGAAAATGTCTTTAGTTTACCTTCATGTTTGAAATATACATAGATTTCTAGGTTGATGAGTTTCTTTTTTTGTTTAGTTCTTTAAGAGAACTTTTCTATTGTCCTTTGACCTCCACTGTTTCTTTTTTTTTTTTAATTTTTTTTTTTTTCAACGTTTATTTTATTTTTGGGACAGAGAGAGACAGAGCATGAACGGGGGAGGGACAGAGAGAGAGGGAGACACAGAATCGGAAACAGGCTCCAGGCTCCGAGCCATCAGCCCAGAGCCCGACGCGGGGCTCGAACTCACGGACCGTGAGATCGTGACTTGGCTGAAGTCGGACGCTTAACCGACTGTGCCACCCAGGTGCCCCTGACCTCCACTGTTTCTGATAAGAAGTCAGCCATCATTCATGATTGTTCTTTTTTTTCCTTTGGATTCTTTTAAGATTTTATTTTTATCTTTGTTTTTCAGTACATTAACTATGATATGTCTTGGTGTGGCTTTCTTTATATTTATCCTGCTTGGAGTTCACTGAGCTGCTGTGGTCTGTGGATTGATTTCTTTAATCAATTTAGAAAAAATTGTGTCTATTATCTCTTCAAATATTGTTTCATTCTTTCTCTCTTCTCTTTCTGGGACTTCAAATACAAATACAAATACATTAGTCCATTTAATATCATTCCAGCATCTTAGATGCTCTGTTTAATTCCACCCCCACTCTTTTCTATTTCTGTTTTAGTTTGGATAATTTCTATTGATATGTCTTTAGGTTTACTGATTCTTTCCTGTGCTGTGCCCATAATTAAGACCATCAAATGACTTCTTCCTTTCTGATATCATATTTTTTATTTTTAGCAATTCCTTCCTTCCTTCCTTTCTTAAAAGTTTATTTATTTTGAGAGAGAGAGAGAGAGAGAGAGATGATGATGATGATGATGAAGAAGAACAGGGGAGGGGCAAAGAGAGAGAGGGAGAGAGAGAAAGAATCCCAAGCAGAGCTCTGCGCTGTCAGTGCAGAGCCTGATGCAGGGCTCGAACTTGTGAACTGTGAGATCATGACCTGAGCTAAAACCAAGAGTCGGGATGCTTAAACAACTGAGCTACCCAGACACCCCATCCCTCCTTTTTCCTTCCTTCCTCCTCCCTCCCTCTCTCTCTCTTTTCCTTCCTCCCTCCCCTTTTCTTCTTTCTTTCTTTCTTTCTTTCTTTCTTTCTTTCTTTCTTTCTTTC